>NC_058084.1:415431375-415738221 GCF_014858855.1 Bufo gargarizans
CTTGGCATCACGGACCTGGCCCTCTTCTGGATCACAACATGCCTCACTGACCGAACATTTAGTATTTCCCACTCTCACACCACCTCCTTGTCTCATTCCCTTTCTGTTGGTGTCCCGCAAGGCTCTGTCCTAGGACCCCTGCTCTTCTCCATCTACACCTTCGGCCTGGGACAGCTCATTGAGTCCCATGGCTTTCTGTATCACTTTTATGCTGATGACACACAAATTTACCTCTCTGGTCCAGACATCACCACCTCACTATCCAGAATCCCATAATGCCTATCTTCTATATCCTCCTTCTCCTCTCATATCATCTTTCCCCCATCTTGCTCAATCCCCCTTACCCCAACAGATCTATCACGATCAAAGGCTGCACACTCTCCCCTGTCAACCAAGTCTGCTGCCTTGGAGTAACCTTGGATTCTGCCCTGTGCTTCAAACCTCACATCCAAGCCCTTTCCACCACTAGCCTCCTCTAACTCAAAAATATTTCCCTCATCCGCGCATTCCTCAAATAGGAGTCTGCAAAAATGCTTGTATATGCCCTCATCATCTCCTGCCTAGACTACTTTAACATCCTCCTAGACCTAGACCTTCTATCTAGCAATCTCTCACCCCTCCAATCTATAATAAACTCTGCTGCCCAACTAATTCACCTCTCATCCCGTTACTCCTCTGCATCCCCCCTCTGCCAATCCCTTCACTGGCTCCCCATTGCCCAGCGAATTCAGTTTAAAATACTAACAAATACATATAAGGCCGTCCACAACCTGTCCCCTCCCTACATCTCTGAGCTACTTTCCCGATACATCCCCACACGCAATTTCCAATCCTCACAAGACCTCCTTCTCTCCTCTTATCACCTCTTCCCACAATCGCTTACAAGATTTCTCCAGTGCATCCATACTCTTGAATTCTCTACCCAAACGTATCTCACCTACAGTGGAATCCTTCAAAAGAAAGCTGAAAACCCACCTCTTCAGACAAGCCTGCAACCAGTGACCCTGCTGCTGATATACCACCATGACCAGCTTTACCCGCACCTACTGTGTCCTTTCTCCATATCCTGCAGATTGTAAGCTCACCGGCAAGGCCCTGTCTCCTCCTGTGCCAGTTTGTAACTTGTCTTGTTCATGCTTATTGCAATTGTCTGTATTATGTATGTTCACTCATTATATGTACAGCTCCATGGAACAAATGGCGGTTTAATAATAAATAATAATGATAATAATACAGCAGAAAACAGGAGCCACAGCAATAAGGGAAGAAGCATCTCATTTATTGATTGATGTGGTCATCAGCAGGAACCGTGGACATTCTCTAGAAGTGGCGCTGGTGCTTGGCTAGGAGAGCAACAATGTAATTCACTTTTTTAAGTCATTCAAAGGGAACGTGAAAAGTAAAGAGTACTCAGTAAAAGGTCACATAGAGAACCTGGATTAATGCCAAAAATGTCCGCATTTCTCAATGAAGATTCAAAAACAGCTTAACTATTTCCTAATGTTATGTGGAAAACAGTTGCTAACCTATTCTTGTAAATGCTGAACATAACAAGTCCAACAGTTCAACAGGCAAACAGACATTATGGGGAAAAAAACCATGTGACATCCTAGGCTCGTACAAAATATTCACAAAAAAAGATAATAATAAATAAATCCGTCCATGTACAAGTGTTTATGCACATTGACATCTTTGAGCAACCATCAATGCTACACAGACAGTACACACCGACTCGTGTAAAATATTTTATGAGGTTTTGTGGTCTTTATAAAACATCCCGCAGCAAATGCCACATCAGTGAAAATAAAAGTAAAATAAACAGTTATTAACTTACCGGTACTTTGAAAATGTTTCATATGGTAAACCTCCGAAATTTTGAAAAAAAACATGAAGAACATCAGCAGCGTGCATAGCATGCCATGACAACTTTTTTTATTCTATGCGAAGCCACTAACCCCATTATACATACCCAATCACACCCATCCTATGTTTTCCCCCCACACTATAACTGTGCCCTACACATAGTAATAATACCCCTCACAGTAAGGATAGCCTTTTAGTACTCGAACACAATAAGAATGTCCCCTTAGTGTGCACCAAATAGTAATGATGCACTCTTAGTGCCCCTCAGTCACTATGATTTCCCCTTAGGACTCCAACACAGTGTGATGTCCCCTTTTGTGCCCCAAGACAGCATGAACCCCCTTAAGTGTCTCCACACAATATGATGCTGCCATTCAATATGAGGCCCCCTTAAGTGACCCTATACACAGTGATGTCCCCTTAAGTGCCTCAAAGCTGACGGCTCCCTGCTTTGCCATTGCATTCAGTCCTGAGAAGTTGGCACATGAAGCAGCTGTCCCAGGACAGAGGCTGAAATTTGGGATTGTCCCTCTGGATCGGAGACAGTCAGGATGCATGGATACAGCGCCGTCGCCATTTTATTTAAATCAGTGTGATGACATGCACATGTAACCACACAGTGGCTGCATGATCTATACTTTTTTATGTTGAAAATAATCTTCTGTGACCACATTATAGAGTCCCTGTACCGCTAAAAGCCATGCACTGACAGTGGTAGTATAAAAGTGCCACCCAGGGCTTCATCAGTTTAGGTACCTTAATCTCAGATTATTTTATTAATGTAAGATCTGATGATAACATCTGATGATACAGTTTATTCTTTAATCATAAATATTCAGCAATAAGGTTTTAATTTACTGTCATATAAAAATACACGTCAGCAGCATATTTTTCTTTAAATCTTTATTTAAAACTCTGAATTCTGTGTACATTGCTTCTAAATAACATTTGCAGGGTCAGTGGTCGGAATTTGCTTTTGTTATTGGAATTTGGACATCGACAGGGCAGGTGATTGACCCTTTGTTATTTGAAGTTACAAAATACTGTAGATAAGCTATTTTTAAAACTTCATTGAGAAACGCAAATTGTTGGAGTCAGGATAGGATTAGCACACCACTAGTATCACACCGGATGTACTGTACACCTATGAAAAACACGTTCACAGTTTGGATTGATCATTATCACATTTACAGTTATAGGCAAGCAACAAAGATTTACAGAAATACTGCCCTAAACATACAGCCTTGGAAGCTGGAAATTAAATTTCTGCTGCTGGAATTGTGGGACACAGTGGTTGTGCTTTCACAGTCACCAATGGGGGCAACTATGATGAACAGTCTTTTGACATCATAGTCCTGTGACCATGTATGGAATTAAAAGGTAACTTCAGCCTTGAACTTTTTAAAGGCAACAGTTAAAGTGGTTGTCCCATATCACAGTTTCCACGGTGCAATGGGACTAAGCTTAGGCCTATGGAAACAGACGAGCGGGCCAGTGCTCCCCTGTCTCCACACCCATTGCTTACAAAAACAGAGTTGCAAAACAAGCTATGCTGCTTCCGTAACTCATGGAGTAAGGGCTCTTTCACACTTGCGTTCTTTTCTTCCAGGATAGAGTTCCGTCGCCGGGGCTCTATGCCGGAAGAATCCTGATCAGTTTTATCCTAATGCATTCTGAATGGAGTGAAATCCGTTCAGGATGCATCAGGATGTCTTCAGTTCCGGAACGGAATGTTTTTTGGCCGGAGAAAATACCGCAGCATGCTGCGCTTTTTGCTCCGGCCAAAAATCCTGAACACTTGCTGCAAGGCCGGATCCGGAATTAATGCCCATTGAAAGGCATTGATCCGGATCCGGCCTTAAGCTAAACGTCGTTTCAGCGCATTGCCTGATCCGACGTTTAGCTTTTTCTGAATGGTTACCATGGCTGCCGGGACGCTAAAGTCCTGGCAGCCATGGTAAAGTGTAGTGGGGAGCGGGGGAGCAGCATACTTACCGTCCGTGCGGCTCCCGGGGCGCTCCAGAGTGACGTCAGAGCGCCCCACGCGCATGGATGATGTGATCGCATGGCACGTCATCCATGCGCATGGGACGCTCTGACGTCATTCTGGAGCGCCCCGGGAGCTGCACGGACTGTAAGTATACCGCTCCCCCGCTCCCCCGCTCCCCACTACTACTATGGCAACCAGGACTTTAATAGCGTCCTGGATGCCATAGTAACACTGAACGCATTATGAAGACGGATCCGACTTCAAATGCTTTCAGTACACTTGCGTTTTTCCGGATCCGGCGTGTAATTCCGGCAAGTGGAGTACACGCCGGATCCGGACAACGCAAGTGTGAAAGAGGCCTTAAAATGGCAGTGTAGCTTTTTCTACTATGCTGTTTGCATAGCTCCCATTCACTATAGTGCGAGATACAGAAGCAGCAGAGTGCCAGCCTGCTCTGCTGCTTCTGTAAGTCCAGCTACCTAGGGTCGGCGCTTAGTACCATCTTGCCGTTGAAAAATCGAGATCGAATAACCCCTTTACATGCTACTGTAGCATCTAAGGGGTCAGATGTAGGGAGGAAGATCTTTTTGTCACCCGCAATCAGCACCATCATAACACAATTACATGGTGCTTAGGCCTGACAGCTGATGCCTAACAAAAACCCTGGTCTGCCATGTATACCAGTCTATTAGACCCTGGTAGAAAACTGACAGCCATAATATACTGCACTACAGAATTATTGCATTATATTAATAAAAGCAATCAATTAAAAGTCCCACAGTGAGAATAAACAGTAAGAGTAAAAAAAAAACTGTTATAGTGTTGAGTATATATTTTATAAATCCAACCTTTTTTCCTTTACATAATGTTTATTATAAAAAAATAAAAAAATAAAACACAAAGATGGAAATGAGGTCTTGCAATGCAACCAATCAAAAAATAAAACACAAAATAAGTGCTTTTATCGTACAAGTCTAGTGCAGCATAAATTTTTATTTTTTTATAAATTTGTTATCGCTGTAAACATTGCAGAATAATATTGAGGTGTCACTTACAGCACAAAGATCTGATAGGCCCCTACAGCAAAACTTTGTATGGTCCCCCTGCCCTACCCAAATTCTCAGTACGTGTGCATCAAATAATCCCATGCAACGAAAAAAGAAAAGCACAGTTACATAGTTAATACTGTTGAAAAAAGACATAAGTCCATCAAGTTCAACCAAGGGATTGGTGGGGATGTGAATTTTAGCACAGGGGAGTGTTAAGAATTCATCTAAGCCTTTTTTTCAACTACCTACTGTGTCCTGAGGTAGACTATGCCACAGATTTATAGTTCTTACAGTAAAGAATCCTCAACGTCTCTGGAGACTGAACTTTTTCTTCTCCAGATGTCTTTTGAAGGAATTTTACATGGAGCAGCTTTTCACCATATTTTTTGTACAGCCCATTTAGTCTCTTCTCGACTAAATAAATGTAATTATTTTTCTTTCCACATAACTAAGACCCTCCATGCCCCTTATCAGTTTAGTTGCTCTCCTTTGTACTTTTCCAGCCCCAGGGCATCCTTTCTATGTACTGGTGCCCAGAACTGAACTACATATTCCAGATGAGGCCGCACCAAAGCTTTGTAAAGTGGTAATATTACATCCCTGCCCCACGAGTCCATGCCTCTTTTAAAACATGACAATATCTTGCTAGCCTTAGAAGCAGCTGACATTGTATGCTGTTATTTAATCTATAATCTACAAGCACACCCAAATCCTTCTCTATAAGGACTCCCCCAGAGTTACATCAACTAGGACATATGAAGCACAGAGATTAATACTACCAAGATGCATAACTTTACATTTATCCACATTGAACCTCATTTGCCAAGTTGATGCCCAAACAGAGTGTCCATGTTAGCTTGTAGTTTTTGAACATCTTCCATAGACTGCACAGTACTACATAGTTAAGTGTCATCTGCAAAAATAGGAATGGTGCTATTAATCCCATCCTCAATATCATTAATTAATAAATAAATTAAATAATAGGGGACCCAGCACTGAACCTTGGGGTACACCAACTATAACACAGGACCATTTGGAATAAAATAATTAAATGTAATTAAAAATAGAAACTATAATAAAAAAGTTGGCCTCAACATCTCTTATTTTATCCAACTTCTGTGTGGGACAAAGTGGAACAGGTGCTTTGTAATTGTGGTGCTTAGACTAAAAACACTATGGGGGGTCATTTACTTATCTGAAATACGCCTAAATTAGGCATATTTCAGGCGCAGATGGTGGCGCAATGGGTTGTTGCTCCGCTATCTGCATTTTTTCCCTGCTCACCTCAGGTCTAAAATTGTGGGGGTGGGTGGTGAAAGGGACAGGTCACCAGACTCGTCTCATTTACTATTTTCTACGCCTATTTTAGGTGTAAAAAATAGTCTATATGTAAGACAGCTAGGAAACTGTCTTTCATTTAGAACTGCCGCTGGATGCGCCGAAGTTATGGAGAGGCCGGCACCTCTTCATAACTTCGGCGGAACTATCGATAGCTATGGGCCTTGATTAAGAATGGCGTCTAAATCGCTGGTCTTAATAAATGTGCGCCTATATTTCTAAATGCATTTACACCAGACAAATGGCATAAATACATTGATAAAAAAAA
Organism: Bufo gargarizans; assembly: GCF_014858855.1. Taxonomy (NCBI): domain Eukaryota; kingdom Metazoa; phylum Chordata; class Amphibia; order Anura; family Bufonidae; genus Bufo; species Bufo gargarizans. The sequence goes on from NC_058084.1 coordinate 415,437,884, forward strand.
TCCCTCATATCAGTATATTATAAATCTGTCTGCCTGTAGCCACCATAAGGTGGAGTTCAGTGCATAGGAATTTATACAGTTACCATTGACTGTAAATCTGTAAATATTTATTTGCACAGAGTTCCCCCTAGTTGTTGTTGCACGGATCCTTTTTCTACCCATTTATTTATTTTCACCCAGATTTTATCTACTTTTTCACTGGATTGATTTGGGAACACTGTGTGCTAACTTTTTCTTATATTGTGTGTTTTACTTCTAAATTAACAATGCGCTATGTGTTGCTTTCAACATACTTCTTGGCTCGGCACAGCAACGCCACCCTCAAGCCCTGGTTTATTTATTTAAGTTGCTTCTATATTGCCAACATTTTACACATTGTTGTATAGATATTGTCATCATTCACATCAATCCCTGTCACCAAAGAATTCATAAGTATGTTAAGGGAGGTTTCTGTCCCCAAAGGGGCTGATAGTCTGTTGTCCCTATTTGTTTTTCGAGAGGCAGCCATCTAGCACCAGCTATTAGGTGTAGGTGGCTGCCCCTATCTACTATTAGGAAAGAAGCAAGAACTTCTGAGACCAGTCAGGAGGTCTTGTGAGAGCGAGTACTTCACACACAAAAATTTCGGTGGTGATGGAGCCAGACGCATCCATGTCAGTGGGGACATCCACTCAAACAGTACAGGGGACTCCCTAACGATTAAGAGAGACATCCCGTTAATCTTCTTCCGCAGATGAGGAAAATATATTTAAACATAAGTGTTAATTATCAGAAGAAACAGTGACTTGTTCTGAAGTTGAAAAATCCTTTTATTTGGGAGCAGGAGCAGTACAGTGTGGATGTGTAAGGAATAAGGTGTTTAGGGGTAGTAGTGACAGAAATAGTAGTGCCAGGAGTAGCAGAACAGTCTGGCACAAACAAGACAGGAAGTAGATGTGTGTGCAGATGCGTTGGGATAGTAGTAGTAATGGTGGTGGCTGTGTAGGGGTAATGAAAGTGCAGTGGGGGGATTAGCAGCAGAAAGCATCAGCTGCAGTGGTGGCAGCAGCAGCAGCCATACGGTACATAACATGATGGTGGGCAGACAGACAGCAGCAGTGGCATAATAGAGCACTGTCAGCAATGGCAGATCTATTTATCAGCCTCAGCCAGAGGTATGTGAAAATCCTCACTGAGTGAAGCCTCATTCATTTTGAGAAAATGTATATTTTGTACAGTGGAAGATGACAACTTTGGGTGTGATGACGCCACCTGCCATGCTGAAAACCCTTAGATTACACCGGAGGCAGGAAAAGACAGTACAGAGAGAGCAAACTGGGCCAGTTCCAGACACTGTTTCAATCTGCCTACCCAGAGGTCCATGGGGTCAAGGAACATGGTATGTCCTGGAGAGTGGCCAGAGTCCGGGTAGGACTGAACCTGGTTGTTCAGGCAGCATGTCTCTGTTTGTTAATTTGCGTCTGCCTGGTACAGCACATGGAAAAACTGCTCCATAATATTGATGACACTGAACTGGCTGCTGTGGCTTCTGCTGCTTGTGGTGTTGGGTGACTCGAAAGGGGGACAGAGAGAGGCTTCCGGGTCAGACATGCAGGAGGAAGGTGTCTGTTCACCAAAAGCTGCGGCAAGCTAAGTACGCAGTATATCCTGGTAATAAAGCAATTTGGCTCCCATTTTGGCAACAGGAAAATATTCCCCCATTTTGCTCTAATAGTGAGAGTCTAAAAGCATGGCTATGTGAGATGGGGGAACAGCTCTCATTGTTTGAACACTGTGTGGATTAAATGTTAAATGTTCTGGACTGACGTTCTGATGTTTGGCCACAAGATGCCGCTGTTTCCTAGGCACAGCTGACTGACTGTATATATATTTACATATTCACGAAATGTGTGGTTTTTAGAACTTGCTAGAAAAGAGGCAGCAGCCATCTTGGAAGGAGCTAAGACTGAGGAGCTGTGTGTAAGAAGAGAATTTGATGGATCCAGGATCGAGAGGACCCCTCAGTGATCACAACTGCAGCTGAGTGAAGTTGATCATTGTCTAAGAACCAGATCCTGTCCAGGGAAAGGAGGGCTGTTTCCATTAAGGCTGATAAAAGCTGAGGAACCAATGCTACATACCCTGCAGGACCTCATGTCTGCTGGAGAGACTGGTTGTTCGGTTCAGAGTCATCAGAGGAAGAAGGGCAGACCCGTAAGATCGTGGACGCACTTCATTGCAGTGTTGGCGCCTAGAGACTGAGACCAGGCCTGTAGTAAGCTAGTTAGGGTCTCTGTTTTGTGTCAGGCCTAAAGTGTTTCTACTGATACATAGAAACATAGAAACATAGAATGTGTCGGCAGATAAGAACCATTTGGCCCATCTAGTCTGCCCAATATATCTGAATCCTATGAATAGTCCCTGGCCCTATCTTATATGAAGGATAGCCTTATGCCTATCCCATGCATGCTTAAACTCCTTCACTGTATTTGCAGCTACCACTTCTGCAGGAAGGCTATTCCATGCATCCACTACTCTCTCAGTAAAGTAATACTTCCTTATATTACTTTTAAACCTTTGCCCCTCTAATTTAAAACTGTGTCCTCTTGTGGTAGTTTCTCTTCTTTTAAATATGCTCTCCTCCTTTACCGAGTTGATTCCCTTTATGTATTTAAAAGGACTCCATTACTTAAAGGGACATTACACATTTGAGAGCTGATGAACATCCCCAACAAACTCGATCTAGTTCAGTGTTTTGCTCAGGAGTACTAATCAAGCACATGCTACCGGACTAGTTATAGGAGGAGGAATATTATAGAGTATGGTAAGATTGTAAACCGTTGTGTTGCACCGCAAGCTAGCCCATACTAAGCACCCAATTGTTCGTGTTTCCTTTAGGGTAATAATAGGTACGGCTAATCAAGTGTTAGTAAAATTCAGTTTTGGCCAAAGCTGGTGTCAGAGTTTCTTCCCTCATTCGAGACTTTGTTGTATCCTGGGGATACAACTTGGAATAGTCGGCAGGATACAGCGACCATTATGGACGGGAACGTGGCAGGAGACCTTCCCCCGGCACCAATGGCACCGGTCCAAGACCCAGCTCAGGGACCAACTTGCCCCAACACCGCTAATACCGCTTGCCCACGCCATGCCTGCACCAGTAGGGTACATCCCCATGGGGGTGCTGTTGCATCATCTGCAAAAATTTGATGGTAAAAACATGATGTTTCAAGACTGGACTGAAAGGGTGAGAAGCGCGGTTAGAATGTGTAACCTGACCCCCGAGCTGCGGGCAGAGGTTGCATGGGGGGCTCTAGAGGGTGACATCAGACGGACAGTGATGGTAAGGCCCGAATCCGAGAGAGACACCCTAGAGAAAATACTCTCCCTGCTGGAGAGAGCCCACGGAGGGCGTGCTAAAGTAGCGCAGTTGAGAAGCCACTTATTCAACCGCCCTCAGCAAGAGGGCGAGACCCTGATGCAGTACTCCAATGCCCTATAGGAGATGCTAAATGAAATACAGCGGCGAGACCCAGAGGCCATGGGAGCGTTCCGAGAGGACCGGCTACTAAGATACAAGTTCGCAAGAGATGACCCAGACGACAGATGACATAACATTCTACAGCATCTACCTAGCCGCCGTGGAGAGAGAGAGAAAGAGCACATGCCTGTGGTGGCGAGAGTAGTGAGTAGCACCCATGCTACAGGGGATCGACTAGGGTCTGGAGACCCAGAGTCCTTAAAGGATGTGGTCCGGGCCCTGCGGACAGAATTGAGAGAACTTCGGCTGGAAGTGTCCCAGATGAAGGCAGAATCTCCCCGGCCTCCGGAAATGACCCCAGCACCCCGCGCCACTGCACCCAGGATAACTCAGGTGCGGAAGCACGCAAAAGAGGGCCCCTCTGCTGGGCTTGTTGACAGTATGGCCAGAGAGTGCCCCAAACAGATGAAGTCCGAGCCGACGTTAAACCTCCGACCACCGCAGTAGCTGGGCGTCCTGTGGCGGTACACCAGAAGCTAAGCCCTATGCATGAAGAACATGACCTGTATGCCAGCAGTCCCGTTATGGAAGCTGAGTTGGAAGGCCAGAAGGTACGCTGCCTAGTTGATACAGGGTCGGAGTGCACCCTTATGCCTCTGGAGTTCTTCGAAAGACACATTGGACATATGATGAAGCCAGAAGACGGGAGCGTCATCAGGCTGACGGCTGCCAATAACAGAGAGATGGACGTCCGAGGGATAGTCTGGTTGCGGGACTGACTGTTTGGGCAAGACATCGGCAAGTAGGGGGTTGTGGTAGTGGACCATTCGTCCCGGAAAGGAATGGACGTGACACTAGGTATGAATGTGCTGAGAGACCTAGACCATCAACTCTATGCCAAAGAAGGGCTGAAGTATTGGCAAGGGGTCACCACACAAAGGCCAACCTAGAAGGTTCTACAGCAGATAGTGAGGAGCTGTAGTCTGAGAAAGAGCAACATGTCCGGTCAGCCCATTGGACACGTGAAGGTGTAGCAGAAGACCCCGGTGAAGATCCCACCTCGACAAGAACAAATATTGACGCTGCCAGTGGGGGCTGGACGACAGCTGAATGGACTGGAGGTCAGATCGAACCCGCTTACCAAGAAGAAATGCTGACTCGCCCACTGGTAGCCCAGGCCCTTGCTATTGTTAAGGATGGATGTGTGCCTGTACGCTGCCTCAATGTTGAGGACTGTGAGTTCACCGTTCTGGGAATACCTTGCTGGCCAAAGTTTATTTGTCCGAAGGGGACATCTTTCAACGAAGGGGCTTCACGCTACAGCCAGATAGGAGATCAGCCTGTAGAGGTCCATCAAAGGGAGACCCCAACTGCGAAGTGGAACGGTCGAGTGATCATGGCCCGGGTAGGGGTTGAGTGCAAGACCCTGACGCCCGGTCAACCGAAGTTGCTGGGAGACACCGTTTGGGAATTTCAGAAGGCGTTCTCAAGACATGATGAGGACTTTGGGTGTGCTTCCACCATCGAGCACGAAATCCCCACCGGTGATGCTGCACCCATCAGGGAACGTTACTGGCAAATCCCACCTAAAATGTACCAGGAGGTGAAGGACATGGTGACAAGCATGTTGGAAAACCAGGTGATCCAGAATAGTCAAAGTCCTTGGGCTGTTCCAGTAGTCTTGGTGCAGAAGAAAGGCGGGAGTCTCCGGTTCTGTGTATATTATCGGAAGCTGAATGCCCAGACCGTCCAGCATGCCTACCCTATTCCGCGAATTGAGGAGTCATTGTACGCCCTGAGTCATGTGAATTTCTTTTCGACTCTTGACCTAGCCAGTGGGTATTGGCAGGTACCGGTGGTCAAGAAGAACAAAGCGGAAACGGCCTTCATCCTACCTATAGGATTCTTCGAGTTCAACCAGATGCCATTCGGCCTTTCCAATTCTCTGGGAACATTCCAGTGGTTGATGGAGCACTGTCTAGGAGATCTCAACTTCGAGTTGGTATCAATATACCTGGACAACATAGTGTTTGGGGCTTCCTTTGAGGATCACCTCCAAAAGCTGCGACAGGTCCTAAGATGGCTGCGAGACCATGGGCTCAAGATCAAGCCTAAGAAGTGTCAACTGTTTCGACATCAGATTATTTGGGACATTTGGTCACCCAGGAGGGGGTAAAGCCGGCCACCAGCAAGGTGGAGGCCGTCCAAAAGTTGTCCCAGCCGAGTACACTACGAGAGGTGTGGGCATTCGTGGGACTGGCCAGCTACTACAGGAGGTTTATAACCAGATTCGCTAATTTTGTGGGCCCATTAATCTAGTTATTAAAGGGCACTGCGGGGGGACCGAAGAATCCTCCCATCGAGTGGGGACCCCGGTAACAAGAGGCCTTTGAAGCAGCTAAGGAACCGCTGATCCGTGCCCCAATTGTGGCTTATGAGTGGTTTGACACCCCATTCCTGCTGTACACTGACAGAAGTCTAGATGGTATGGGGGCTGTGTTATCCTAAGTCCAGGATGGACGTGAGAGAGTCATTGCCTATGGCAGCTGGTCTCTGAGGGAGTCAGAGCGCAATCCTGACTACTATAGCTCCTTTAAACTAGAACTACTGGCACTGGCGTGGGAAATGACCAAAAGGTTCGCGGAGTACTTGACAGGTGCAGAGGTGACCGTGATGATGGACAACAACCGTTAGCACATCTGGAGTATGCCAAGCTCAGTGCGCTTGAGCAGAGGTGGTTGGCTCACGTTTCTAAGTTTCATTACCGCATCAAATTCCGGTCAGGTAGAGAGAACGGCAACACCGATGCACTCTCCCGAGTCCTCATAGGGTTGTCAATTCAGAGTGCCAATGAAATGCTAGAGGACACTGAAACTCCTGACTTTGGTCAATTACCCATGTTCCGGGATGTGGCACATTCAAGTGGGGTGGCGTCCGGAATGTCCATGGTGTTGGGAAAGACGTTGATTGGGAGAGAGTACAGAATAGCTGTCTAGACCTGTGAAAAGTGAAAGAATGGGTCCGGACTAAGATCTGCCTTGGCCAGAAGAGCGGGCCCATCTGACTTCAGAGGGCCAAAAGTTGTTGAGGCAGTGGGATAAGCTGACTGTTACCCAGGGCCTCCTGTGTCGGACCATATACTTGCAATCAGAGTTGTCATCCCCATGTAATTGGGACCGGAGGCTGCCTAGGAAGCCCATGAGAGGGGTGCCCATTTTGGGAGCGATAAAATGTTTAAGTGGCTCCAATGGCTGTTATACTGTCCAGATTTGGCAGACATGGTGGCCGAGGCATGTCTTAAGTGTCGGACCTGCGAGTTAAAGTACTAAACAGCGGACTCCTGTCCAGGCCATCCGGATATCATCGCCCCTAGAGCTCATTATGATAGATTACGTACAGATTGGGTACTCTACCTCAGGACACTTATGCTGTTTAGTCAAGTATGCAGTGGCTGTGCCCACCAGAGACCAGGCGGCAGAGTCGGCTGCTGAAGCGGTCAATAAACACTTTATATAGGTGTTCGGGTGTCCATGGAGGATACATTTGGACCAGGGGGCATGTTTTCAGGGTACTCTCATAAATGAGCTGTACCAGCTGTATGGTATTGAACGTTCCTGTACCACCCCGTATCACTTCTAGGGAAACGGGGGTGGGAACGGTTTAACCTCACCTTGCTCCATATACTGCGGACTCTGGAGGACAGCCAAAAGGCTCTGTCGCCCGAGTACCTACCTGAACTGATGTGGGCCTATAAGAATAGGGTACACAGTACTACCGGATACTCCCCACATATGCTTATGTTTTGGAGAGCCAGACAGGAGATTGAGTATCTCCCCATGCCTGATCCGATGGAGCCACCCCTGAGAAATACCACCGCATGGGTGCAAGAGCACCGCCGCCGGCTTAGAACGATCTACAAGGTTGTGGGGGAGTGCCTGGGAAAAGTGGTACACCCTAACAAAAGGCCAGTGCAGAGGAATGGGTATGCCCCAGGCGATCGAGTGATGGTCAAAGCCAAGCAACCATCTAGGACATTGGATGGGTGGTGGGAGGCGATCCCATACATGGTGAAGGTGAGGGTAGACCCTGCCATCCCGGTCTATGAGGTAGAGCCAATAGGGACTGGGGGGCCCCCTCACAAAACTTGCACCATAACATGTTGAGGCGTTGTAATTTTGATGAGCCAGTGTGCGCAGAGGAGATGCCTTCTCCTGTTGGGTTGCCCTTGCCCCAGTACCCACAGAGGCTCCAGCCATGGCAAGTTTGCCACCCAGGGATAGTGTTGAACGGTCAGCAGCTCCTCTCCCATTAAATGTGCCTAACATTCCCAGTGCTTTTGAGACTATCACTCTACGAACTTCAACGAGGCCCAATGCTGGTGTACCCCCACAGCGTTATGCCCAGGATTAGTTTGTAAGGGGAGAGCTGCCAAGGATGACAACCTCTAGTGGTGTGGCATGTGAGATAGGAAAACAGCTCTCATTGTTTGAGTGGTTTAAATTAAAATTTCTGGGATTATGTGCTGCTGTTTGGCCACAAGATGCTGCTGTTTCCTAGGCACAGCTGACTAACGGTATATATATTTCCATATTCAAGAGAGGTGTGGTTTTCGGAACTTGCTAGAAAGGAGGCAGCAGCCATCTTGGAAGGAACTGAGACTGAGGAGCTGTGTGGGAGCAGAGACTCCGATGGATCCAGGAGTGAGAGGACCCCCTCAGTGATCACAACTGCAGCTGAGTGAAGTTGATCATTGTCCAAGACCCAGATCCTGTCCAGGGAAAGGAGTGTTTCAAGGAAGGCTGATAAGAGCTGAGGAACCAAGGCTACATACCCTGCAGGACCTCATGTCTACTAGAGAGACGGGTTGTTCGGTTCAGAGTCATCAGCGCAAGAAGAGCAGACCCAGGTTGGTAAAATCGTGCACGCACCTCATTGAAGTGTTGGTACCTAGAGACTGAAATCAGGCCTGTAGTTAGCTAGTTAGGGTCTCTGTTTTGTGTCAGGCCTAAAGTGTTGCTTCTAATACCACAAGGACTCCATTGCTTAAAGGAGAAAAACGAAGGGCAGGAGCAGCACTCAAATCGGCTTTTCCAGTGCTTTAGTTGTAGGAATGCAGCAGCTGAGCAGAAGACCCCAGATCCAGGTCAGGTTGAAGGCAGTAGAAAACGTAGGCTACAGCAGCATCTCCAAACAATTACCTCTTTATTCAGAACTCCATGGCACGGTGTACAATAAAATGCAACATTTCGGCTACAGCTAGCCTTTGTCAAGCATATAATACAAGTGATAATGCCCACATATAAATAGTTAAAAACATGCACACCCACAATGTTGTTCACCCAATCAAAAAAAGAATCGGTGGAGAGAATCTAGTCACAGCCAATGGTAATGGAATCACACAGCAGTGCCTACTTAATGTGTATACGCCTGTTTGGCTCACCTGTGTAAGCTTCCCATGATCACGGCTTGTACAGTTTGCCAGATTTTTCCCATCCCTATAGTAGCAAGAAGTACAAGATTAATGGCTACTATTTGCTGTATCCTGGGGAGCCCACCCCGGTATACGGCTTACAGCTATCCAGTAATCATAAGATTTTTTCATGCAAACGATATGCTTGTCAGTACGTAAGCAAGCAAGCAAGCATACAGCTTGCCATGCTCGCCAGCATGCCCAAGAACCCAGTTCATTCTTGGTCCACCCCCTCACTGAAATGATTGGTCATCATGGCCAGTGTCATCATCATCATCAGCCTTGTCCTCATGCACAAGCAACTCCTCTTGTTCCATCTCCTCCTCCAGTGTTAGCTCCTAATTCACATTCTCCTCCATGGGACTTTGTCTGTGTGGGTCCCCAACAGCTACAGGACATCCAGCAAGGTGCGGAAGCTGTTTCCCTTCTGCCATTCCTTGTTAAATCATCATGAGCATCTGCTCTAGGATAAATATTAGGGGGATGACATTGTTGATGCTGCAGTTGTCCCTACTAACAAATCTAGTGGCCACTTCAAGGGCCTCAGTACACAATATGCACCTCTGATGAGGTGCCACTGCCGGACCTCAAAACAACACATGCTCCCTGCTGAGGTGGTCTGGTGTATGACAAAATCTTTCACCACTTTATGCTGCTCGTACAGATGCTCTAGCATATGCAAGGAGGAACTCTAGCGAGTTGGAATGTTGTGGCTCAAGCAGTGCAATGGCAGACCATTCTGTCACTGCAAAGTAGCAGGAAGGAGTTTTTTGCTACATAAGAATGGCTGAAATTCGGGGGCAGTCTCCTGGATATGGCCTACAACCTCTTCAAAAAGTGTTGCACCTCTAAATTTATCATGTCTGCCATGCACGGAGTATATGTTATTTAACCAAAATTCAGCGTGGCCACAATGTTCCTGCCATTGTTGCTGACAACCTTGGGGCTACATAAGTGCTGCCTGCTGTGGGGAGCTACAGTTCATTGAAGGAACCATAAATGCCAACATGTACTGTGACATTGAAGCAGAGCATGATCTCCTCACTTCAGAAACTGGCCACAGGGCAGTATTCCAACATGATAACAACCCCAAACACACCTCCAAGACAACCACGGCCTTGCTAAAGAAACTGAGGATAAAGGTGCTGGATTGGCCAAGCATGTTTCCAGACCTAAACCCTATTGAGCATCTGTGGGGCAAACAGAAGGTGAAGGAGCGCAAAGTCTCTAACATCCAACAGCTCCGTGATGTCATCATAGAGGAATGTAAGAGGATTCCAGTGGCAACCTGTGAAGCTCTAGTGAACTCCATGCGCGAGAGAGTTAAGGCAGTGCTAGAAAATATAGGTGGCCACACAAAATATTGATACTTTGGGCTCAATTTAGCCATTTTCACTTAGGGGTGTACTCACTTTTGTTGCCAGCGGTTTAGACATTAATGGCTGTGTGTTGAGTGGTTTTTGAGGGCACAGCAAATTTACACTGTTATACAAGCTGTACACTGGCTACTTAACAATGTATCAAAGTGTCATATCTTCAGTGTTGTCCCATGAAAAGATATAATAAAATATTTACAAAAAAGTGAGGGGTGTACTCACTTTTATGACATACTGTATTCAGGGGTGCACCTAGCCTTTCTGCTGCCTGAAGCGAAAACTGAAATGGCGCCCTCCCCCCAGAATTGCAATTTCTTAACCTAACCCATTTGCCACAATTAAAATGCTCATTGCCCATGCCCCTTCCGCTACCCCCTCTTGCCTCTACCTGGTGCTGCCTGAGGCAATCACCTCACCTGGCCTCATTGGTGGTGCACCCCTGACTGTATTAATAGACAATATAAATATCTTTCTAATAATCTTATTTTTTTTTACATTTAGTCTTGTAGCCATGACAAGCATCATTCTCTGGTTTTACTCTGGAGGAAAGGAGGTTTCATCATCAATATAGACAATGATTCTTTACTGTTAGTGCAGTAAGATTATCAAACCCTCTGCCACAAGATGTTGTAGTTGATTAACTGAAAAAAAAAGTCAAGAGGGGCCTTGATGCCTTTTTTGTAAAATATAATGTTAAAAATTATGGGTACTAGATTTCTGGAGAAGAGATGTTAATCCAGGGATTTATTCTGATTGTCATATTTAGAGTTGACAATATTCGGTCCGTATCCGATCTGCATTTTTTGCGAATGGGACGCCCATTAAATTCAAAAATTACATGTCCCATTCTTGTCCGTTTTGTGGACGAGGATAGAACATTCTGTTGTGGAAATATTATTATGCAGACATTTTATCTTAGGATGTGTGTGTGTTTTTATAGATTGTCATCTGTCTCCCTGTGTCGGATTTAGCCAGAGAGCACTCTAGCAGAGGGAACTTTGGCTGAATTGGGACCAGTGGTAAAACTGTCAGTATGAGAACATCTTTATTAGATACTGATCACTCTGGAGCAGTATTAAATAAGGTCCATGCTGACAGTGATGGGGGTGGGCGGCCACCTGGCTGGTCGGGTAGTGGGCATGACTCATCCTTCCTTATACAGGGATGGGGTGTGTCCATTGTCTGCCCAGCCACATTGACTGCCCCTCCCTGTCCTTTGATATGTCATCACTTCCTGTATCCTTGTCTTGGGCCAGCCCCTTTTACACCTTTTGTTAGTCAATAAAGGACGGACACTGGGCGAGGAGGAGGAGGAGTTGCTCAGAATTTCAATCAAGATGGTAGCACTTGGGTCTGTCTCTCACTGCAGCTGAGGGAAAGATGGATTTACCTTTTTCCTTACAAAAACTTTGATGCGAGCTGATTACAACTATTAATATTTGTCTACAACAATTTCTATAGGAGTTTAAAAAAAGAATTGGCGGCATGCACACAGCCGATACAGTCATGTCCATGAGACCTAACTATCTTTGAGACTTTCCCATCTACTGGCAACCTCTTACTCCACTACATTGGTCTGCCTTGGTTTTTTCTATTAACGTCAAGTGAATCTTACAGATAAAATTTGTGATTCTGTGTAACTTGTTCTCTGAGTGACACACAGCCAGGCACTTTACATCCATGGATGTGTCCTATGTGAATTAATATAGGAGCGTCTGTAATCATATTTCCTAAGACATGCTAACAGGCACCAGATTACTATGGTATATAAACTGCTCCAAAGTGTTACCACTTTATAGATATATCCTGTTGTACTAGTGCTTTCCTTATTATTTAATCATAATTGTCAAAATATAATTCTTCCTCTGTCTAGCACAGTGAACTTTAGATCCCTCATCTTCTAATCCTACCCTGAGAGCTCCAAGTAATGATCAAATAATCCTATAATCCTCTTTCAAGGGAAGAGTGTTTATTAGTATTGTTAACCTTGCATCACTGCACACTGCCTCCCAATTACATAAATACATACAAATCTGTTTTACATATGCAGTATATTACTATATGTGAATATGTGTACCTTATCTGAGCCAAAAGGGACACAATGAAAACATGATGCAAAGTAACAGATAAGAATGAAGAACAATTGTTTTAATATTATTGTTACTCTTACCAAGAATCTGTTATAAGTAGGTTCCCACTGTATTTCTTTCCATGTAAATTTCCGCGTGTACAAAATTAACATGCCCCTTCTTGGGTTAGCTTCTGTGCAAAAACACAGCAGGTGGCCCATGCAGAGTTGGATCCACTGCATGACCAGCTACAACTCCGCAGTAAGGGTAAACCTCGGATTTCTGTTGTGTGTGTGTGTACACTACGTGCAGAATTATTAGGCAAATGAGTATTTTGACCACATCATCCTCTTTATGCATGTTGTCTTACTCCAAGCTGTATAGGCTCGAAAGCCTACTACCAATTAAGCATATTAGGTGATGTGCAGCTCTGTAATGAGAAGGGGTGTGGTCTAATGACATCAACACCCTATATCAGATGTGCATAATTATTAGGCAACTTCCTTTCCTTTGGCAAAATGGGTCAAAAGAAGGACTTGACAGGCTCAGAAAAGTCAAAAATAGTGAGATATCTTGCAGAGGGATGCAGCACTCTTAAAATTGCAAAGCTTCTGAAGCGTGATCATCGAACAATCAAGCGTTTCATTCAAAATAGTCAACAGGGTCGCAAGAAGCGTGTGGAAAAACCAAGGCGCAAAATAACTGCCCATGAACTGAGAAAAGTCAAGCGTGCAGCTGCCAAGATGCCACTTGCCACCAGTTTGGCCATATTTCAGAGCTGCAACATCACTGGAGTGCCCAAAAGCACAAGGTGTGCAATACTCAGAGACATGGCCAAGGTAAGAAAGGCTGAAAGACGACCACCACTGAACAAGGCACACAAGCTGAAACGTCAAGACTGGGCCAAGAAATATCTCAAGACTGATTTTTCTAAGGTTTTATGGACTGATGAAATGAGAGTGAGTCTTGATGGGCCAGATGGCTGGATTGGTAAAGGGCAGAGAGCTCCAGTCCGACTCAGACACCAGCAAGTTGGAGGTGGAGTACTGGTTTGGGCTGGTATCATCAAAGATGAGCTTGTGGGGCCTTTTTGGGTTGAGGATGGAGTCAAGCTCAACTCCCAGTCCTACTGCCAGTTTCTGGAAGACACCTTTTTCAAGCAGTGGTACAGGAAGAAGTCTGCAAGGTAAGAAAAACATGATTTTCATGCAGGACAATGCTCCATCACACGCGTCCAAGTACTCCACAACGTGGCTGGCAAGAAAGGGTATAAAAGAAGAAAATCTAATGACATGGCCTCCTTGTTCACCTGATCTGAACCCCATTGAGAACCTGTGGTCCATCATCAAATGTGAGATTTACAAGGAGGGAAAACAGTACACCTCTCTGAACAGTGTCTGGGAGGCTGTGGTTGCTGCTGCACGCAATGTTGATGGTGAACAGATCAAAACACTGACAGAATCCATGGATGGCAGGCTTTTGAGTGTCGTTGCAAAGAAAGGTGGCTATATTGGTCACTGATTTGTTTTTGTTTTGTTTTTGAATGTCAGAAATGTATATTTGTGAATGTTGAGATGTTATATTGGTTTCACTGGTAAAAATAAATAATTGAAATGGGTATATATTTGTTTTTTGTTAAGTTGCCTAATAATTATGTACAGTAATAGTCACCTGCACACACAGATATCCCCCTAAAATAGCTAAAACTAAAAACAAACTAAAAACTACTTCCAAAAATATTCAGCTTTGATATAAATGAGTTTTTTGGGTTCATTGAGAACATGGTTGTTGTTCAATAATAAAATTAATCCTCAAAAATACAACTTGCCTAATAATTCTGCACTCCCTGTATATATATATATATATATATATATATATATATATATATACTGTAAGGGATCGCTGTATTTGGGGGGGTCATTCTCACAAGAATAGTCGTCCACCACAGCTTTCGGGGCCAAATATTGTATTTATTGGGACATTTTTCATACACTGAACAGTCCAGTTAATAATCACTGAGTGTGATGAGGTTCCCACATACATCAAAACAAAACAAATACCTGCCCGGCTGGGCTCTCACTACACCTGTTAACGTGGCCCTGACTCAGCTACAGAACCCTGTTCACACACGGAACCCATATGCGGCTTTTTCTCAGCCCGTAGGTCCCCATCCTCTCTGGCTGTAATCAGTCCCGTACCTGTATGGGGAAGTGTGGCCCAACAGTCCTCCCGACTCCGGCCTTGTGACCTTCGGGCTGTCACAATGCCCTGGTCTCTCAGCCTGGAAAGGTGAGACCACACACAGAGCCTCTGCTCTGGGTCTCTGTATCTCTCCCCAGACTGACCTACTCTGAGGCGCTTTATGCCAGCCTGATTACAGCAGGCCTCACCTGCGATCACCTTAGCTAGAAAGGAAAACCCGCACTGGAAGGATGTGGACTAGCAACTCCCTCTACCAAGCCTAGCCACCAGTCCAAGTAAAATCCATCCCGGAAAATGTATACAAAAATGTCTCAGCAAACTATGCTTTGCTGAGATTACTGCCCCTCTCTGGATTTTATCTATCTCACCCATCTGAGGTACCTGAAGTGGGACAACACACCTTCCAGCACTGTTCACATTACCACAATACATATATATATATTGCAAGGGATCGCTCCCTTTCAGGGGGTCACAGTCACAGACTTCTTTGCAGACAACCGGATTTAATGTACAAACTGGTGCTTTATTGTGGCACTTCAGCACCCACACAAACATGAGCACCAAAATGAGTCCCACTACTATTGATTTTGCATTTTGGGACGCAACTTACAGTTGCCCAAGCCGTCACTACCCACTGGTGTGTTGGCTTACTGGCGATTAGTGGTAACTGGGTGGCCTGGGTCCCACTGGCCTGGCCTTTCCCTAGGGATTTTCAGTTATCTGTATGTTTGGTGTAAGTCACTGCCATTGTATTATCTATGTTTACTATCCCCTTTTTTCTAAGCAAGCTCTTTTTGTGTTTGCCACTATTGATGATGCGTTCATGTGGAACGAAACGTGACACGTGGGTAGTTTACCTTCAGTAGGGTGTACTAGGGATACTTCCCGGGAATAGGGTAGGGTATCCGGGCAGGGTCACCTCTTAGTGAGCAAGTACTTTGTATAGATAGGAAGGGCGATACTAGTCCCTTCCTCCTGGACAGGGTGCATTAGGGACATACCCTCCCGTGTCCTATCCACGCTGAAGTTCATCATTGGCACGTTCCTAAATGGTACCATCACCTATGGGATTTTTCCATCTCCATTATATTAAGGACATCCGTCTCTTTGTGGCCCATCATTTTGGAAGATATCCGACTGCCAACTCGCACAGCTGTTGATGGGTGAGAGCGTTCCTTTTAATACATATAGGCACCATTCGGTGCATGTTTGTATAAGCCCACCTTGGGCTGTTTTATTCATTGATTCTTCAGGTTCTAACCGTGGCACAGCACAGACATTTTAATGTGATTATTATTAAATGTTATGTCTTACCCCCTCTGTCCCCTAGGGGATCAGTATTTTTGCAGTTCTTAAAGAGGACCTTTCATCAGAAAATAGTGTGTTAAATTTTTATACGACCTTATGGGGCTGCTCTCACTTAATTTTTTTTCAAATGGACCCCCCGTTTGCCCGCTACGCTCTCCATTAGTTTTGTCGCCTCATATGCAAATGAGGCGACAAAGTTATAGTAGGCGTTGTTCTCTAAGTTCTGGTGGGCGCAGTTATCCTCTCCCTGGCAGCGAGCGCATCCAATCGCAGCGCCCTGCTCTTAGCCAGGGAGAAGGAGTTCAAGTTCCTCCTGTCTTCTTCGATGCTCTGCGCTGGGAAATCCAAAATGGCTTTCGGTCCGGATGTCTAGAAGCTCAAGTTCTCGCAAATCTCGCGAGAACTTGAGCTCCTTCTCCCTGGATAAGAGCAGGGCACTGCGATTGGATGTGCTCGCTGCCAGGGAGAGGATAACCGTGCCCACCAGAACTTAGAGAACAACGCCTACTATAACTTTGTCGCCTCATTTGCATATGAGCCGACATAACTAACGGAGAGCGTAGCGGCCGAACGGGGGGTCCATTTGAAAAAAAATAAAGTGTCCGGACATCAGTGAGAGCAGCCCCATAAGGTCGTATAAGAATTTAACACACTATTTTCTGATGAAAGGTCCTCTTTAAGTCAAACACAGACGTGGATCCAGAAAGAAGGAGAAGTATAAAGAAAAGACTGATATATTTCTTCTCTTTTGGAGCCACTGATGTATAAAAGGGCCACAAAAACTGCATGTGTGATTCCAGTTGGCTTGTTCGAGATAATAAAAAATTTAGAGACAACCCCAACAATGTGTTACAATTAAAAAAAATAATCATATACTCACCTCTTACTCCATTGCTTTTCTAAGTAATACTCCTCTGGTACTCCTGCTGCCATTTGTTTTTGCTTAGGCACGTGACCACTGCAGCCAATCCTTGTCCTCCGTGGTCTACAGCTGAGGACAGTGATTGGCTGCAGTGATGAGGTACTCAATCCAGGCACGTCACTGTAAATGTCACCACCTAGCCTTTATGGCTCAGACGGGAATGACCGGAGTAGACAGAGATATGGAAATGGCCGAGTGGGCTGTACTCTGCTGACTCCTATAGTAGTGAAAGTGAGCTCTTATTCTGACTCTCAAGTTACCGAAAACAGCACTGCTAGGCTGTTTATGTAGCGGAAACAGCAGAGCACAGCCTTAAAGGGGTTGTCTCACTTCAGTAAGTGGCATTTATCATGTAGCTAAAGTTAATACAAGCCACTTACTAATGTATTGTAATTGTCCATATTGCTTGCTTTGCTGGCTGGATTAGTTTTTCCATGACATTATACACTGCTCGTTTTCATGGGTACGACCACCCTGCAATCCATCAGCGGTGGTCGTGCTTGCACACTATAAGAAAAAGTGTCAGTCTCTCTGGTGGCCGGGACCATGGGAGCGCACATAGGCTTGTTTTTTTTCCTATATTGTGCAAGCATGGCCACCACTGATGGATTGCAGGGTGGTCTGTAACCATGGAAATGAGCAGTGTATGACGTAATGGGAAAATGAATCCAGCCAACAAAGGAAGCAATATGGACAATCACAATTTGGTCAGAACTGCTGTCAGATCCCCTTTGAAGTAATACAATGATAGTGGACAGAAGGAAATGTTACATTTTATATACCTGTAAAAGTATACTCAAGGTCATAGAAAAACAACAGTGGCCAGAACTGCCAGATAATATCTCATCTAATCTTTTCCCATGCACTCACACAAATTCATCATACTATTCAACTAATCAGAAAGCTGTTTGTAAGGCAGAGAGGTCTGAAATACACGAATTGTCGCTGTAAAATATACATTAGTAGTTTATACATGTTACACTTGATTATACAAAGAACAACTAAATTGGCCGATCTGATACAGTATAAATTGCCCGCGATTAGGGATGAGCGACCCGTGGATCGGCGGAACTTCGGGTCAGAGTTTAGGTTCTGTGCAAATCAAACCTTGCAGACTACATACCAACTTTACCCAGCTAATAGTATGTTACTAAAATATAACTTAGAATCATCACTTGTTAAAACAGAACCAAAATTGTGAGGCAATCTAAAGAAGGAATTAAAAATAAACTGTTCCTTGTCTCTAATGGCTGTCCTTCATGTGTTTTATTGAATAAAACATTTCGTTTCAGCTCAATGAGGCAAGTGAAATAGTAGATATAAACCCTAGGAATTGCACCCAGACATGTTTCACCAGCTAACCTGGCTTCCTCAGGGGTTTGGGCAGCATTGAAAAAGGAATGCTGCAAACGAGGTATAAATAACCTCTGTAATATGATTGACACATAATTACACCAAAGAAACATTGGAGACATCACTAAGGTGAGTGTGAGCTCCCTGCATACCCATCCAATCCTGCGCCGCATCCCCTACATCTCTTAACCAATCGCTATGTTCGGGGGGAGTGGCTGTGATGATGTGCTGCGCACAAACCTGATGCGCACAGACTTTCTTGGCTGAATACCATGGTGAGCTTACTGAGACTGCGCTAGAACTTAGAAAATACAAAAAACGATATTGCCTGGTGCGCATGTCCTGCGCAACATGTGGATGCGCCGGAACATAGGTTGATTTAAGTCTGTGTCAGGGAGAGCGCATGTTCTGCGCAACAAATTAATGCGCAGAAACTTAGCTATGGATGTTTACGATATGTGATGCTAGGATGCTTGTGTCACCACCAGACATCTGAGAAGCTCTGACAGATGCCTTTCAGAACCTCCTCCTTGAGCTTCCTTTTGTTTTGCTTTCATTTTCTCATCTCGTTAGCCTCTCTCAGCTGTCATGTAGTTGCACTGATTGCATCCCTTTAAATCCCTTCCCAGACTGCTTCACTTTGCGGTTTATATTCCTTCCTGGAGTGTGTGCATGCTGATCCTACTTCTGAGTCTTCTACAGATAAGTTTTGTTCATTCATTTGTGTTTTTCTGTTTGCTGGATCCCAGGTGACCCTGACTCCCTCCGTATCAAGTGTAGGGAGCCGGTGGCCATGTCCCCTCACTATTATAGGGTGTTCAGGTGTTATACAGTCGAGGTACGAGGATATGCGATCATCTACCATTGGGATTTTCACATAGGCTGAGCAGTCAGGGAGAGAGCCAGGTCTGATGCAGGGCTCTCCCTTTTGTTCCTTAGTGTTGGATCCAGTGAGTCGGATATTCATTTTGTGTCTTCTAGTTTCCTGTACACCTTCCGTGACAGCTTGTCTGCCTGGAGAATGTGCCAATGTTTCTTGATAATTTGAAATACCTTGGAATTTTGTGCATCATAAGTGCCGATGCACCTAATGATTTTTGACTCTGAAATATGACTTTTATCACATAACAAATCCAACCGATTTAACCCTTTGGTCCGGGTGAATTTCTTATGCAATACTTTCTTGGGGTATCCTCTTTCCCTAAAACGTTGGAATAAGTTATTGCTTTCTTTAATGAAACTGGAATGTTCAGTGCAGTTTCTCTGAGCCCTGATGTATTGGCCAGTAGAGATGCCCCTTTTCCTAGCATTACATATCGTAGAGGCAAAAATCTCAAAGATATTTTGGTTCATAGTATGTTCAGTCCAGAACCACCTCAGAGAAAATGGCTTACATCCAAGATAGTGGGTACACACCTATGTGGTAGATGTTCTTTTTGTCCATTTGTCAAAAAAATGAAAATATTTAAAAACCCACTTGATAACAAAGAATATCACATTAATGAATTCATCAACTGCCAGACCACAGGCATAATTAACATTGCCCAATGTCCCTGCCAAAAGATATACATGGGCAAAACAATTCAAGAATTTAGACGCCATATCTGTCAACATGTCAGGACAGGAGTATTAACACCAAAGCAGTTGAATTTCATTTCAGGTATAGTTATTTAGGTCTTCTTTGGGAGGGTTGTCAGTTCCCTGATTCATTCTATCTGTTTAATATTTACCTTTTCATTTCTGGAAGGGACCTACACTTGGCATAAGACACCTAAAAATGTACCAGACAGTATTGATTTTGATATGTCTGCCTTTGACTTACCTTTGTCTGTCTAGATCTGTAGACATCCATAGCTAAGTTTCTGCGCATTCATTCGTTGCGCAGAACATGCGCTCTCCCTGTCACGGACTTAAATCAAACATCCACATGTCGCGCAGGACATGCGCACCAGGCAGTATTGTTTTTTGTATTGTCTAAGTTCTAGCGCAGTCTCAGTAAGCTCACCATGGCATTCAGCCAAGAAAGCTCACACCCAAAAAAAATCAATAAAACACATGAAGGACAGCCATTAGAGACAAGGAACAGTTTATTTGTAATTCCTTCTTTAGATTGGCTCACAATTTTTGTTCTGTTTTAACAAGTGATAATTAAAAGTTATATTTTAGTAACACTATTAGCTGGGTAAAGTTAGATATGCAGGCATGTATTCTGCATATCAAATACAGATAAAACGCCCGACCCGGGTTTCGCCTCTTGCTTTCTCAGAGGAGTCCCTGAGGAAGCAAGAGGCGAAACCCGGGTCGGGCGTTTTATCTGTATTTGATATGCAGAATACAAGCCTGCGTTTGTGAGTACAATAAAAGTGTTTTTTTTCCGATACACTTGGGGTATTGCACAATATGTTTTATCTTTCTATAAGGGTGCCTTGGTGACTGGAGACTACCGGTTGGAATCTGTGACGAGGTTGCTGAGAATACGCCGAATTTGGATGCTATATTTCCATGTTCACGTGTCTACGGTGTGGTGAATAGCGCGGACCTGAACCTTATCTATTTTTTCATTGACACATTATTAGGTTGCACTATAGGGGCACTTTTTACCGGCACTATGGGGGCACTTACTACTGGCACATTATTGGGGGCACTTTTTACTGGCACATTATTAGGTGGCACTATTATATAAGAAATTTTTACTTGTACATGTTGCTTTGCCACTTGCATTTTAAAGTCAGCAAGTGTCATGTGGGGGGGAGGGGCTTATTGTTTTTCGCTCCAGGGCCCCATTTCACCTAGAACTGGCCCTGGGTATATGTCACCCACCGAACTAACAGACAGATTAACTATATTAATTTCCCTGTCATGGATGCAGTGCAGGTGTACCTCACACAAAAAATGGGTATGTGTCACCCACCGAACTAAAATCTGGATTAACTATATTAATTTCCCTGTCACGGATGCAGTAGAGGTGTACCTCACACAAAAAATGGGTATATGTCACCTGCCGATCTAACAGACGGATTAAATATATTAATTTCCCTGTCACGGATGGGGTGCAGGTGTACCTCACACAAAAAATAGGTCTAGGTCACCCATTGAACTAACAGATGGATTAACTATATTCACTTCCCTGTCATGGATGCAGTGCAGGTGTGCCTCACACAAAAAATGGGTATATGTCACCCATTGAACGAACAGACGGATTAACTATATTAATTTCCCTCACAAACCCGACCCAAGAAAGAGTCACAAGAACCACCCTATATAAATGCACATCTAACAATCGTTATGGATAAAAATATATGTATAAAGTTTATTAGACACACAAACAAACACATTAAAAATTGTATACAATATGAACAGCATGTCGATGTGAAAATATATTATATCACCAACATATACAGAATCCACTGAACGTCCACTGAGTAAGGACATGCAATATGACCCAGCTAAACAATATGTGCACCTATAGACAACATATAGAAAATGTCAAAATAAGGTAAGACCACTGAGTGAATGAAAGCAAACCACAATAAGGTTAAATAACAAGAGTCAAAACCTGTGTGAACAGCTGGTGCAGTGGATCTGAATAAATGAGAAACGCCCAACGCGTATCGCCGGCACAGTCCGGCTTCCTCAAGGGTAATGAGCCCAATATAAGTGTGTCATATATATACAGCAAGATGTAATCAGTCAATAAAATATAATTAGATTCACCTGTGAGATGGAAGTAGGGGAGCGCAGCAACAAATCTGAACGAGCAGCTGAGCATGCAGGCAGATGGACCACAAACCGGACATGGGAAAATCACATGACCGGAAGTGAATGGCAGAGGTGGAACGCAGATTGCATTCCCCCAGCACCAATGGCCAACATGGAATGTGCCCAGCATATAAACACAGGGGAGGCATCTAGGGGGCCAATGTGGGGTGCAGATCGCAAGCGCTAATGCGCAACAGATACCCTAGAATATAGAGAATATGTACCTCCATGCAAAAGTCGCGGACCGGAAGTGTGGAAGAACATGTGACCGGAAGTACAGGGCCGCAATGGAACGCAAGATGCGTTCCACAAGCGGATCACTAGGGAACGCAACGAACAGGGGCCAATATGAAACATGAGACCTGATGTTCAAATGTATCAAGGCTACGTGTATATGAAAATATACACACATCAGAGACAGGGTTAAATCAAAACTGATATAGGCAATTTGTATAGGCAAATAAATAATTAATAAATAATGAATGAATAATACATAACCATAGTAATAAATAACAATAATGAATAGTGGCTAAAACCCATATTAATTAACATGCAAAAAATAAAAACAACAAGGAGAAAATTGGTGACGTGAAAGTGCAAAACATGATAAGGGAGGGGATGTGAGTGCATCCAGTGAAAAATAGTGAACAAAACCTTATAAAGATTAGATACATGATTGTACAAGTTAATAGTAAACAGTATATCATGAACAATTGGTAATGGGTGATGTACACCAATAAATACATAATTGCAGTATGTACATGACCCAGCCCACATATTCTGCCATATTGTGAAAAAAGTGTGAACAACTGCACATATGTGCAATCGCCCTAAGTGATTAGAGCACTGATAAGCTAAAACACCCATAAATGCACAAAATAGAATGAAGAATGTATAATTATAGTTATTGTTACTATAAATGAATAAAAATAATGAAAATAAATGAATAATAAATACACAAATGAAAAATGATAATTATAAAACGAAAATGATTGCATAACCAAGAAACACTGATAAATCCCTAATAATGGGCCCCTAGTCACTGGATATATGTAAAGTATACCTGGCCCTTCTCGGAACTCAATACAGGCGCCAATCTAAAATTACAAGATGGCAAGCTAGTTGTATGGATATCAACACTGGTGTCGCAGAAGGACTACGTACTAAGTACATGAACTATAAAAACCAGTGAATGTAAGTTCTTCATTTAGTCCATGGGGAGCCACCGTATCCAAAATGAAAATCCATTTGGATTCTAGACGTAATAGCTGAGAGGTGGCCGAACCTCCCCTCAAAGTTGTGCGTACCAGATCAAGGCCAATGATCCTAAGTCCAGATGTTATGCAATGATGGTTATCTAGAAAGTGAGCGGCTACTGAGGTTAAAGGTTTCTTGGCTTGGATCCGGTCTCGTCGATC
Source organism: Bufo gargarizans (assembly GCF_014858855.1). Taxonomy (NCBI): domain Eukaryota; kingdom Metazoa; phylum Chordata; class Amphibia; order Anura; family Bufonidae; genus Bufo; species Bufo gargarizans. Next base: position 415,461,221 of record NC_058084.1, read on the forward strand.
CAAGGCAATATTCGATAGATGCTGTTGAATACGTTTCCGTACTTCCTGACCAGTCTGGCCAAGATAAATTTTGTCACATTCACAAATGAGTGCATAAACCACATTCCGTGACCAGCAGTTGATGTAGTGTCCAAGAGAAACCCCATCTGGATGCCTACAGGTAGAAAAGGAGTCAGTGGAAATCATGTATTGACAAATATTACAATTTCCACATGGATATCTCCCACACAGTCTAATACCCCTCCCTACACCTTGTGTAGGCCTCTGAAAATGGCTACATACCAATTTATCCTGTAGATTTGGAGCTCTTTGTGCAATGATCTTAGGGCTTGGATTAACAAAATCCCGTATCTTTGAGTCCGCCAGTAAAAGGTGCCAATGTGCATTTAGTACCGTGTAGAGATCGCGCCATTGGTTGTTGTATCTGGTAATAAGATGTACCTGGGTGTTCCGAGATCTTGGTTTGGATTTGAGCAGTTCAGAACGGTCAGCCTCCCTTGCTGTTTCATATGCTCCTGATATCACTTTTTGGGGATATCCACGTGATCGAAATCTAGTCGTCAGATCTCTGGAGGCTTCACTAAAACCCGACATGGTCGTACAATTGCGGCGTAATCTTAGGAACTGCCCTTTAGGGGGGCCTTTCCGCAGATGGGCCGGATGGAAACTATTAAAATGTAACAGGCTATTTGTTGCCGTTTCCATACGGAATAATGATGTCCGTATTCCCTGATCATCCAATTGCAATCGTAAATCCAAAAGGTCAGCAGTGGTGTCCGAGATCCTGTGGGTGAGATATTAAATGGGTTATTATTCAACATGGTACCCGAGACTTGCCTGTAAAATACCCGATCAAACACAAAGTAATTATGATGCAAAACAAAGTCAAGAAGGCTCACCAAAAATGTGTGATGTGCCAGATCTCCAGAAAGGGATCTTTCGAAAAAGTATTGGATCGCCCTTATTCCATCAGTGTGTGAGATGTTTGAATAGAGAGACTCAACATCACAAGTTAATATCAATGTACCAGGGGGAAGTTGAATCTCCTGCAGATATTGCACCAACTGCATGGAATCTCTGAGGTATGACTCAAGACCTAATACGAAGGGCTGTAAGAAAAAGTCAAGATAAATACAAGCCTGTTCACATAACCCTCCTATTCCTGCTATGATTGGACGTCCCGGAGGATCAACTAAGTTTTTATGTACCTTGAGAAGCATGTAAAAGGTAGGGACCGTTGGATGTTTAACCTCTAGAAATTCCTTTTCTTTTTTGGTGATGATGTTTAACTGCCACGCAGAGGTAAGTAGTCTCTACATTTTGTTTGAGTTGGATCTGCGGGTAACGGTGTATAGAAATGATGATTATTCAATTGTCTCTTGGCCTCCGTAGTGTAGAGGCCAGTTTCCCACAGTACAACATTACCTCCTTTATCCGCCTCCTTGATGACAAAGGCCGAATTCCGTTGTAAGCTCCTGATGGCTGCTACCTCTGCATTGGACAGGTTTTTGTTGTAAGTTCTGTTGGGTTGTAGTTTTCTTATTTCTGCTATCATGACCTGGAAAAACTGGTGGATATTAGGGAATAAACTAAGCGTCAGGGTAACAATAGATGGTTTACGCTGCGTAAATTGGCACCTACCTGTCTCACATTCATTTTCTTTAAGTCCATGAGATCTATGAAAACTCCCCTTTCGTCCAATTTTCCCTATAACCTTTGACGACGTGATTTTTATTTGGAAGGGTGATAGGGAAAATGTGGATCTTTTCCTGGGGGAGATTAATGGAAATCATTTGAACTTGGCGTTCACCTCCACTGTCAAGGAAGAGACTAAATTCCTTGATCTAATAATAAAGAAACAGAACAATAGGTTTATATGCAACACATTTTATAAACCAACAACTAGGAACAGTTTTATTCAATATTCTAGCTGCCACCTCCCAAGATGGTTGAGTAACATCCCAGCTGGCCAGTTCCGTAGAATCAGTAGGAACTGTATAGAGGACCATCTTTTTGAGGAGGAGGCAGCTAGAATGAGAGAACTGTTCCTAGAGAAGGAATATCCGGATGAGAAAGTGGGGGAGGCCTTAGCAAAGGTCAGAAAATTAGACAGACAGACCTTTTTTGATAATCAGATGGTAGAGAGGAAGAAAAAATCCCAAACAACCAATAAGATCAATAGTAGGATTATCCTTCCTTTTAATGATGACTATAGAAAAGTACAAAAAATAGTAAGAACACACTGGCATCACATATTAAATCATAAAGTGATAGGTCATCTTCTACCTACATCTCCGCAGGTTACGTTTACCAATTGGGCATCAAAATAGCTCCCTCTGTCAAATTCAAAAATAAGAAGAAAACCCTTCTGGGTACCTGGATGAATCTAAAGCGATTTTTCAAATGTGGGAAATGTATGGCGTGCAAAACCAATAGTAAACATCGTAAGACCACAACAGTCTCTTCCACACAAAATACATTTGTTTGGCAGATCAAGGACTGCCTTACGTATAATTCTACTGGTGTTATCTACCTGATCCTGTGTCCATGCAATAGACAGTATATTGGTAGGACCAAACGGCTACTAAAGACGAGATTGGCTGAACACAGCCAACATTAGAAAAGGCTATGAGAAACACTCTCTGTCTAAACACTACAAAGAGGTCCATAACAGCGACCCAACCAACCAATCTCACTTTCATGGCACTGGAAAAGGTAGACCAGCACTGGAGAGGAGGGAACTTTATTAAACAGATGTCTAGGATGGAATCAGGACGGATATATGAATTTGTAATGTTATCACCGATTGTAATATCTGAATGATATGATCTATTTACCCACTTGTCAATCAGGATATGATACAGTACTGATTTTCCACCATGTTCTATGTTGATGCGGAAATCAACTTGAATTGCCCACATATTTGAATAACATTTTAATCTAGTGTTTTTAAACAATAAAAGAAACAAGTAATAAACAAAGAAAAATTGCAAAAAAAACGCAAAGAAAACGCATGACAGAAGAACATACTAAAGATAGATATTGTAGAAACCTAACTCTGAACAGGATCTGATATCTATTACTGATATTGTAAACTACAGTATCTGATCCAGAAAGTATATAAAAGAAGAAAAACTGCAATAAATTAATCGCAAATAAACCGCAATGAATGTTCTTTAAAAAATCGCAAACATCCAATCCTAAATTTCGGATCCGGCTTCCATGTATTGACTCTATCTTTACCTCGCATATAAGATGGACGCAGACAGGTGTAGCATAACCACTGAGGAAGGGGTAGTGATATATCCCGAAACGCGTCTGGTAATGTCTCACACCTGTCGAAATACCTCCAGTCGCATGGGCATGAAGACATCATCATAAAAGAATTCGAAAAAAACTGGGCTTTGACTCTACATACTAGAGACGTTAGTTCCGGACGAGACAGAAATCCCGTAAGTGTGATCCCGAGAGTTTGTCAATACAGATCTCGACAACACCTATTCGAGGAGTGCGACGCGAGACACCGGAGCTTTCCCGCACCACTCGCCCCTCGTCAAAACCAGCGGAGACGCCATGAACAACTCCTGAAGGAAGGAGGTAAGCGGCTGAATTATACACGATCGACTAAATTAACACGATCACTATTGATGCTATTACCCTTTGGATTGTATCAGAACTTACCTAAAAGTAACAACATTACTTGCGATTATTTTTGTTGACACAACATCAACTTTCCAGGCTTCATAAGGAAACAAAGAGCAATATATGCACTTGTATGGTAAAGAGATCTTTATTTTTATTACGGACTCTCATGGTGGCGCACAACAGTTGCCCCTTTGTGGACATTTGATTTTATATCGATTTTATAGTGTCTGATATCATTATATTTATATAATAAATGTGTGTTTTGATGTTAGAGTGCTCGCCCAACACATCTTTATTTTATATTTCTATCCTACCTGCAGTACCTGATTCCTCCTGCTAGACTCTGGATATTTTGCGTTAAAGGTATTTGTTGACAGTGGTGCAGGGGTTAATCTTATTGATTTTCAGTTTGTTTAGAGTCATGGTTTTAAAACTACCGCATTAAGCAAAGAGATACCTGTGTTTGCTATAGATTCAGCCCCCCTCTCGCAAAGATGTCTAGCTCATATTGTTCAGGATATTCATTTGAGGGTGGGTGATTCTCATGTTGAGTTAATTTCTTGTTTTGTTATAAAAGGTTTGCCTGCTCCGATGGTTCTGGGTTTACCATGGTTGATAAAACATAACCCTACCATTGACTGGCAAACAAGACAAATCAGGAATTGGAGTGAATTTTGTATGGACAACTGTCTTAGTGCCTCTATTTCGAGGGTGGTCATTAAGGTGTTGCCTCAGTTTCTTTCCGATTTTTTTTACATATTCTCGGAAGGTGGAGCTCAGTGGTTGCCCCCTCGCCGGGAGTATGATTGTCCGGTCAATCTTATCCCCGGAGCAAAATTGCCAAATTCTCGGTTGCATAATCTTTCTCAACCCAAAAAAGTAGCTATGCGGGAGTACATTGCCGAGAGTTTGGCAAAGGGACATATTAGACCATCTAAGTCTCCTATGGCAGCTGGCTTCTTTTTCATAAAGAAGAAGGACGGATCCCTTAGACCGTGCCTAGATTTCCGGGAACTGAATCTAACTACAGTGCGTAATTCTTATCCCCTTCCCTTGATTCCGGATCTTTTTGCTCAGATTGTTGGTGCTAAGGTGTTTTCTAAGTTGGATTTAAGAGGATCTTATAATCTGATCAGAATCAGGGAATGGGATGAGTGGAAAACGGCTTTCAATACCCCCGAGGGTCACTTCGAGAACCTAGTCATGCCCTTTGCCCCCCAGCAGTCTTTCAGCGCTTTATCAATGACATTTTTCATCATTTAGTGGGGAGGTTCGTGGTTATTTACCTCAATGACATACTAATTTACTCTCCCGATATGAAGACTCATCAGGATCATTTGAGACAAGTGTTATTGATCCTTTGGGAGAATAAATTGTATGCTAAGTTGGAAAAATGTGCGTTTGCTGTTCAGGAGCTGCCGTTTCTAGGGTACTTGCTTTCTGCCTCTGGTTTTCGTATGGATCCCGAAAAGGTCAGTGCGGTACTGGAATGGGATCGGCCGGAGAATCAGAAAACCCTGATGCGGTTTTTAGGATTTACTAATTACTACAGAAAATTCATCCTGAATTATTCCACCATTGTCAAACTTTTGACAGATATGACTAGGAAGGGCGCTGACTTCTCTGTCTGGTTGGTTATGGCATTACAGGCTTTTTCTGCTATTAAAAAATGATTTGCTTCTGCGCCCATTCTGATGCAACCTGGTGTGTCTCAACCCTTCATTGTGGAGGTTGACACGTCAGAAGTGGGAGTCGGAGCAGTCTTGTCACATGGTCCCTCTCCTAGCAAATGGCTCCCGTGTGCTTTTTTTCTCCAAAGCGGATGCGTTGTCACGTAGCTTTCTGGGGGGGGGGATTCGGAGGATCCCGCTCCGATTTTGGCTGATGGGGTGGTGGTTTCTGCTCTTTACCCCGAGCTGGAGAAAAAAGTGTTCTGGGCTCAAGAGGAGGCACCTGATTCTTCTCCTCCAGACAAGTTGTTTGTTCCTTCTGAACTGCGATACAAAGTGTTCAAGGAACATCATGATACTGTCCTTGCGGGACATCCTGTAGATCTTATTTCCCAGAGATTCTGGTGGCCTGGGTTGCGTAAAAGTGTTGAGAGTTATGTAGCAGCTTGTGAGACCTGTGCACGCGCGAAGGTGGCGCACACTCGGCCATCAGGATCTCTTCTTCCTTTGTCCATGCCCTGTCCTTGGACGCATTTGTCCATGGACTTCATTACTGATTTGCCGAGTTCCTCTGGGAAAACTGTGATTTTGGTTGTAGTGGACCGCTTCAGCAGGTTTGCCCAATGCGAAAAATCTTGCTTAGGTTTTTATTGACAACATTGTGAAATGACATGGCATTCCCTCTGATGTGGTGTCTGACAGGGGGACGCAATTTGTTTCGAGGTTTTGGAGGGAGTTTTGATCTAGTCTGGATATTCAGTTGTCTTTCTCTTCGGCTTTCCATCCTCAGTCGAATGGTCAAACTGAGCGCACTAACCAAAACCTGGAGACCTATTTGAGGTGTTTTGTCGCTGAGAATCAGGATAAGTGGTCCTCGTTCTTGTTTTTAGCTGACTTTGCCTTGAACAACCGTAGGCAGGAGTCAACTGATAAGTCACCATTTTTGGGCGCATATGGTTTTCACCCTCAGTTTGGAACTTTTTCTGAAACCGAATCTTCTGGGATACCAGAAGAGTAGAGATTCTCTTCCTCTTTGTCATCTATCTGGCGGAAGATTCAAGTTAATTTGAAAAAAATGGGTGAAAGATATAAACGGATGGCTGACAAAAAACGTTGACTGCTCTGGACCTGTTTGTGGGTGTCCACTAAAACCATTAAGCTGAAGGTCGCCTCTTGGAAATTGAGTCCAAGATTTCTTGGCCCTTACAAAATCTCAGCCATTGGCAATCCGGTGGCGTTTGGTCTGGAACTTCCGCAGGCCTGGAAGATCCATAATGTGTTTCACAGGTCCTTGTTGAAGAAATATGTGGAACCTGCGGAACCATCTCCTTTGCCTCCTCCTCCTGTTTTGGTTGATGGTAATCTGGAGTTTCAGATCTCTAGAATTCTCAACTCACGTGTTCTTCAGGGTTCCCTTCAGTACCTGGTGCATTAGATGGGATACGATCCCGAGGAAAGAATGTGGGTTCCGGCTACCGATGTTAACGCTAGCCGCCTTGTTAATGCCTTTCACAGGGCACACCCGGAAAAAGTTGGGCCTGGGTGTCCGGAGGTCACCCATAGAGGGGGGATACTGTCACGCCCTGCCCTGTGGGTGTTCTGAGATGATCTGTCAGAGTTGCTGCACATGACTCGATCTGACAGTTTGTTTTGTTTTGGGTTTGAACAGAATCCCAACTCCTATCAGGTGTGGTTTGTTTGGTCATTGGGGAGGCTATTTATTCCTCCCTTTCCCTATAGCATTTGCGGGTTTTAGTTTTTCCTTGTTTGAGTGCTGGAAGTTTTGGCGGATCGTCTGCTCCAACTCATCTATAGATAAGTCCTTTTCCCTTTTTCCTTTTGTGTCTGTTTTTACTAGGCCCCTAGAGTGACGCTAGCTCCTTTGGTGGTTGAAGGAGATGGTAATCTCTTTCCCTTTTCCCTACTGCTGAGGGTCTGGTCCAGTGTGTTACAGCTTTAGGTTTGAGGGCATGTGCATATCTACCATCGAGATATGCACATGGGCATAGCAGCGTAGGATAAGTCTTTTAGGGATTGCTAGGAGGTGACCCCTTTGTTCCCTAGCTTTTGGGGCCTAGTCAGTTGTTTTGTTTTCTTTGCCGTATCCTGTTTTCTTCCCTTATCTTACCTACCGTGACATTGCTACACTATTAGGAGTGGCAAAATCTACAGTTTGGTACATCCTGAGAAAGAAGGAAAGCACTGGTGACTTCAACAATGCAAAAAAAAAATATGGACACCCATGGAAGACAACAGTGGTGGATGATCGCAGAATAATTACCATGGTGAAGAGAAACCCCTTCACAACAGCCAACCAAGTGAACAACATTCTCCAGGATATAGGCGTATCAATATCCAAATCTAATATAAAGAGAAGACTGCATGAAAGTAAATACAGAGGGTTCACTGCATGGTGCAAGCCACTCATAAGCCTCAAGAATAATTAGATTGGACTAAAAAAAACATCTTTAAAAAACAGCATACTTCTGGAAGAACATTCTTTGGACAGATGAAACCAAGATCAATCTCTACCAGAATGATGGAAATAAAAAAGTATGGTGAAGGCATGGTACAGCTCATGATCCAAAGCATACTGTACCACACCATCTGTAAGACACGGCGGAGGCAGTGTGATGGCTTGGGTGCCAGTGGCACTGGGTCCCTAGTGTTTATTGATGATGTAACACAGGACAGAAGCAGCCAGATGAATTCTGGGGTTTTCAGAGACATACTGTGTGCTCAAATGCAGCCAAACTGATTGGTTGGCGTTTCATAATACAGATGGACAATGACTCAAAACATAAAGCCAAAGCAACCCAGAAGTTTATTAAAGCAAAGAAGTGGAATATTCTTGAATGGCCAAGTCAGTCACCTGATCTGAACCCAATAGAGTATGGATTCCACTTGTTAAAGACTAAACTTCAGACAGAAAGGCCCACAAACTAACAGCAAATGAAAACCGCTGCAGTAAAGGCCTGGCAGAGCATTAAAGAGGAGGAAACACAGCGTCAGGTGATGTCCATGAGTTCAAGACTCCAGGCAGTCATTGCCAATAAAGGGTTTTCAGCCAAGTATTAGACATTAACATTATTTAATTTGTCCAACTACTTTTGAGCCCCTGAAATGAAGCAATTGAGTTAAAAAAATGCTTTAGTTCCTCCCATTTTTATGCAATCATTTTGTTCAACCCACTGAATTAAAGCTGAAAGTCGGAACTTCAACTGCATCTGAATTGCTTTGTTCAAAATCCATTGTGGTATTGTACAGAACAAAAATTAGAAAAAGGTTGTCTCTGTCCAAATATATATGGACCTAACTGTATGTCACACACCAAACTAGCAGACAGATTAACTATTATATTTTTGTGTTAGAGGTACAAAGATGGTGCATTGAACCCACAAAAAATTGCTATAGGTCACCCACAGAATTAACAGCCAGATTAATTATTGTATTTCTGTGTTGTGGTGCAAAGCTGGTGTATAGCACCCACAAAAAAATAACTATAGGTCACCTGCAGAAAAAATAGCCAGATGAGATTCCTAACACTCTCCCTCACTTCAGCTGCCTGCTTCCTTTCCCTGCACTACTCAAAGCTGATCAGCGGTATAGAGGCTGGGTCACATGATGCAGTAATCACAGACATGCCATTACTAGGCATGGCTGTGATGGCTTCTAAGTGCCCACAGCTTAAAAGCTTGTTGATTGGCTGCCCTGCAGCCTTTCAGAAAAAAATGAAAAAAGATTGCCTATCCGGGAGAGATGTACCTTGGTAACTCTCCCAGAGTACTGCACAAATTGGATAATCAAATTAAATGCGGCAGCAGTAACGTATATAAAACATAACTTTTAATCAATCTAAATTAGAAAACGGCCCCTAACAAAAGATAAACAGACACAAACACACCAAAGGGACGCTCGCCACTAGAGCGGTACTGAATGCTGGGACTGTGATTTCCCCAGGAGCGGCTGTGCGCAAGCGCTTGATGACATCATCCTTAGCCATACCATACGCTGGCTCTGGGACTGCCTTTGGATCTCCTGGGGATCGGTGGTGCGCAAGCCCGTACTGCTGGAACCACGTGGTGACGCTACGTGTGACGTGCGCGCCTCCGGCCCCCTAACATTTAAACCAGGGTTTCTCAACTCCGGTCCTCGGGACCCACCTACCAGTCATGTTTTCAGGATTTCCTTAATATTGAGCAGGTGATATAATTAGTGTCAATGCATTAGGACTTACCACAGGTATTTATTCTGTGGGATATTCTCAAATCCAGACTGGTAGGTGGGTCCCGAGGACCGGAGTTGAGAAACCCTGATTTAAACACACGCGGCAAGCCATTCGCTTGCTGCCAAATATGTTTACCAACGCGGGGACCTTTCAGCTTGCAGTATCCCTGCATTCAGAATTCTAGCCATACACTCGTCCCTGGAATTTTGTAGTAAGTGTATTCTCCTTTTTTATGTTTGTTAATTTCAGGTATTATGGTTCCTGACTGGTTCCTTCTATTTTCTATGTCATTGTCAGGAACCCCTGCAGCCTTTCAACAAGCTTTATTAAATGCCCAAACACCGAACTCGAACCCGAACTTTTGCTGCAAAGTTTGGGTCCGGGTCGCTACTACCCGCGATTATGTAATTATTATTCTGTTATTACGTTTCTAATGACTAACTGGGAAAATACCACGCAAATTGTTATCTTTTCTGATAAATCAGATATCAGAATGACTAGTCACATTATATAATTCTGTGTTTGATCCTTTCACATGACAACTATTTGCAGCCAATTTCAGTTAATCATTCACATTTCAGAGTAATACCCTTCTGTCACAACAAAGGAGAATATACATCAACAGGAACACTAAACAGACAAAGGTCAAGGCCAAAATGTACTCCTTACTTTGAAAACATAGTAATACTATAGGATGGCAAGGCAAAACAAACATCACAGACATCATATTGCTACATTATTTGCACTCTCACAATTTTTCTTTAAAGAGCTAAATAAAATTAAGGGATAAAAAAAAAATTGTTGCATTTCAAGAAAAGAGAATAATTCTTAAAATCTGTTATTTCTCCTAAATAAAGCAGAGGATCGCAGAGGATGAAAGGTAGGATTTTAATCAGCAAGGTAAGCCCTACCATTTTGACTGGTTTAATAGTGTTAATCCTGCTGAGAGTCTGTGACCCCCCCCCCCCCCTTCCAGCGCTGCCCCTGATACGGTTCGGTCCCCCTGCTGTGTGTGATGGCTGCGGCTACATTCCTGGGTCGCTGCATGCTGACACTCTGCTGTAACCCCATGGATGCCGCGGCAGCGGCATCCATGGGGTTAATAGAGGGAGGGGGCTCCCTCTCTCCACCACCGGGGCTGCCGCGCTGCTATCGTCCGCTGTTGCAACCTACAGGGCATCTGACTATATTATACTTTGCAATGCAAGAGCATTGCAAAGTATAGTACAGCCATCAGCCCCACTGGATCTTCAAAATCCAAGAGGGACTTGATTTAAAAAAATGTGAAAGAAATAAAAGTAAAAATAAATAAATAAATAAATAAATAAATAAAAATGTAAAATGAAAAAAATAAATTGCCTTTTCCTATAAAAAATGAAAAAAATACACATATTAGGTATCACCGCATCCGTAACGACCGTCTCCGTAAAGATATCACATGACAGACCCCGTCTGATAAACACCATTAAAAAAAACTGTGTAAAAAAAGCCATTTTTGTCACCTTACATAACAAAAAGTGCAACAGCAAGCGATCAAAAAGGCGTATGACCCCCAAAATAGTACCAATCAAACTGTCATCTTATCCCGCAAAAAAATGATACCCTATTTAAGACAATTGCCCAAAAAAATAAAAAAGCTATGGCTCTCAAACTATGGTGTAAAACTTAAATAAATAAGAAAAAGTATACATATTAGGTATTGCCACATCCGTAACGATCTGCTCTATAAAACTGTCACATGACCTAACCCCTCAGATAAACGCTGTAAACATAAATAAATAAAAACTGTTCCAAAACAGCCAATTTTTTGGTCACCTTGCCCCATAAAGTGTAATAATGAATTATCAAAAAATTATATGTACCCAAAAATGGTATCAATAAAAACCTCAACTCTTCCTGCAAAAAACGAGCCCCTGCACAATACGATCGTCAGAAAAATAAAAAACATATGGCGTTCAGAAAATGGACACACAAAAACATAATTTATTTTTCAAAATTGCTTTGTTATGTAAAACTGAAACAAACAAAGTAGACATATTTGATATAATTGCATTCGTAAAAACCTGCTCTATAAACCCCAAAATAGTACCAATAAAACTGGCACCTTATCCCCTAGTTTCCAAAATAGGGTCACTTTTTGGGAGTTTCTACTGTAAGGGTGCATCAGGGGGGCTTTAAATGGGAGATGACATCTAAAACCAGTTTAGCAAAATCTGCCTTCCAAAAACCATACAGCGTTCTTTTCCTTCTGCGCCCTGCCGTGCGCCCTTACATCAGTTTACGACTACATGTGGGGTGTTTCTGTAAATCGCAGAATCTGGGTAATAAATGTTGAGTTTTGTTTGGCTGTTAACCCTCAATGTGTTAAAGAAAAAAATGTAATAAAATAGAAAATCTGCCAAAAAAGTGAAATTTAAAAATGTCATCTCCATTTTCCTTTCATTCTTGTGGAACACCTAAAGGGTTAACAAAGTTCGTAAAATCAGTTTTGAGTAACTTGAGGGGTGTAGTTTCTACAATGGGGTCATTTATGGGCGGTTTCCACTATGTGTCACGAACCGGCAGGACAGGTAGTGGATCCTCTGGACCAGAGAGGCGATGGCGCGGGTTGTACTAAAGGACCGGTTCTAAGCAGTTACTGGTCTTCACCAGAGCCCGCCGCAAGGCGGGATGGACTTGCTGTGGCGGTAACTACCAGGTCGTGTCCCCTAGTAACAACTCGACCTCTCTGGCAGCTGATAAGGCGTGGTACACAGGGAGAAGGCAAGAGCGTAGTCGGACGTAGCAGAGGTCAGGGCAGGCGAGTAGACGGTAGCAACGGGTTCGGCAGCAGGCAAGGCAAACAAACACAGTGGAACGCTTTCTCTGAGGCACAAGGCACAAAGATCCGGCAGGAAGCTGTGGGAGGAGAAGGTATAAATGGGCAGTGCACAGGTGCAGCCTAATTAAGTCAGCACTGCCTCTCACAAACCTTAACCCTTAATAACCCTTTTGGACCAGGCACCAATCACTGGTGCACTGGCCCTTTGAATCTAAGAGTCCCGGCGCACGCGCGCCCTAGAGAGCGAGGACGCACACGCCGAGACACTGGAGTGCTGCCTGGGGGCATACGCTGTGAGCGCTCCGAGGCCAGCAGGGGACCCGGAGCGCTCAGCGTAACACTATGTAAGCCTCACAAAGTGACTTCAGACCTGAACTGGTCCTTAAAAAGTGGGATTTGGACATTTTCTTAAAAATTTTAACGTCCTAAAAAAATAAAATGACATTTCCAAAATGATGCCAACATAAAGTAGACATATGGAAAATGTTAAGTAATAAATATTTTATTAGGCATGACTTTCTGTTTTAGAAGCAGAGAAATTGAAATTTTGAAAATTTTGAATTTTTCAATTTCTTTTTATAAATTTGGGATTTTTTCATAAATAAAGGTGAAATATATTGACTCAAATTTATGACTATCATGAAGTACAATATGTCACGAGAAAACAATCTCAGAATGGCTTGGATAAATAAAAGTGTTCCAAAGCTATTACCACATAAAGTGACACATGTCAGATTTGTAAATTTTGACCTGGACACTGGGGCATCAATGACCCTTGGTCATGAAAGGGTTAAAGAACTGCTGGCCCAGTCACTGTAATGTCTGGTATGTGAACTTAAAGATATTAAGCAGGCCTTAAGACATATGCACTCCAGATTGGAGACTCTAGAAACGGCTCAAGCATCCATTATAGACTTCAACACTTGATAAAAGACCAGGAAAATCGTGGCTGCAGGAACAATTTAAGGCTAAAGAGTCTGCCCGAATCTGTGGCCCGAGACATGCCGATTCCCGCCCTTATCTCTATCTTCACTGACCTGCTGGGCCAAGAGCCGGGCAATCTAGATATGAACCAAGCCCACAGAGCTCTTCGCCCCTTGCCAAAACAGCATGAAGTTCCAAGGGACGTCATCTGTAGACTGGTAAATTACCAGACAAAAAAAAATCCCGGCAGCCTCTCGGTCCGCGGGCTCTATTATGTACGAAGGCTCCACTGTCAGTGTATATCAGGATTTATTCTCTATGACACTCCGGAAAAGGAATCACCTGAGACCATTGCTGGACATTCTTAGGAGCAAGAAAATCACTTTCCACTAACTGTATTTGGCTTGTTGATAATCTCCCCTGGCCGTAAGTTGGTGGTAGGGGCTTTGGCCAACCTGCAGAGGGTAAGCGAGGCCCTAGAGATATAGGCTCTGGACATTACATTACCTCCTTGCCCTCACTCCCAGTGACCATGCCCGGGACACCGGTGACTTCCGCCAAACAACAGCGTCTGTAAGCTGCAGCTCACAAGATGACCCCGAGGAGACTACATCTGGCATCAGAGGGTACACCAGATGATACCTGAGACCTACAGTGCTGCCCATAATTATTCATACCCCAGGCAAATTTTGACTTAAAGTTACTTTTATTCAACCAGCAAGTCGTTTTTTGACGGGAAATTACATAGGTGTCTCCCAAAAGATAATAAGACGATGTACATGAGGCATTATTGTGGGAAAAAAACATTTCTCAGCTTTTATTTACATTTGAACAAAAAGTGTCCTTTCCAAAATTATTCATACCCTTCTCAATAATCAATAGAAAAGCCTTTATTGGCTATTACAGCAATCAAACGATTCCTATAATTGCAGAACAGATTTTTGCATGTCTCAACAGGTATTTTTGCCTATTTATCTTTAGCAATGAGCTCCAAATCTTTCTGGTTGGAGGGTCTTCTTGCCATCACCCTGATCTTTAGCTCCCTCCACAGATTCTCAATTGGATTCAAGTCTGGACTCTGGCTGGGCCACTCCAAAACATTAATGTTGTTGTCTGCTAACCATTTCTTCACCACTTTTGCTGTGTGTTTTGGGTCATTGTCATGCTGAAATGTCCGCTGGTGCCCAAGGCCAAGTTTCTCTGCAGACTGCCTGATGTTGTTGTTGAGAATCCTCATGTATTGCTCTTTTTTCATGGTGCAGTTTCCTGTGATTAGATTCCTTGGTCCATTGGCTGAAAAACGCATTAGGTTCCCACCACCATGTTTGACAGTGGGGATGGTGTTCTTTGGGTTGAAGGCTTCTCCTTTTTTACGCTAAATTAAGTAAACATCATTGTGACCAAACAATTAAAATTTTGTTTCATCTGACTATAACACAGAAGACCAGAAGTCTTCTTCTTTGTCCAGATGAGCTTTTGCAAAGGCCAAGCGAGCTTTTGTGTGCCTTATCTGGAGAAGTGAAACCCAGCAGTGTGCAGTGTCCGTTGGATTGTCTGCCTTGAGACATTGCCACCAGCAGAGCCCAGATTCACCAGGATGGCCTTGATGGTGATCCTTGGATTTTTTTCACCTCTCTAACCATCCTCCTGGCCAGCACAGGTGTCACTTTTGGCTTCTGACCACGTCCTCTGAGATTTTCCACAGTGCAGAACATCTTGTATTTTTTGCTCAAATGTAAATAAAAGCTGAGAAATGTTTGTTTTCCACAATAATGCCTCTTGTACATCATCTTATTATCTTTTGGGAGACACCTATGTCATTTTCCATCAAAAATTACTTGCTGGTTGAATAAAAGTAACTTTAAGTCAAAATTTGTCATGGGGTATGAATAATTATGGGCAGCACTGTACATTAACAGAATGTCGCGGCTCACTGCTGTTAGTGGATGATGCGGTGCTGCAAGCTAAAATTGAGGACGCCTCACCTCAATGTAAGAAAAACTGATAGAATAGAAGAGCGAGCACTCACTCTGTGGCAAAACCACTCAGATTTAATGATAAAATCAATGGACAACAATACAATAAAAATAATGATAAAATACAAATAAAATAATACAATAGTAAAATAGTTGGTCGACCAGTTTAGTAACGCATTCCACCTAGACGAAGGGGCATATCTCAGTCATACAATAGCGGTGTCTTAAATAAGATTAAACATAATACTAAACTGTGAATTGAATATAAGAATATAGATCCAGTGAAAATAAACAGTGCTGGAAATCAACAGTGCAATAGTGTGATCAACAATATTAATGACATATAATAAAATGACATATAATGTGATAAATGTGATGAGGTGATAAGACACCTAATAGGCTATACAGGCCGAAAGAGTTCCTCCCATAATAATGGATGACCGCAACCAAAAATGGCCAAATGAGCCGTTGAAATGTCTCAGCTTAATAGCTGTATCGCTTTCAATAGTGGCAATAGTATGCCTATCTTTGTTGCAAAAAGTAAACTTTCCTGGGTGTGGAGTCTTACCTCCTATGACAGTATATTACTGCTGTGCACGTATGAAGTCGTCCACTTGATGTTTGTTTGCAAATGCCGGGACTCCGCTGTACGAGACGCGCTGACGTCCGCGCTCTCGTAAGTGCTGCTTGTAAGGCAGTGACGTCTAATCTCGCGGTATTATGAGTGAGACTCCCGTCCGATCTCTCTGTCCGCTCAGACGACTGGGATGACTACACTGCTGTATAACGTCTGAGCGGACAGAGAGATCGGACGGGAGTATTATGTTTAATCTTATTTAAGACACCGCTATTATATGACTGAGATATGCCCCTTCGTCTAGGTGGAATGCGTTACTAAACTGGTCGACCAACTATTTTACTATTGTATTTTATCATTATTTTTATTGTATTGTTGTCCATTGATTTTCTCATTAAATCTGAGTGTTTTTGCCACAGAGTGAGTGCTCGCTCTTCTATTCTATCAGCACTGTACATTAGTCCACGGACATTGAACTGCCCATATGGCGGTCTTACAACCCCTCTGTCATTGCAGGCCCGGTGAGGAGGCTATAGGCCGTGTGGATGGCAAGTTCCTCCCCTCACGACCAAACGACTGGGTCCACAGCACTGTTATTTTTATATCTTAACAGTTTAATCTCGCTTATATTATTTAAGAGTCTTCTCTTACTGAGAAACATGTCTGTACTTTCAATGTAAAAGGACTGAATGCACTGGTAAAAAGGAGACAAATCTGCAAATTCCTAAAAAAGCATACGGTAGGAATAGCTTTGTTACAGGAAACACACTTTAGACACAAGCACATTCCTAGTCTATCACACCTGAAGTATAATCAGTGTGGTTTCATAGTATATCTCCCGGCTCCGCTTCCAAGGGCGTTAGTATAGCCATACACAAGACGCTCCCCTTTGCACCCTTCTGAGCACGGAAACACACATGAAACCAATAGAGGGAGCTCTGCTTGACTACTTTAGATTAAAATGACTCCCCAGAGATCTCCAGAGGCCTGCTCTGGGAGGGCCATAAGCCAGTTATCAGGGGTCATTTCATAGCCCTAGGAGCCGACATTAACAAACTCAGACAACAGGCTATATTGGATCTACAGGCAAAATCAGTTATCTCCTGACATGCTCAGGCAATTAACTCAAGCACGTACAGAACTTAAAAACTTAGGGAGTCTTTCACCTATTCTGAGTGTTTTAGACCACTCAGATCAGGTTATAGACTCTTTGCCCCTCATTACAATGGTACCTTTGTTTTCTGTGTCTCTCGTTGAAAAAAACACTTTTTAAACGTATGCAAATGAGCTTCTAAAGGTGCCCAGGGGCGGCATTACTGGGCGATGTGCCCAGAAAAACACACCTCTTTCAGCCCTCTGGCCCACCCTTTTGTCCTATTATTACCTCCTCCTCTGCCTCCAGCCGGCAGACGTCACGAACGGCAAGAGAAGAAATCAGGCTGGGAACTGGCCCGCATCTGCGCACTGCTCTGCCCATTATGGGCAGAGGAACAGCTTTTCATATTGCGCATGCGCCGGCCGACTGTGTTTAGTTTAGATTTTTAAACATACTATAAAGCGATACAGGGGACTAGATGTCTAGATTGGCTCCGAGCTTTAAACGAGACTGGATATCCAGGCCGAAAATGCTACGAGCCACATACCTCTTAGGTCTGTACTGGTATGTAAGAAGCCTCCCTCACTCGTAAACAGTAACATATACAACTTACTTACTAAAAATACCCTACGTTACTGGCACGAATGTGGACTGAGGAAAACACTGACATCTGGCCCTTTGAATCGTGTTCAGGTCGCGGACGCACTCTTAGACTCTCCACAGGCATTTAGGGACACCCTCCCTACTGAAGCTCTTAATAATATACACCTCCCCTTGTTAGATCTTTGCCTTCAGGGGTCCTTGTCTACCACTCCCAAACTCACTGCCCGCTCTCTCTCTTCCATATCTAGCACCTTATTCGCTACATCAGACCATTTATCTCTACCTTGGTAACTGTCACCGAACACTCCCCGTTTGACAAAAATGTTCACATGGTCAGAACTGAACCTGCAATCCAATAAACATAATGTTTGTCAATATTATTTTAGAGTCAGAGATAAGACAAGCCTAAAGCCTGCTAAACACACAGGAGAATAATTGGCTGCATCGTGGCCGATCAGTTGTCTGTGAGATCATTTGTATGAATGATCCTACCAGCAATATGCCAGACAAAACTGGTCGATCAGTTTAAACTGACTCTCTGGTACTACTGCACACTGGCAAATGATCGGCTGAATTTTGCATCTAATTTCACCCGGCAGTGGCAAAATTTCCAACCTGGTTGATCATATTTTCTGCAGTGAAAAGCCTTCCGTCAGCCATCACAAACGATTGTTTGCGAAAATGGCCAAAATCGTTTTTTATCTGCTGTGTAAGCCATCTTAAGGGTCCTTATACACAGGTTTAATGCCAATGCAAACTGTATGGAGACTAAGGATCGTTAGTACGATTGTTCGATCCCCATACAGTTTGCATGGGGAGATCTGCTGCCGACAAACAACTGCAACATAAGCAGCTGATCATTGTGGTATCTGGACAACCCGATTGCAGTATTTGTTCTTTTGTCAGCTGGTCAGTGCAAATTTAAGCCGGCCTGTCCATACAAATGCTTGTCATCGGCCCATGCAAAAGGGGTTATCCAATCTTTATAGTGACCCCCAGAATCCCCGGGCCCCTCCTGTAAAGCATACTTACCTGCTCCCTGGCACCCACGTCCCTCCAGATCCCTGCACGTTCGCAGATCAAAATATCTGGCGACGGGGGGAGCAGCCAATAGCAGGCCGCTATGGTGACACTAGGGAGACTGGTCACCGTCGCGCCCTATTGGCTGCTCGGCGGCCGTGCAAGCATATGGTGAGACGCGGGTGCCGGAGAGCAGGTAAGTATGCTCTAGAGGAGCATTCTGGGGGTCATTATAGGGACTGGATAACCTCTTTAAAGTCAGGCAAACATCTAAGATGCACCTTCTCAGCTGGCAGCCATCTTTCTCTATCCCATGAACACATGAATTCTTGGCTCGGCCTGTATGTGTCCTGAATGGAGGAAAAGTGGAGTAAGCCGCTGCCAGACTGTTCTGGCGAGAACCTATCTGGCTGAGTAAAAACTTTCCAATCCCAATCCTTTGCTCCCCTGACATCTGCTATTGGGGAAGATTTAGGCTCCTTTCACACGAGCAAATATTCCGCGCGGGTGCAATGCACTGAATCTGGACCCATTCATTTCAATGGGTCTGTGTACATGAGCATTGTTTTTCACTCAAAACTTGTGGGTGGCGTGAAGATCACAGCATGTTCTATATTCTGTGTTTTTCACGCAACGCTGGCCCCATAGAAGTGAATGGGCTGTGGGAAAATCGCATCGCATTCGCAAGCAAGTGCGGATGCGATGCATTTTTCACTGATAATTGCTAAAAGATGTTGTTTGTAAACCTTCCGTTTTTTTTTTATCACGTGCGTTCAAAACGCATTAAATCTCATTGCTCCTGCGCGAAGAAAAAATCCGGACTGAATCCATTACGCTTGTGTCAAAGGGGCCTTAGGAGGACCCATGCTGATTAGAAGGGAGGTTATTCCTGCTGAAACCTACAGTATCTAATCTCCCAGGTCTCGTAAATTAGGATACTGAATTAAGGAATATGTGCAGATTATAAAATAGCAATAGAAGAGCTATAATGACTGAAGTTTTCATCTTGCGGTTATGGCTGGTATGTGCTGATGGTGCAATATGCTGACTGCTTGTAATTTCAGCTCTGCTCAACTTCCTTTTTGAGAGTCCTGTGTCTGGATTCCTGACTAAGCACAGTAGGACGGATTGAGGTGGATGGGGAACTTAAAGCGGCGCTGGAAAACAACCTAAAAGTGGCACTAATTTGAAGGTGGCACAAAATTTGCAGGAGGCGGGGGGGGGACATGTACAGTAGGTGGGTTCGGGAAACCATTAGGCATGGTCACATTGCTGGTAGTTGGTAGGCCGATACTTATCATTAGGGTCTAATACATAAGGAGGCAAAGCATTACAGTGGCAAAAACATGCATTATGACTAGAGTTGAGCGAACACCTGGATGTTCGGGTTCGAGAAGTTCGGCCGAACATCCCGGAAATGTTCGGGTTCGGGATCCGAACCCGATCCGAACTTCGTCCCGAACCCGAACCCCATTGAAGTCAATGGGGACCCGAACTTTTCGGCACTAAAACGGCTGTAAAACAGCCCAGGAAAGGGCTAGAGGGCTGCAAAAGGCAGCAACATGTAGGTAAATCCCCTGCAAACAAATGTGGATAGGGAAATTAATTAAAATAAAAATTAAATAAATAAAAATTAACCAAAATCAATTGGAGAGAGGTTCCATAGCAGAGAATCTGGCTTCCCGTCACCCACCACTGGAACAGTCCATTCTCAGATATTTAGGCCCCGGCACCCAGGCAGAGGAGAGAGGTCCCGTAACAGACAATCTGGCTTCATGTCAGCAGAGAATCAGTCTTCATGTCAGAGCAGAGAATCAGGCTTCACGTCACCCACCACTGTAAGAGTCCATTTTCATAAATTTAGGCCCAGCACCCAGGCAGAGGAGAGAGGTCCCGTAACAGAGGATCTGGCTTCATGTCAGCAGAGAATCAGTCTGCATGTCATAGCAGAGAATCAGGCTTCACGTCAGCCACCACTGCAACAGTCCATTGTCATAAATTTAGGCCCAGCACCCAGGCAGAGGAGAGAGGTCCCGTAACAGAGGATCTGGCTTCATGTCAGCAGAGAATCAGTCTGCATGTCATAGCAGAGAATCAGGCTTCACGTCAGCCACCACTGCAACAGTCCATTGTCATAAATTTAGGCCCAGCACCCAGGCAGAGGAGAGAGGTCCCGTAACAGACAATCTGGCTTCATGTCAGCAGAGAATTAGTCTGCATGTCATAGCAGAGAATGAGGCTTCACGTCAGCCACCACTGCAACAGTCCATTGGCATATATTTAGGCCTAGCACACAGGCAGAGGAGAGAGGTCCCGTAACAGACAATCTGGCTTCATGTCAGCAGAGAATCAGTCTGCATGTCATAGCAGAGAATGAGGCTTCACGTCACCCACCACTGCAACAGTCCATTGGCATATATTTAGGCCTAGCACACAGGCAGAGCAGAGAGGTCCCGTAACAGACAATCTGGCTTCATGACAGCAGAGAATCAGTCTGCATGTCATAGCAGAGAATGAGGCTTCACGTCACCCACCACTGCAACAGTCCATTGGCATATATTTAGGCCTAGCACACAGGCAGAGCAGAGAGGTCCCGTAACAGACAATCTGGCTTCATGTCAGCAGAGAATCAGTCTGCATGTCATAGCAGAGAATGAGGCTTCACGTCACCCACCACTGCAACAGTCCATTGGCATATATTTAGGCCTAGCACACAGGCAGAGCAGAGAGGTCCCGTAACAGACGATCTGGCTTCATGTCAGCAGAGAATCAGTCTGCATGTCATAGCAGAGAATGAGGCTTCACGTCACCCACCACTGCAACAGTCCATTGGCATATATTTAGGCCTAGCACACAGGCAGAGCAGAGAGGTCCCGTAACAGACAATCTGGCTTCATGACAGCAGAGAATCAGTCTGCATGTCATAGCAGAGAATGAGGCTTCACGTCACCCACCACTGCAACAGTCCATTGGCATATATTTAGGCCTAGCACACAGGCAGAGCAGAGAGGTCCCGTAACAGACAATCTGGCTTCATGTCAGCAGAGAATCAGTCTGCATGTCATAGCAGAGAATGAGGCTTCACGTCACCCACCACTGCAACAGTCCATTGGCATATATTTAGGCCTAGCACACAGGCAGAGCAGAGAGGTCCCGTAACAGACAATCTGGCTTCATGACAGCAGAGAATCAGTCTGCATGTCATAGCAGAGAATGAGGCTTCACGTCACCCACCACTGCAACAGTCCATTGGCATATATTTAGGCCTAGCACACAGGCAGAGCAGAGAGGTCCCGTAACAGACAATCTGGCTTCATGTCAGCAGAGAATCAGTCTGCATGTCATAGCAGAGAATCAGGCTTCACGTCAGCCACCACTGCAACAGTCCATTGTCATAAATTTAGGCCCAGCACCCAGGCAGAGGAGAGAGGTCCCGTAACAGACAATCTGGCTTCATGTCAGCAGAGAATTAGTCTGCATGTCATAGCAGAGAATCAGGCTTCATGTCAGCCACCACTGCAACAGTCCATTGGCATATATTTAGGCCTAGCACACAGGCAGAGGAGAGGTTCATTCAACTTTGGGTAGCCTCGCAATATAATGGTAAAATGAAAATAAAAATAGGATTGAATGAGGAAGTGCCCTGGAGTCCAATAATATATGGTTATGGGGAGGTAGTTAATGTCTAATCTGGACAAGGGACGGACAGGTCCTGTGGGATCCATGCCTGGTTCATTTTTATGAACGTCAGCTTGTCCACATTGGCTGTAGACAGGCGGCTGCGTTTGTCTGTAATGACGCCCCCTGCCGTGCTGAATACACGTTCAGACAAAACGCTGGCTGCCGGGCAGGCCAGCACCTCCAAGGCATAAAAGGCTAGCTCTGGCCACGTGGACAATTTAGAGACCCAGAAGTTGAATGGGGCCGAACCATCAGTCAGTACGTGGAGGGGTGTGCACACGTACTGTTCCACCATGTTAGTGAAATGTTGCCTCCTGCTAACACGTTGCGTATCAGGTGGTGGTGCAGTTAGCTGTGGCGTGTTGACAAAAGTTTTCCACATCTCTGCCATGCTAACCCTGCCCTCAGAGGAGCTGGCCGTGACACAGCTGCCTTGGCGACCTCTTGCTCCTCCTCTGCCTTGGCCTTGGGCTTCCACTTGTTCCCCTGTGACATTTGGGAATGCTCTCAGTAGCGCGTCTACCAACGTGCGCTTGTACTCGCGCATCTTCCTATCACGCTCCAGTGCAGGAAGTAAGGTGGGCACATTGTCTTTGTAGCGTGGATCCAGCAGGGTGGCAACCCAGTAGTCCGCACAGGTTAAAATGTGGGCAACTCTGCTGTCGTTGCGCAGGCACTGCAGCATGTAGTCGCTCATGTGTGCCAGGCTGCCCAGGGGTAAGGACAAGCTGTCCTCTGTGGGAGGCGTATCGTCATCGTCCTGCCTTTCCCCCCAGCCACGCACCAGTGATGGACCCGAGCTGCGTTGGGTGCCACCCCGCTGTGACCATGCTTCATCCTCATCCTCCTCCACCTCCTCCTCATCCTCGTCCTCCAGTAGTGGGCCCTGGCTGGCCACATTTGTACCTGGCCTCTGCTGTTGCCAAAAACCTCCCTCTGAGTCACTTCGAAGAGACTGGCCTGAAAGTGCTAAAAATGACCCCTCTTCCTCCTCCTCCTCCTCCTCCTCCTGGGCCACCTCCTCTTCCATCATCGCCCTAAGTGTTTTCTCAAGGAGACATAGAAGTGGTATTGTAACGCTGATAACGGTGTCATCGCCACTGGCCATGTTGGTGGAGTACTCGAAACAGCGCAACAGGGCACACAGGTCTCGCATGGAGGCCCAGTCATTGGTGGTGAAGTGGTGCTGTTCTGTAGTGCGACTGACCCGTGCGTGCTGCAGCTGAAACTCCACTATGGCCTGCTGCTGCTCGCACAGTCTGTCCAGCATGTGCAAGGTGGAGTTCCACCTGGTGGGCACGTCGCATATGAGGCGGTGAGCGGGAAGGCCGAAGTTACGCTGTAGCGCAGACAGGCGAGCAGCAGCAGGATGTGAACGCCGGAAGCGCGAACAGACGGCCCGCACTTTATGCAGCAGCTCTGACATGTCGGGGTAGTTGTGAATGAACTTCTGCACCACCAAATTCAGCACATGCGCCAAGCAAGGGATGTGCGTCAAATTGGCTAGTCCCAGAGCTGCAACGAGATTTCGCCCATTATCACACACCACCAGGCCGGGCTTGAGGCTCACCGGCAGCAACCACTCGTCGGTCTGTTGTTCAATACCCCGCCACAACTCCTGTGCGGTGTGGGGCCTGTCCCCCAAACATATGAGTTTCAGAATGGCCTGCTGACGTTTACCCCGGGCTGTGCTGAAGTTGGTGGTGAAGGTGTGTGGCTGACTGGATGAGCAGGTGGAAGAAGAGGAGGAGGAAGCCGAGAAGGAGGAGGTGGCAACAGGAGGCAAAGAATGTTGCCCTGCGATCCTTGGCGGCGGAAGGACGTGCGCCAAACAGCTCTCCGCCTGGGGCCCAGCTGCCACTACATTTACCCAGTGTGCAGTTAGGGAGATATAGCGTCCCTGGCCGTGCTTACTGGTCCACGTATCTGTGGTTAGGTGGACCTTGCTACAGATGGCGTTGCGCAGTGCACACTTGATTTTATCGGATACTTGGTTGTGCAGGGAAGGCACGGCTCTCTTGGAGAAGTAGTGCCGGCTGGGAACAACATACTGTGGGACAGCAAGCGACATGAGCTGTTTGAAGCTGTCTGTGTCCACCAGCCTAAATGACAGCATTTCATAGGCCAGTAGTTTAGAAATGCTGGCATTCAGGGCCAGGGATCGAGGGTGGCTAGGTGGGAATTTACGCTTTCTATCAAATGTTTGTGAGATGGAGAGCTGAACGCTGGCGTGTGACATGGTTGAGACGCTTGGTGACGGAGGTGGTGGTGGTGGTGGTGTTGGTGGTACATCCCCTGTTTGCTGGGCGGCAGGTGCCAACGTTCCTCCAGAGGCGGAGGAAGAGGCCGAGGCGGCAGCAGCAGAATAGGCCGAGGCGGCAGCAGCAGAAGAGGTAGCAGGGGGAGCCTGAGTGACTTCCTTGGTTTTAAGGTGTTTACTCCACTGCAGTTCATGCTTTGCATGCAGGTGCCTGGTCATGCAGGTTGTGCTCAGGTTCAGAACGTTAATGCCTCGCTTCAGGCTCTGATGGCACAGCGTGCAAACCACTCGGGTCTTGTCGTCAGCACATTGTTTGAAGAAGTGCCATGCCAGGGAACTCCTTGAAGCTGCCTTTGGGGTGCTCGGTCCCAGATGGCGGCGGTCAGTAGCAGGCGGAGTCTCTTGGCGGCGGGTGTTCTGCTTTTGCCCACTGCTCCCTCTTTTGCTACGCTGTTGGCTCGGTCTCACCACTGCCTCTTCCTCCGAACTGTGAAAGTCAGTGGCACGACCTTCATTCCATGTGGGGTCTAGGACCTCATCGTCCCCTGCATCGTCTTCCACCCAGTCTTGATCCCTGACCTCCTGTTCAGTCTGCACACTGCAGAAAGACGCAGCAGTTGGCACCTGTGTTTCGTCATCATCAGAGACATGCTGAGGTGGTATTCCCATGTCCTCATCATCAGGAAACATAAGTGGTTGTGCGTCAGTGCATTCTATGTCTTTCACCGCTGGGGAAGGGCTAGGTGGATGCCCTTGGGAAACCCTGCCAGCGGAGTCTTCAAACAGCATAAGAGACTGCTGCATAACTTGAGGCTGAGACAGTTTCCCTGGTATGCATGGGGGTGATGTGACAGACTGATGGGGTTGGTTTTCAGGCGCCATCTGTGCGCTTTCTGCAGAAGACTGGGTGGGAGATAATGTGAACGTGCTGGATCCACTGTCGGCCACCCAATTGACTAATGCCTGTACCTGCTCAGGCCTTACCATCCTTAGAACGGCATTGGGCCCCACCATATATCGCTGTAAATTCTGGCGGCTACTGGGACCTGAGGTAGTTGGTACACTAGGACGTGTGGATGTGGCAGAACGGCCACGTCCTCTCCCAGCACCAGAGGGTCCACTAACACCACCACGACCATGTCCACGTCCGCGTCCCTTACTAGATGTTTTTCTCATTGTTATGGTTCACCACAACAACAAATATATTATTTGGCCCAATGTATTGTATTCAAATTCAGCGGGATATAAATTTGAGGCCTAGTATTTAGGCGCTGGGTGACCGGTATGGATTTAGTGACAGAATTAGACTTGGAAATGCACAGAAGCGGGTGTGTGTGAAGTTATTCTGAATGACCCAATGTGCACCTTGAATATTATATACCCTTTTAGGGATAGATTTCAAATAGCTCTGATATAGCAGAAACCACTAAATTATGAAATTGCTAAATTGGGAATTGTATTTCAACCCAGAACAAAAAATGTGCTTTGACGGACACTAAATAACTTTCCCAGCCACAACAGGACAGCGTTAACGAGAGATTTAGCAGGATATAAATTTGAGGCCTAGTATTTAGGCGCTGGGTGACAGGTATGGGTTTAGTGACAGAATTAGACTTGGAAATACACAGTAGCGGGTGTGTGTGAAGTTATTCTGAATGACCCAATGTGCACCTTGAATATTATATACCCTTTTAGGGATAGATTTCAAATAGCTCTGATATAGCAGAAACCACTAAATTATGAAATTGTTAAATTGGGAATTGTATTTAAACCCAGAACAAAAAATGTGCTTTGACGGACACTAAATAACTTTCCCAGCCACAACAGGACAGCGTTAACGAGAGATTTAGCAGGATATAAATTTGAGGCCTAGTATTTAGGCGCTGGGTGACAGGTATGGGTTTAGTGACAGAATTAGACTTAGAAATACACAGTAGCGGGTGTGTGTGAAGTTATTCTGAATGACCCAATGTGCACCTTGAATATTATATACCCTTTTAGGGATAGATTTCAAATAGCTCTGATATAGCAGAAACCACTAAATTATGAAATTGCTAAATTGGGAATTGTATTTCAACCCAGAACAAAAAATGTGCTTTGACGGACACTAAATAACTTTCCCAGCCACAACAGGACAGCGGTAACGAGAGATTTAGCAGGATATAAATTTGAGGCCTAGTATTTAGGCGCTGGGTGACAGGTATGGGTTTAGTGACAGAATTAGACTTGGAAATACACAGTAGCGGGTGTGTGTGAAGTTATTCTGAATGACCCAATGTGCACCTTGAATATTATATACCCTTTTAGGGATAGATTTCAAATAGCTCTGATATAGCAGAAACCACTAAATTATGAAATTGTTAAATTGGGAATTGTATTTAAACCCAGAACAAAAAATGTGCTTTGACGGACACTAAATAACTTTCCCAGCCACAACAGGACAGCGTTAACGAGAGATTTAGCAGGATATAAATTTGAGGCCTAGTATTTAGGCGCTGGGTGACAGGTATGGGTTTAGTGACAGAATTAGACTTAGAAATACACAGTAGCGGGTGTGTGTGAAGTTATTCTGAATGACCCAATGTGCACCTTGAATATTATATACCCTTTTAGGGATAGATTTCAAATAGCTCTGATATAGCAGAAACCACTAAATTATGAAATTGCTAAATTGGGAATTGTATTTCAACCCAGAACAAAAAATGTGCTTTGACGGACACTAAATAACTTTCCCAGCCACAACAGGACAGCGGTAACGAGAGATTTAGCAGGATATAAATTTGAGGCCTAGTATTTAGGCGCTGGGTGACAGGTATGGGTTTAGTGACAGAATTAGACTTGGAAATACACAGTAGCGGGTGTGTGTGAAGTTATTCTGAATGACCCAATGTGCACCTTGAATATTATATACCCTTTTAGGGATAGATTTCAAATAGCTCTGATATAGCAGGAACCACTAAATTATGAAATTGCTAAATTGGGAATTGTATTTCAACCCAGAACAAAAAATGTGCTTTGACGGACACTAAATAACTTTCCCAGCCACAACAGGACAGCGTTAACGAGAGATTTAGCAGGATATAAATTTGAGGCCTAGTATTTAGGCGCTGGGTGACAGGTATGGGTTTAGTGACAGAATTAGACTTGGAAATACACAGTAGCGGGTGTGTGTGAAGTTATTCTGAATGACCCAATGTGCACCTTGAATATTATATACCCTTTTAGGGATAGATTTCAAATAGCTCTGATATAGCAGAAACCACTAAATTATGAAATTGTTAAATTGGGAATTGTATTTAAACCCAGAACAAAAAATGTGCTTTGACGGACACTAAATAACTTTCCCAGCCACAACAGGACAGCGTTAACGAGAGATTTAGCAGGATATAAATTTGAGGCCTAGTATTTAGGCGCTGGGTGACAGGTATGGGTTTAGTGACAGAATTAGACTTAGAAATACACAGTAGCGGGTGTGTGTGAAGTTATTCTGAATGACCCAATGTGCACCTTGAATATTATATACCCTTTTAGGGATAGATTTCAAATAGCTCTGATATAGCAGAAACCACTAAATTATGAAATTGCTAAATTGGGAATTGTATTTCAACCCAGAACAAAAAATGTGCTTTGACGGACACTAAATAACTTTCCCAGCCACAACAGGACAGCGGTAACGAGAGATTTAGCAGGATATAAATTTGAGGCCTAGTATTTAGGCGCTGGGTGACAGGTATGGGTTTAGTGACAGAATTAGACTTGGAAATACACAGTAGCGGGTGTGTGTGAAGTTATTCTGAATGACCCAATGTGCACCTTGAATATTATATACCCTTTTAGGGATAGATTTCAAATAGCTCTGATATAGCAGAAACCACTAAATTATGAAATTGTTAAATTGGGAATTGTATTTAAACCCAGAACAAAAAATGTGCTTTGACGGACACTAAATAACTTTCCCAGCCACAACAGGACAGCGTTAACGAGAGATTTAGCAGGATATAAATTTGAGGCCTAGTATTTAGGCGCTGGGTGACAGGTATGGGTTTAGTGACAGAATTAGACTTGGAAATACACAGTAGCGGGTGTGTGTGAAGTTATTCTGAATGACCCAATGTGCACCTTGAATATTATATACCCTTTTAGGGATAGATTTCAAATAGCTCTGATATAGCAGGAACCACTAAATTATGAAATTGCTAAATTGGGAATTGTATTTCAACCCAGAACAAAAAATGTGCTTTGACGGACACTAAATAACTTTCCCAGCCACAACAGGACAGCGTTAACGAGAGATTTAGCAGGATATAAATTTGAGGCCTAGTATTTAGGCGCTGGGTGACAGGTATGGGTTTAGTGACAGAATTAGACTTGGAAATACACAGTAGCGGGTGTGTGTGAAGTTATTCTGAATGACCCAATGTGCACCTTGAATATTATATACCCTTTTAGGGATAGATTTCAAATAGCTCTGATATAGCAGAAACCACTAAATTATGAAATTGCTAAATTGGGAATTGTATTTCAACCCAGAACAAAAAATGTGCTTTGACGGACACTAAATAACTTTCCCAGCCACAACAGGACAGCGGTAACGAGAGATTTAGCAGGATATAAATTTGAGGCCTAGTATTTAGGCGCTGGGTGACAGGTATGGGTTTAGTGACAGAATTAGACTTGGAAATACACAGTAGCGGGTGTGTGTGAAGTTATTCTGAATGACCCAATGTGCACCTTGAATATTATATACCCTTTTAGGGATAGATTTCAAATAGCTCTGATATAGCAGGAACCACTAAATTATGAAATTGCTAAATTGGGAATTGTACTTCAACCCAGAACAAAAAATGTGCTTTGACGGACACTAAATAACTTTCCCAGCCACAACAGGACAGCGGTAACGAGAGATTTAGCGGGATATAAATTTGAGGCCTAGTATTTAGGCGCTGGGTGACCGGTATGGATTTAGTGACAGAATTAGACTGGGATATGGCCAAAAAATAACCACACTATTGCTGGTTAAATGCACTTGGTGACGGGCGCAGCTTGCCCCTGATTTAGTATATGGCCAAAAAATGAACAGACTATTGCTGGTTAAATGCACTTGGTGTCACAGCTTGACGCACCACACTACTGAGGGTTAAATGCACTTGGTGACGGGCGCAGCTTGCCCCTGATGTAGTATATGGCCAAAAAATGAACAGACTATTGCTGGTTAAATGCACTTGGTGTGACAGCTTCACCCTGATGTAGGCTTTAGCCAAAAAACAACCACACCATTGAGGGTTAAATGCACTTGGTGACAGGCGCAGCTTGCCCCTGATTTAGTATATGGCCAAAAAAATGAACAGACTATTGCTGGTTAAATGCACTTGGTGTGACAGCTTCACCCTGATGTAGGCTTTAGCCAAAAAACAACCACACCATTGAGGGTTAAATGCACTTGGTCGCAGCTTGGATGCACTTGGTCGCAGCACCGCACAAGACACAAAATGGCCGCCGATCACCCCAGAAAAAAGTGACTGACAAACGGTCTGGGCAGCCTAAAAACAGTGAGTGAGCATTTGAATTTCAGCAGCTCAATGATGCACAGCTGCAGATCGATCGATTAATCAAGTGAAGTCCTTTGGAGGAGTTAATCTGCCTAATCTCGCCCTACTGTCGCATCCGCAACCTCTCCCTACGCTAATCAGAGCAGAGTGACGGGCGGCGCTATGTGACTCCAGCTTAAATAGAGGCTGGGTCACATGGTGCTCTGGCCAATCACAGCCATGCCAATAGTAGGCATGGCTGTGACGGCCTCTTGGGGCAAGTAGTATGACGCTTGTTGATTGGCTGCTTTGCAGCCTTTCAAAAAGCGCCAAGAAAGCGTCACAAAAGCGCCAAGAAAGCGACGAACACCGAACCCGAACCCGGACTTTTACGAAAATGTCCGGGTTCGGGTCCGTGTCACGGACACCCCAAAATTCGGTACGAACCCGAACTATACAGTTCGAGTTCGCTCATCCCTAATTATGACATGATGTAGTATTTACAGTAGCAGCAAGGTGGATGAGAAGTTTAAAAATATCATCCAAGGTGCTCAATAAAATCTGCAGATAACTTGACATAAGGTGTAGTCATGGCCTTGCAGTTCGCCCAGCGGTCGGTTTGTGGCGAACTTTGAGCATTTGTGATCCGCCGAACATGCAAACATATGGAGGTGTCCACGCGCACCATGTTCTTTTGATTTGCGGCGAACTTTGACCCATGACACATCCATCAGGTGGGACAGGACAGCAAATTAGACGTTTCAGCACATGGACACACCCCCAACCCTATAACAGACCCCGATCTGACAGCCATTTTACATTATGTGTTTTGCCAGTGTAGGGAGAGGTTGCATTTTAGAGCAGGGGCAGGCTGTTAGGAACTTAGGGACACCAAATGCTAGCTAATAGGGCCACAAAAATCCTTTTAAGGACGTTGTGCTATCGATAGGTGTGATATACTAACATAGAAAGTATATTATAATGCATTTGTATGCTTCCAGAAAATACTGATTGAGAGCTGCAATCTATCAGCATCCACAAAATAGTGATTGAGGTTTTCCATATACCTGCGTGCACAAAATTACTGCTTGAGGGTGATATATCAGCTTCAACTAACAACTGATTGAGGCCTGCCATATATCAGCTTCCAGAAAATAGTGATAGAGGTTTTCCATTTACCTGCGTCCACAAAATTACTGCTTGAGGGTGATATACCAGCTTCAACTAACAACTGATTGAGGCCTGCCATATATCAGCTTAAAAAAATATGCTCTTCTCTAGGGACTTTGGCACAGGGTCATTTTGAAAATGACAGGCAGTGGAAGAGGCAGGCCGTTCCGCAGGGGTGGTAGGTGTCAAGCAGGTGCACCAGGTTGGAGCCTAAGTGGGAAGTTGGAGAAAGTGCATGCAATTATGTCAAAGGACGCACCAGAGTTGGTTGAGTGGCTCACTCAGCCTTTCGTTTCTGCACCCTCCTCATTCTCTGTATCTGCACACTCCTCACTCTCTGCTGTGTGCACCCCCAAAGACACCACCACCATAGCCCCTCCACTCGAGTCAGAGAAATTATTTTACCATCCATTCCCAGACCTTACCAATGCACAGACATTCTTGGTATCGGATGAGGAAGTAGCAACGGCCGCCACCCAGCAGTCTGACGACAGTACCCAGATCAGACCAAGGAGGGTGGTCCCCGCTGTTGCTGTCTACACAAAGATCTCTAATGTCAGTGGTGGTGAAGGTGACGATGATGACGTGTCAATGGACGTCATGTGGGTGCCCACAAGAGAAGAAGAGGAGGGGAGTTCAGAAGGAGAGATGGAGCAGCAGATAGGCAGGAGAAGGAGGAGAAGCAGGCAGAACTCGCAGTGCACAGGAGGCAAAAAGCAGACTGCAAATGTATCTGGAGTGAGCCATACACCATGCACGGTCACATCTTCCGCTCCCAGGATGCCAGCACATGGCTTCGCAGTGTGGGCTTTTTTTAACATGTCAGCTGCTGACAATAGTGTTGCCATCTGCAGCCTGTGCTGTCAACGCATAAGTCGCGGTAAGCCGAACACTCGCCTAGGAACAATTGCCTTAAGAAGGCACCTGGCCTCCCATCACCAGTGGGAGCAACGCTGTCAGAATCCACAAAGCCGCACTCCCGGCGCTCCACGTCCTGACTCTTCTCTCTCCTCCCATTTGTCCTCCACTCTACCTTCCACTGTGCCGTCGTCGTGTTCATCTGGCAGGCTTCTGTGGCCCAAATGTTCGAGCGTAACAAAATGACACACGTGCCGTGCATGGCACACGTCCTAAACTTAGTCGTGCATCGATTTGTTGCCAAATACCCTGGGGTCCAGGACGTGTTGAGGCAGGCCAGGAAAATCTCTGGCCATTTTAGATGATCTTACACAGCCATGGCTCGCCTTGCTGACATTCAGTGGCGATACCACTTGCCCGTCAGATGTCTGATTTGTGACTGCACAACGCGCTGGGACTCCACCTTGTATATGCTTGATAGGCTGCTCCAGCAGAAACGTGCAGTTAACGAACTCTGCGGCAGGACAGGTTCTGGGGAGTTTGGTTTCTTTTCACCGCACCAGTGGCTGCTTATGTGCGACGCATGCAGACTTCTGTGGCCATTTGATGAGATGACCAAACTGGTCAGTCGCAGCCAGGGTGCCATCAGTGACATCGTACCTTATGCCTTCTTTCTGGAGCATGCATTGCGTCGTGTCATTGATCAAGCCATCGAGGAGCAGGAGCTGGAAGATGAGGAAGTCACAATCCTAAATGAATTCCCGGGGGGGGGGATACTCCATCTGAGACAAGTCAGCAGGAGTCTGAAGAGGAGTCAGAGGAGAATGGTGACTGGGGTGAGGAGGAGGAGCAAGAAGAGCAGGCTTTAAACTTTTCGTGGATCCCTGGTGTTGTCCGTGGCTGGGGGGGAGGAGATTGAGAACGACATTCTCCTGGACGATGAGCAGGAGCCAGGGTACTCCACTGCTTCCAATTTAACACAAATGGGGGCCTTCATGCTCCAGTGTTTGAAGAGGGACCCCTGTATAAAAAGCATAAAGGTCAAGGACCTGTACTGGTGGCAACGTACTTAGACCCTTGTGAGTTTTGCATTATAGGTGTGCATACCAGACGGATCCGCACCTAAACGCAGGTGTGAAAGTAGCCTAAGACACATAAAAATGGCCCCTGATTAAAATACATATTTTTGGTGGGAATTTTTGCCAATGATAAGTATATCACTGTCCATGTTGTGGGACTATTTGTGTACTTCTAGTAAGTGTTTGCTGGATGCAAATATGACCTGAAGGTTTTTCTGGTTCGCCTGCTATTAAAGTGAATGGGGCCCGCTGAGAACGCGTGGTTCGCAAACATTTAATCACGAACACGTGTTCATGAATCGTCCGGGCCGATGTTCATTTAACACTAATAAGGTGCTGATTTTGAATTGTGCGGCCATGCTGTGAATTACTCTTTGCAATGTAAAGTGTGAAATCTGTGGCAAAGCTGCAGCATTATCACACAAAATGTGCTGCAATATCCATGCAATGTGCCGCTGCTGATTTTTGAAAGATCTACAGGGGATTCACCAAGTGTGGCTGTACCCTTCGTCTTCTCACAGATGGTGTCATTAAGCTGGCAAGTGGAAATTGCAACGGGTTATCGGTGTGACAATACCAGAGATGACGAGAAGAAACAGAGGAATAATTGTATAGGTCTGAGTGATGTCAATGTACAGCTTGTCCTTGTTACCTCACTACACGCCAGTCCACCACACCACATCCAATTTCTGATTGATAGTAGAGAGATAGATAGATAGCACATAACACATGCGGAAAGCCCACACCCTATGATTCATTATGTCCTGAAATAAACCATCCAGGGCCACCAACTGAGTCCACAGGGACCTGTTACTCCCAGGGTTAACACTGGTCCTTATGTACTTAGCAGGAATCCAGAATGTTTCTTTCAGTACTAAACAAACAATACTGTAACACCTTTCTGGCTGCTGGCCAGGTACGTGAGGACCTGACGTTACCAGCAATAATTAACACCCAGAGCATCAGGTCCTTACGTCCCCGGTTAGTGTCCTTGGAAGGTCTATTACAGTATTAATATCAGAAAATAATTGGGGAAGGGCGTCGGCAGCCTGGTATGCATTGGCCCACCCTGAATATTCCCTGTAGGGTTTATTGCTAATCCACCTCTAAGGACAGAAGTGAACTAACTGGACAGGAAAAGTGGTGTTACCTTATGGCCAGAAGATAGGCTATCACAAGGCAGACAAGCAAGAACCAGCAGACAGCAGATGGTTACCACTGCAAGGAGGCTCGTTGTGGAGGGGTCCTAGCTATCCTGGGGTCCAGAGTCAAACTAAAATTTTATCTTCATTCTAAACCCCTCACACAGATTGGATTCAGCTGCAGGGTTAATCCACAGTTTCCAGGATTGTCTCCAATAGACTGCAGCCTATAGGTGGCTCAAAATAAAATGGGATAAGTCAGGATAGGTCATCAATATCTGATCGTTGGGGTCTGACAATCAGCTGTTTGAAGAGGAGGCGGCGCTCCATGTGAGCTCTACTTCCTGTTCATGATACTGCTTCTGAGGCGATGTGCAGTGCAACGAAGAGGAAGTATTGCTCACATGGAGCGCCGCCTCTTCTTCAAACATCTGATCGGTGGTGGGTTCAGGTGTTGGACCCCAACAATCAGATATTGATGACCTATCCCGAGAATAGGTCATAAATAAATGCTGCCTGCACAGGCCTTTTAACAGTTTAGCCTAATTGTACAGGTTGGCAAAATATATTCGTTCAATTGAAAGAATTTATCATGAGGGTAATCATTGAAGTCAGTTTTACTCGTCAGCATTGGCCCCAAATTTATGAGGCATCTTTAAACCTACCATTTTTGTCTAGAAGTGGTACTCCAGTTATTCTACGCCACCTCCTTAATGGGGTGAGATTACGATTTTATTTTTTTTATTTTTTTTGCAACAGTGATAAATTTGGAGTAAAGGTAATTAACATCCCCACCCACTTTTCAAAACTGGAGTGTAAAACCAAAGCCCTATTCTGCAACTTTTTGAAGCCAGAGTTCAGGAGTGCAGACCGTTATAAATCCTTCACAAAGATGGCTAACGTATTATGAAAAAAGTGCACAAAAGAGAATTTCTAACAATAATTGGGGAAAGAACTAAAAGAGATTTATCATCTCCCTGCGCCAGTTTTCTGGCGGGAAAAAAGTCACAAACGCTGTTGTGACAAAATATTTTCACAAGTGGCGTTTCTACCCCGCCCTCTTCACTTTTTTGAGGCAGGGGGAGGGGCCAGCGGGCCCAGCACATTTATCTTAATTAAAGCCAGTTTTCTGAAGTAACCGAAGGCAGAAATCTACGGCAGCTCAGACCTACCATAATTTTCAGTCTGGTGCATGGAGGATGCATCTATTATATGACGAGGCCTCCGGCAGCACAGGGGATATCGGCCTTTGATAAACCTCCCCCTGAATGATTAGAAGTAAAGTTTATTCTGACTAATGATTTACCCCTCATTCTAAAAACTGCCAGTCTCATGATTCATGTGATTTATCATATACAGTCATTTGAGAAATGACCTTGCAGTTATTTGGCACACCACCATGGCCAATTATGAAAGAGCACTGAAATGTGCTGAGCACCCACATTAGAGAGCATTAAACTGCTTTGGTTTAAATTGTGCAATTATATTTGAGCTGATGAATAAAAGATCATTCTTAAAAGTAATACAGTCTAATAGCTACATATTAAAGGGGTTGTCTCATCATGGACAATGGGGGGCATATCGTTAGGATATGTCCCCAATGTCTTATAGGTGCGGGTCCCACCCCTATATCAAGAACGGAGCCCCGCAAGGTGGTGGCTGGAGGACTCTGGTCCGGCCACTACCAAGCTGGCTCCCCACAGAAGTTAATGGGAGCCTGCCGTGCATGTGCGGCCCCCGCACCCATTCATTTCTAAGGGGCCAATGGAAATAGCAGAGCCAGTGCTCGGCTATTTTCGCCGGCCCCATAAAAAATGTATGGAGGGCAGCTGCGCGTGCGCAGTGCGCTCTCGTTCCCTTGCGGGGCTCCGTTCTCGACCCGCACCTATAAGACAATGGGGGCATATATCCTAGCGATATGCCCCCATTGTCTATGATGAGACAACCCCTTTAATGTAAAGCAAGCGATACAGGCATTGTGCACAGTGTCAGGCTGTAGTCTGGTGTGCTGCAGGCCAGTTTTTATGTTATGTTTGATATGAGGGCTCTACTGCATCCTGCTTTCGCAGAATTATTAGGCTACTTTCACACTAGCATTTTTTGCGGATCCGTCATGGATATGCAAAAACACTTCTGTTACAATAATAAAACCGAATGCCATCCGTCATGAACACCATTGAAAGTCAATGGGGGACAGATCCATTTTCTATTGTGTCAGAGAAAACTGATCCGTCCCCATTGACTTACATTGTGTGTCAGGACGGATCCGTCTCGCTCCGCATCACAGGACGGACAGAAAAACGCTGCAGGCAGTGTTTTGGTGTCCGGCTCCAGAGCAGAATGGTAAATTGATGCATTCTGAGCGGATCCTTTTCCATTCAGAATGCATTAGGGCAAAACTGATCCGTTTTGGACCGCTTGTCCATTACACAGACAGCATAAGGGCTCATGCACACAACCGTGTGCCCCCCGTGGCCGTATTGCGGCACCGGCCGTGTGCATTCCACTTGAATGGGTCCGCAATCACTGAGATGCGGAACAGAGGCACGGATCGGAACCACTACTGAGTGGCAAAAAAGTATCGCGTGCACTACTTTTTTGCGGTGCGGACCCCATTCAAGTGAATAGGTCCGCGATCCACATGGGGTTGCCCCGCGGTTGGTGCCCATGCATTGCGGACCTCAAATTTTGTATGCATGAGCACTAAGTCAGTGTAATGCCTCATTCACATGTAGGTGTTTTGGTCAGTGATTTCCACCATTAATTGTGAACCAAAACCAGGTGTGGCTCTAAACACAGAATAGGTACAGATCTTTCCCTTATACCTTATCTCTGTGTTGGTTTTGGCTCACAAGACGAGTCCTAAGACTTAATTCATTAGATTTCAGGACTCTCAGGGTACGCAGCATTATAAATCAGTATAACGCTGTGCAATCCTGTCAGAGAAGTGGAGGCCAGACTTGGACCTCTCACTGACGCGCTGCGAGTTCCTTGCATTCAACTCACTTGTGTGTGTCTGACCTTAGATACTACTTTCAAAGTGCCTACATTTCTGCAAGTATTACTAGTAGTGTTGAGCGAAGTGCGCTTCGGATGCTTCATCCGAAGTCGCTTTGTTCAAAACTTCGGAATAATACAGTACGGAGATCCATCTCTGTACAGTATTAGAATGTATAGGCTCCGATGAGCCGAAGTTAATTATTCGCGAAGTCGCACGTGACTTGTTTGAATAATTTCGGTAGTTGATTTTTAAAGTGGAAAAACCACTTTAACCCCTTTTAGGCATTTGGACGTAAATGTACATCCAAATTGTAAGTGACTTTCTGTATTTAGATGTACAGTCACTCCCAATCTGCTTACCAGGGCTGTGACACTATAAAGTGTCACAGCCCCGGAGTCTCCGCTCTCCCCGAGAACAGAGACACCTGAGAACCAGCAAGGGAGCAATCAGAGTGGGCCCTTGCCAGCAAGTGCTCCGATTGGTTAGTCTCTGTAGACTAACCAATCGGAGCACTTTAGTGTGAAAATGCTGTTTTCAGGCTGCGATCTCCACGCTGAAGAGCACAACTTGAAATCAGGCAAGACCTCCTGTGTGCTGCGAATTTAACCCCATAGATGCCGCAGTCAGTAGCCACCCGCGGCATCCATGGGGTTAAGGGAGAAGGAGCGCCCTCTCTCTTCCATTGTGCCGCCGCTGCTGCGATGTGCGCGGCCCGATGATTGACTTGCAAAGGCGTCCGGGCTGCCATGTACCTAAGGCTGATCAGACCCTGAGGGGCTGATCAGGCTTAGTGTAAGTGTAGAACTCACTACACAGTGCATTGCAATAGATGACTATTGCAATACACTGTATGTCCATTAGGCCCACTGGATATTCAATATCCAAATGGGTCTTGATTAAAAAAAAAAAAATGGTAAAAAGTGTAAAAAAAATATTATTTTCTTATATCCCTTCATTTATGTCATAAAAAAAAATTAAACTACACGACTGGTATTGCTGCGTCCGTAAGGACCTAATCTATAAAAGTATCATGTTACTAATCCCACGCGGTGAACGCCATAAAAAATAAGAAGGAATTGCTGTTTTTGTCTCCTCTGTACCCACGCTGCTCCTGATCCCTGCATGGCTGCAGCTGCATCCCCCCATAACGTGGATCAAAACATCTGGAGACATGTGGAAGAAGCAAATAGCAGGCCGCGACAGGGACAAGTCTCCCTAGAGTCGCCCACTATGCTAGGAAGCCTCACCCCCGAGATGGAGCAGCCGCCATGCAGGGATCAGGAGCAGCACAGGTTCCGGGGTAAGTATAATCTATATGAGGGGCCCGGGCATTGGGGACATGTCTTACACATTGGATAAACCCTTTAAGAACTGTTTAGTGAAGTTCTAGAAATAATGTACAAAGTAAGACCTCTTGCACACGACCGTATGGCTTTTTCTGTATTTTGCGTTCCGTTTTAAACAGATCAGTTTTTCCCTTTTTTTTTGTTTGTTTCAGTAGTGTTTCCGCTTCTGTTCCGTTTGTGATTTGTTTTTTTGTTGATTGCAAACGGAAACGGAAGCATACAATAATGTGTAAATAGTACGTTTAAACAATACCTGTCCTTCAGGTGACGTAAGGGGAAAATATCTTTTCAGGGGATGAAGGTGGTACGGTCTTCGCCTCGTGGAGGTAATTTAGATCAGAGTCCTACAAAAGGAGGCCCAGTGGACCTTAAAATTAGGGACGCTGCAGCCTCATGGACTAAATGACCATATTTCCTATGTCAGCTTTTTCAATTGATCTATATGCGGTGTGTTCTTGTTTTCTACAACGTGGGCTATTCATCATCTGTACGTTGGTAGACTCTAAGTGACTGTCGGTATTCACTCTCCATCACATTGCCATTTTGGGGGACAGCTTACATCTTATTTTGTGCCCCTCGGGCAGGCTATATGTGACATGGTTCATCTTGCAATAGGATATACATACTAATATGCCCCGGTATTATACAATCCCACATGTTTCATTATATATAAACTTGGTGTTGCTGGGTCTGTGACTATTCTTCAATGGTTTTGACCTCAGCAATGATTTGAGTGACAGACTGTATGGTTTCTTTCTTCCCTATCACCCTTGTGTCCTTGGTATAGTCCCGTTTTATATAGCCTTTTTTACCTTGTTACATATGTGACAATCCTTCATTCTGTGCGGCTGTATCTCTGCCGGCAGTTGACAGGCGGTGGTTGCCGCCCCCTGGCTTGGGATTCGCCCACACTGGATTCCCACGTCATGAGGAGGGACCTTCTCTTTAAAATGAAGCATTTTCGGCCGCCGCTTCACGGCCTAACTAGCGCCGGAGGCTGTCACCACGTGGTGAGACAGCTGATGTACAGCTATACTTACATCTTTTACAGCCAGTCAGTCTTGCTCCTGATGAATCTAACATAGATGAAACGCATAGAGATTACTTGCTGATAATAGATTTAGAGCTGTAATGTGCTGGAAATCGCTGCTTCAGATGAAGCTACCTGCTTAGCTAACTAGCTTGTGAGTCCCTTAGTTTTGGGGTGTTACCCCCTCCATCTGCGTTTAATATCAGCTACCAGGCAGGTGGTTAGGGAGCATCCCCAGTGTGTGTCTGCATGTAGAGTTCCCCAATACTGACAATATATGTGGGACATGTATGTGGATTTCACTAGGGGACTCGTTATCTCACTGTGTCAATCAGGTTCATTTCCCTCCCCTGTTATATAGGGGGAGTGGAGTTGGCTGCAGTGTTATATACACGTGCATTACTGGTGGTGTCACCCCCTGAGCTCAGTGTACGTCAAGTGGTGTTTACAGTATCACACCCACCTGAGCGAGGTGGGGGCTATCTCTCACCAGTTGAGCACATATACATTCCCCTGTGGGCGGTAGCGGGTGGTGTAGGTTTTGGCTAATATCCATCTCTAGCCAACCCCTGTTGCTCATGACCTATGTGTTCAAGTCCTCTGAGCGCTAAATTGTCACACTGTTCCATATGGGGAATGCTCCATTAGGTTCTCATTCCTGTTCCCCCTGTTTTTAGTGTATATCAATAAAATTATAGTTTTATACACTTCACACACCTCACTCTCCCCTCTTTTTTCCATGAATTAAACATTAAGTAGATAAAAAAAATTGGGCTGGGCATAACATTTTCAATAGATGGTTCCGCAAAAACGGAACGGATACGGAAGACATACGGATGCATTCCGTATGCATTCCATTTTTTTGCAGAACCATTGACTTGAATGGAGCCTCGGAACGCGATTTGCGTGCAATAATAGGACATGTTCTGTCTTTGAACAGAACGGAAATACGGAAACGAAATGCCTTCCATTGTTTTTGCGGACCCATTGAAGTAAATGGTTCTGCATACGGACCACAAACGGAAAAAAAGAGGCCTAACAATGAAACAAAGATGGTCAAAATAGTCTTCAAAATAGTTCCTAGTATAGCTTCCACCTAGCATTCCTGGAACATGTGCAACAAGAAAATCTGTTATGTACAAAAGTGCAGGAAAAAATATAAAAAAGAATCAATAACTAACAGTTTCATGAGGAAGTCCTATACTTGATGCAGTTCGGCGATAGGATAAGAATGTCAGGTAATACTTTGCCCCTACAGGTTACTGGTGTTGCAATTATATTTGCACAACGCTGCTCCTCCGCCAATTCCAGATCACCTGAGCAGACACACCTTCTCTTCGTATTTTTTTTCTGTTTCAAATAACCTCATATAACCTCAATGGTATTTGCTAAACGCTTGGTGCAAAACAGGATATGGAAAATGGTCCATGCATTGAAATCCTCACGTGTGCTCAACCACTTAACATGTGAAGGTCCAAAAACAGCCTCTGTTTGTTCTTGTGCAGGTGGGCTACATGTATGAGACTCCGGATTCCAAAGGCATTAGGCTAAGGCAACACTGATGCTTTTTTTTATCACGACTGATTGATTTTAATGATTGAACTACAGTTGCAATCCAAATAAATGCATTCAGCAAAGTGCAATCTTGTAGACTGCAGCGGTCATTCAATAGTTGAAATCAATCAGTCACGCTGCAGTGTAGCCCAGGTCCTCACACTTCAGTGTTTGGTCAGTTATTTCCATTAGTTATTGTCAGCCAAGACCAGGTTCGGGTCAAACACAGTACAGGTGCAGATCTTCCCACTATACCTGATCTCTGTGGAGGCTTCACTATGGGTTTTGGCTCACAATAACTAATGGAAATAACTGAGGGGTGAACTCAGCCTTAGGCCTCATGCACACGACTGCTGTTTTGGCCAAAACCGCGGCTCGAATGCGGACCCATTCACTTCAATGGGCCACAAAAGATGCGGACAGCACTCCGTGTGCTGTCTGCATCCGTTGCTCCATTCTGTAGTCCAAAAAATATATATAACCTGTCCTATTCTTGTCAGGGGTTTGCGGACCGCAAAACAAACAGTCTTGTGCATGAGGCCTTAGGGCACATTCACACCACTATAGTGTCTGCAGATTCGCAAAACACAGATACTGGCACGTGGGCATTCTGCAATTTGCGGACCGCACATGTCCGCTGCTATCATAGAAAATGCCTTTTGTTGTCGACAGTTTACGGACAAGCATAGGTCAGGCTCTATATTTTGTGCGGGGCCGCGGAACAAAACTACGGATGCGGACTGCACACAGTGTGCCTTCCCCATCTCTAGCGGCTCCACTGAAATTAATGAGTCCGCACCCGTTCCGCAAAATTGAGCAAAGGATACGGACTCATTCATACGGTCGTGTGAATGAGCCCTTTGCTTGACAGATTATAGTTCTCTAAGGGCAAGTTGACATCTCTGTCAGAAGCTCAGTTGGTTACTCTGTCACAGATTCAGCCAAAATGAGTGAACAAAAAAGTTTTGCAAGTAGTAATTTTTTCTGCTAAAAAAATTCACAAAACAAGAAACCAAACAGACCCCAATATAGTGAATAGGGTGTTTGGCGCCATTCTATTGAATAACATGCCAAATCCAGCACATCCATTATTTTCAGTGGAAATGACAAGTGCTGGAGTGACTATGCCCCATACTGTAGTATGATAACACGTAGGTGAAGAGGCTTAAAGGACATCTGTCAGCAGATCTGTACCTATGACACTGGCTGACCTGTTACATGTGCACTTGGCAGCTGAAGACATCTGTGTTGGTCCCATGTTCATATGTGCCCGCATTGCTGAGAAAAATTAGGTTTTAATATATGCAAATTAGCCTCTAGGAGCAACGGGGGCGTTGCCGTTACACCTAGAGCCTCTGCTCTCTCTGCAACTGCTGCACCCTCTGCACTTTGATTGACTTTAGGAGAGGTCAGGGCCAGATGTGATATTTTCACTACCTGAACTTGTCCATCGAAGTGCAGAGATCAGAGCCTCTAGGTGTAATGGTAACGCCCCTGTTGCTCCTAGAGGCTCATTTGCATATATTAAAACCTCATTTTTCTCAGCAATGCGGGCACATATGTACATGGGACCAGCACAGATGTATTCAGCTGCCAAGTGCACATGTAGCAGGTCAGCCGGGTTTATAGGTACAAATCTGCTGACAGATGCCCTTTCATAGAGATATGGAATGAATGAGGTGTACCTGAGTTTGTCAGAATGTTTCAGGTAAATACGTTTGTTTCTCAGCTGATGAATAAAGTTACATTAACTTACAAGATGAAAGTCAGGCTTTAGGATATATTTATACTTGGCCGATTTCCTGCAGGAATTTCCACTGAATAAAAAGTTCATTGATCTAAATGAGATTGTTTTGGGAACAAGCCGATGCTTTATTCTAAATGAAGGAACAGAGGCAGAAATTTCTGCATCAAATTTGCTGCATGTGAATTGACCCATAAAGGGTCCTATGTTGACAGATTGTTCCCGGAGACTGCGAGTGCAGATGGCGGTGCATCCACATACTCTACAAGTTGGAGCACATCATGTCTATGCCACACTTCAGTATATAAACTTCTTAAAGGGGTTCGCATTTAGGGTCCATTCACACGTCCGTAGGTGTTTTGCGGTCCACAAATTGCGGATCCACAAAACACGGACACTGGCAATGTGTGCTCCGCAATTTGCGGACTGCACATCGCCGGCCCTATAATAGAAAATGCCTTTTCTTGTCCGCAATTGCAAAATGTGCATGCAGTCTGTGTGCAACCATACAATTTTCCCAGAGCCTACTGTATAAAAGTCTATTCTTGTCCACAACATGGACAATAGGACAGGTGTTATCATTGGCGGCCGGGCCGCACGGATGACACCTCTGTGCTGTCCGTTTTTTTTGCAGACCCATAGAAATGAACGGGTCTGAGTGCGATCTGCGAATAATGCGACCAAAAATAAGTTTGTGTGGTGCTGGGCACTAGGAATGAGAGAATCGACTTCGGATGAAACATCCGAAGTCGATTCGCATAAAACTTTGTTCCAATACTGTACAGAGCAGTACCACTTGGAACCGAACCCGAGTTTTTACAGTAGAAATTAACTTCTGAAGTTATTACCCGAAGCCTCGCGAAGCAATAACTTCGGCTCATCGGAGCCAATACATTCAGATGTTTCATCCGAAGTCGATTTGCTCATGCCTACTGGGCACATAGCACATTAAGGGGTGACCCTCATGAACACTTGCTGCCGGGCCAGTATTTGGTCCTTGATATTGCCTTTAATGCACTTTCTTCTAGGATTAAACAAGCACAAGCTATATGGAGTCAGTCAGAGCGACACAGCTCCCACATATAAATAGCTTTGCTCAGAAGGCATCTCGTGTAAGGTCTTCCCTCTGTACCGCCAGTAAAGTCTCCTATTAGGCCTCTTTCACACGAGCAGGTGTAATGTGTGACATGGAACGCATAGCACCCGCACTGAAACCTGACCCATTCATTTCAATGTGTCTGAGTACAT
Source organism: Bufo gargarizans (assembly GCF_014858855.1). Lineage (NCBI taxonomy): Eukaryota > Metazoa > Chordata > Amphibia > Anura > Bufonidae > Bufo > Bufo gargarizans. The sequence goes on from NC_058084.1 coordinate 415,505,422, forward strand.
GAGCGCTTTTTTCACACATTAGTTCTGCGCTGTGTGAAAAACGCAGCATGTTCTATAAAAACTGACTGAACTTGCTTGCAAAATGGTGCAAGTTTCACTGAACGCATCCGGAGCCAATCCGTCACACTCGTGTGAAAGTGGCCTAACTCAGTATCATGTGGCCTATATATAAAACAGCTCCTGATTGCCAGGAGGCCACTTAGTACAGATGTGCAATAGCCAAATATCTTTCGCTGCCCTGACCCCGGACTGTTTACCGTACTGCACGCATTCTGCCGGCCCTGATATCGGCCAGGTCATGACTACAATTTTGCTGGACCCCTGAGCGCCCTGCACCAGTGTCTCTGAGTCTCAGACCCCCGTGGGTCATCTGTTAAGCACACAGAGACTATCCAGGAGGTAGCAGCCTGGTGGATCCCCTGCAGCGAAGTCCAGATCCTTGTATAGGGGTAAAAGGGTGAATAGCAGGGGACTGCAAGGATTACGCCCTTAGCCAAGTCTGTCGTTTAACACAGAGATGATGCGGCCACCCTTACGATGGGTCCACACAGGTCAGGTGTTTCCTACCCTCTCCAGACACAACTAATGACATTTTGGTGCACCTGTGAGGGTCAATAAAGTGACAGAAAACCACTAAGTGCAACACTTTTCAGTCTGGTGTAGGGGCAGTTAAAGGGCTCATCCAAGTTCTATAAGGGCCCCCCCAATTTGCCCGGGCCCCTCACAGAGGTTGTTCTTGCCTCACTCCTCCATACCGGCACCCGCGATGCTAGGGAGGTTCGTTACCGTCGCGGCCTACTATTGGTTGCCTCCACCCCCAACGATAGATGTTTTAATCTAGAGTAGACGATGGGGAAATGCAGCAGCGGCCGTGCCGGTAAGAGAAGCGACACGACGCAAGGGAGTCAGGTAAGTACAACCTCTGTGAGGGGCCCGGGCATATGGGGGGCATTACAGAACTTCAACAACCCCTTTAACTGCACCACAACCGCTGTGTGTGACTGCACCCTATGCACAGTCTTTGTTTTCACAAGAAAAGTACAGAATTGAGGTAAAATGTGTCTCCTATACAACAAAGCTTGAGGAAGAGTCATTGCCCTGACTGCTGCGAGGTAAAGCCACCAGAGGCCGCGGCTATTTTCGGAGTGGCCCCGGTAACCGGTCTGCAGGTCAGTGCCCTGGAGGGAGTGTCTCTAGCATATGGCGGGAACACTCACGTCCCCTTTCCCCATACACTGCGCGCCGCCGCCGCCGCCCGTGCGCGCTCCCGTCGCTACTTGTTTTGTTTTTTTTCCTAGCGCCGGGAAGGTGTGTGTGGTGTGTGCGCTACGTCATATGGTCCGCCGGCCGCTGATTGGCTGCCGTCGCCTCACCAGACCCGCATGTTGTTTTCGGTGAGGACAGCTGCAGCTTCCATGTGACTCAATGTGGGAGGAGGAGGGAGCGGGGCAAAGGAGGACAGCGGCGGCGGCGTTACCTGCAGGGGCGGGAGGCAGGGCGCCCACAGCTGCACGTACACCCGGCCTCCGTATTTAAAGCGGAGACGGAGGAAGAGGACACAGGAAACAACAGGGAGGAAAGGGCAAAAGTTTATCTCTGCGCTTGTTGGATCCCGGCTTCTGTCTGACGACCGGAGTGTACCCTGCTGTCAGGTGAGACTGGCATGTGGATGGGGGGTGATGTGGTTACTGATGCCAGTAGTGCTGGGCCCAGTATGTGGCTGCAGGTCATGGTGCCAGTAGTGCTGAGCACTGGTCCTTCCAGGGGTGATGGCTGCAGGTCATGGTGCCAGTAGTGGTGGGTTGCAAATAATGCCATCAGTAGAGGTTGGCACAGTAACCTCAGTAGTAACGGGTAACAGTAAGTGCCTAACTATGGGCACCAGTAATGTGGCACAGGTCATTTATGCAGTTAGTAGGTGAAAGGATTTATCTTTTGCTTTAATCCGTTCCCTAATTTGGGCAGAGTAGTATCAGACTGCAGCGGCAGGCGGGTACCATATGGTAGTGACATAATGGCATAAGGGCACTTACTTTCACACTAGTGTTATTCTTTTCCGGCATGGAGTTCCGTCCTAAGGGCTCATTACTGGAAAAGAACTGATCAGTTTTATCCTAATGCGTTCTGAATGGAGAGCAATGCGTTCAGGATGTCTTCAGTTCAGTCACTGTACGGTTTTTGGACGGGGAAGATACCGCAGCATGTTGCAGTTTATTTTTATTTTTTTTCTCCGTGCAAAATTCCAGAACACATGCTGGATGTGGCATTATTTTACATTGAAATGCATTAATGCCGTATCCAGCCCTAAGTGTTCTGAAAAAAACGGATCCGGTTTTGCTGTCTGCGCATGCGCAGACCTTTAGAAATGTGAAAAAGATAAACACCGGATCCGTTTTCCGGATGACAACCGGAGAGATGGATCCGGTATTGCAATACATTTGTGAGACGGATCTGCATCCGTCTACAAATGGTATCCGTTTGCATACAGATTGCCGTATCTGGCAGGCAGTTCCGGCGACGGAACTACCTGCCGGAATCCAGCGACGCAAGTGTGAAAGTGGCCTAAGCTCCGTAAAATTCCTTCTCTGCCATTAAAAGGAACCTGTCACCGGGATTTTGGGTATAGAGCTGAGGACATGGGTTGCTGGATGGCCGCTAGCACATCCGCAATACCCAGTCCCCATAGCTCTGTGTGCTTTTATTGTGAGAAAAAAACGATTTGATACATATGTAAATTAACATAAGAGTCATATCTTACGTGTGTGACCATAGAAGAGTCATATTTTCAAGTTCTGACTCATCTCAGGTTAATTTGCATATGTATCAAATCGGTTTTTATACACAATAAAAGCACACAGAGCTGTGGGGACTGGGTATTGCGGATGTGCTAGTGAATATCTAGCAACCCATGTCCTCAGCTCTATACACAAAATCCCGGTGACAGGTTCCCTTTAAGCCTGCTCTAATGACTGGCACAGACTTCTATAAACTAGGGTTCTATTAGAATGGTTCTATGGCACAATTTAGGAAAAAAGTAAACTGTCCTGGCTGTGGTGGTGACAGGCATCAGCTGGCATTGCCAGATGCCAGGTAATCTACTTGGATGATCAGGGTTTCATTGACATATGGTGAACTGAATGGACAGAGTCATTGAAGAGTTGGTACCCAGTGTGGTGCCCCCTCCACGTCACATCCTGTGCTCAGCTAGGAGCGCCCTCTGCGGGGCTGACGTGCAGTTTGGCTCACATATTACTGTTGGTTACTAATCTGCTGTTATTCTGTGTGTTAATCATTCTTCTTCTCTGCCTTCTACAGATTAAAACAAAAACTACCAGTAAACAAATGCCAAGACTCGAGGAGCACTGCTGGAGTTGCTCTTGCACCAGAAATATAGACAAGGAAAGCAAAAATTTTAGCACTTGGCTAACACAGAGAGCAGGAGAAGCCATGTCCTCGCTCAGCTCTCTCCTCAGTCTCGCCTACAGCACCTTAGCCAGCAGCCAAGGCCGCAGTCTGATCCGGAGGAGCTTGGTCCTATTTATTGTTGGTGTATTTCTTGCCTTGGTGCTCAACCTTCTCCAGATCCAAAGGAATGTGACGTTATTTCCTGAGGAAGTCATTGCTACCATCTTCTCTTCAGCTTGGTGGGTCCCACCATGTTGTGGCACAGCGGCTGGTGAGTATCATTACCGGACCACCACTTGACTGTCAAGCTTGTCGGCTGGTGATCATTTGTCTGGATGTAGTTGGGGAAGGCCAAACCCCAGATTGGCTCAGTTTCATTGATCCTATGTGTAGGACCCCTTTCATACGAGACACCAGGCCTGAACTTCCAGCACTGCCGGGGTCACAAAGTATTATATTGACTTATAATGCTATGTAACCCTAAGGCCTCGTTCACACTTCAGTGTTTGGTCAGTGATTTCCATCAGTGATTTGTGAGCCAAAACCAGAAGTGGAGCCTCCACAGACATGAGGTAGAAGGGAAAGATCTGCTCCTGTTCTGTGTTTAGAGTTGTACCTGGTTTTGGCTCACAAATCACTGATGGAAATCACTGACTAAACACTGAAGTGTGAACGAGGCCTAAGGCTACTTTTCACACATGTTCTGGCTTTCAGTTTGTGAGATCCGTCATGGGCTCTCACACGGTCCAAAACGGATCAGTTTTGTCCTAATGCATTCTGTATGGAAAAGGATCCGCTCAGAATGCATCAGTTTGCCTCCGATCAGTCTCCATTCCGCTCCGTTTCGTCAAGCGGACACCAAAACGCTGCCTGCAGGGTTTTGCTGTCCGCTTGACGAAACTGAGCCAAATGGATCCGTCCTGGTACACAATGGCTATGTTACAGATAATAGAAGCGGATCCGTTCATGGCGGATGCATGCGATTGTATTATTTTAACGGATCTGTTTTTGCAGATCCATGATAGATCCGCCCAAAACGCGAGTGTAAAAGTAGCCTTAGAGGTCTGGAATGTATCGGATATCAATATGATGTGACCCCTGGGAGTTCTGGAAGTCCAGGCTGGGTGCCTCGCTGCGAGTCACTCGTCTGAAAGGGGCCTTAGGCCTCATGCGCACAACCATGTCCGTGTTTTGGTTCACAAACCACAGATCCGCAAAATCCACATTGCGTCAACGGTGTTCTCTTTTCCAACACTAGAAATGACCATTCTTGTCCACAATATAGACAAGAATAAGGCATGTTCTATAATTTGTGGAACGGATATGGACGACAGCTGTGTGCTGTCGCGGATTATTATTTTTTGCACATCCATAGAAATGAATGAGTCCATCCACAAAAAAAATGCTGATTGGACACCAATGCAAAATTGGGCCACGCGCATGAGGCCTTAGGAAGAGTTTTCAGGCTATTATGTCTGCAGGTTCTCCACATCTGTATTCGATCTTGATGTGATCAGAACCGGAGCAGTAGTATATGCATAGTTCACTGTCTATGTTGTTGAACACCCAGATATTGGGTTCTATACAATCCCGTGGGGTTCACATAAACGCCGTTATTTTGGGGTAAGCGGATGGTTGCATATATGTTCACACAGCTGAAAATCCATGTTAATACCGCCCAGCAGGGGTTCCCTCAAAGATCTCATGTGGTGTCACTAAGTGCCTGACATTCACTTTGTCTGTATGATAAAAATGCCATTTGCTGAAGTGAGAACCCCTTTAAAAGGGGAGAGCAGTCTGGTTATCTCGCCATAAGGAACCCCAAAAGTCTGCCGTGCTGCGGTCTGTGTGCCCATTAAAGGTCTTATTTTGTGCTTGTCTCATTGGGGATTGTTTTGTTCTCAGCGGATTTGTTACCTTGTTTCTCTGATTCTTTCTGTTGATTTATTTAATGTGGGGGAATTGCCTGGAGATGAACATCTTGTTTTGTGCAAATGGCAGCAGAAATCCTATATGAGGATTAGGACGGCTTCTTCTGTCTCTGCATAGTCTGGATAGCACAGGAAATGCCGTCAGCTGCTTGCCCTGGGATTGGCCGCCTCCTGAACTGGTGAGCTGTCGGCCTCAGCCCTCATTGGCGCTCACGTGTACATGCCACCGCTCTGCAGGAAAATAAGGAAGTGATCAGCACTCGGGAGTCTCTGCCACAAGCATCTCATGAATCATCGCTGGGAGGGCAGAGGCTGAAAGCGAAATCTCCAGGCGTCTGTGCTGCTGCAGCTAAATATACGACCTCCATCCAATTGCACAACGTTTATGTGCAGTCCTCTATAGGAAACGACTTTGCAGTGGCAATGATTTATTATTTTTAATTATATTGCACCTTCACATTGCGTGGTGCGGTACAAGAGTGTGTAAAACACTACAAGAGCAAATCTGGAAAGTGCTATAGCTAATACAGGGCATGCGATGCAGCACACACACACTTCTAATCTATATGGGGTAGACCTCACCATCAAGGACCTCTGTGACTATATATAACATGGCACAAGTGCGTCTAAAACTTTAAGGTAGGGTGTAGATAATTTCCTTTTTTAGGCTCCATTCACACATCCACAACATGTTTTGCGAATCCGCAAAACACGGACAGCGGCAATGTGCGTTCAGCACATTGCCGGCACTAATAGAATATGCCTGTTCTTGTCAGCAATTGCGGGTCCGCAATTCCGTGTCCAGGCAGCACATCGTGCTGCCCCATAGAAGTGAATGGGTCCGCAATTCCGTTGCACAAAATGCGGAACGAAATTGCGGACGTGTGAATAGACCCTTAATAGATACCTCAGCTTCTGCAGAACATCTTGTTGGTGAGAAAGCGAGAATGCATCGTTAATTTCTGACTAAATATGCTACTTAAAGGGGATGGCCACTATTACTTGCTGCCCTTGTGCTTCGGTCAGCTCATGCATTCAGCTAGTAAGGGTCCATTCACATATTCGTGTGTGTTTTGCGGATCCGCAAAACATGGACAGCGGAAATGTGCGTTCCGCATTTTGCGGACCGCACATTGCCGGCACGAAGAGAATATGCCTATTCTTGTCTGCTATTGCGGACAAGAATAGGATATGTTCTATTTTATTTTCAGGATCAGAAGTGCAGGTCCGCAATTCCGGGTCGGGGTCGTGCGGCCCCATAGAAATGAATGGGTCCACAATTCCGTTCCGCAAAATACGGAATGGAATTGCGGATGTGTGAATGGAGCCTAATGGTGATTATTAAACCGTCCACGCCAGTGTACTATTGTTTAATATGCCTAGGTCGGCGTTTTCGAAAATGGCCGCTGATGGAGGGGCCTGTCCATCAGCAGCCTCCATTCACTTGTGCTGGGGACGGACCGCCCGGTGTAAGTACATAGTCACTCAGGACATCCGTACCTTACACTCGCTCTGCCCAATCTGTAAAGTCCCTTTTAAAACATCAGAGTGCACGCCTCGTCTGACCGAAAGTAAAACTAAAGCCTATCTGATTGTACTGGTAGGGATGGTTAGGCAATTATATAAAAGAATACTAATCCTAAAAGAAAACCTACATTTTAAAACATAAAAGGTTTAACTATTGAAATATCTGTAGTGTAAAAATGACACATTTATCAGACTGTGCCAATAGCACAGACATGAGCAGCATTACATAGGTGTAAGAGGATGCTACGTTTAAAGGGGTTTTCCTCTAAGAACAACAAATGCACGCATCTAGTAATAGACATTATTAAATCATCCGTGCATAGATCGGATTTGCCTACCTTGCAGGGTCTATCAACGGATTCCATTCACTTATACTTCACATGCGCTAATTCCCCTGTCCATTCCCAGTGTAAGTGAATGGAAGCTGTTCAGAAAACTCCTCCATCAGCCTCCATTTTCGGAGCACAGACCTAAATTAGGCATATTAACCCGTTGGACATATGCGCAGATGGTTTAATAATGTCTAATAGGGCGCCCTCACACCCAGCAGATTTTTGAGGCAGAAAATTCTGCGACTGAAATCAGTTCCATTCACTTTAATGGAGCTGGCAGAAATCCATGAGCTTGCTGAAATGAATTAAAAAGATTTTCAGTCGCAGAATTTTCTGCCGCGTGTGAAGGCGCCCTAACTATCTGCATGCATTTACTGTTACCAGCACGTGTGCAGCTAGCAATAGATGGTGGCATTCTTTTGAAGAGATAAGCGGCACATATGTTATTGACGCAGTCTGATGAAAGTCATATTTCTTACTTTTATTTACAAATATTTTAATGGTTAAAGGGGTTGTCCACTTTTTTCTTACCAGTGATCTATCTTTTGGATAGGTCACCAGTATCTGATCGGCAGGGATCCTGGGTGTCAGACCTCTGTCGAGCAGATGCCGATGACCTATCCAAAAGATAGATCACCTGTAAGAAAAAGGCAGACAACCCCTTTAAAGGGCTTGTCCAGGTTCAGAGCTGAACCTGGACATACCTCCATTTTCACCCAGGCAGCCCCCCTGACATGAGCATCGGAGCAGTTCATGCTCCGATGCTCTCCTTTGCCCTGCGCTAAATTGCACAGGGCAAAGGCATTTTTAAGAGTTCCGGTGATGTACCGGGGCTCTCTATGGGGCTGACAGGCAGCCCGGTGACGTCACCGGCACTGATGGGTGGGATTTGGCTCTGCCCTAGCCAGTAAAACGGCTAGGGCAGAGCTAAAGCCCGCCCCTCAGAGCCGGTGACGTCACCGAACACACTGCCGGGCGGAAGTTACCGCCCGGCAGTGTGTTATTGAAAACACAAGAGCCCGTGCCCTGCGCGATCTAGCGCAGGGCATGGGAGCGCATCGGAGCATGAGATGCTCTGATGCTAGGCTCAGGGGGGCTGCCGGGGTGAAAATAAGGGTATGTCCGGGTTCCGCTCTGAACCCGGACAACCCCTTTAAATGTCTTGTGTGACTTGCATGTCTGTCTTTCAGAATTGCATAAACCTCCCCACCAGTACATCGGAAACAGATGGGCTTTAGTTTTACTTTCAGTTAGGTGAGGTGTGTACTGTGATGGTTTAAAGGGGTTCCCTGGCATTTGCATATTGATGATATGTCTTTAGAACAGGTCAGTATGCCATCAGCGGGGGTCTCGCTTCCAGGACATCCCCTCCCCCCACAGATCCACAGAATCCTTTTGAATCATGATAAATGTCTGTGTTTCAGTATTATTGTGGAAAGATGGAATGTGAGTGGTGGCAGCTTGTGGGCACCTGTATCTTGTGGCCCCTCTGCTGAGGAACCCGTTATTAATGCCAAACCGCTGTGCTCGCTAGGAGTCAAAATACTGTTTCTCCAGCAAGACTGTTCTGTATACTCTGCACTACTGTTTTTTTTGTAATGATAAAATAATCTAATATATGGGCTCTTGTCTTCCAGCTGTTGTTGGCCTTCTGTATCCCTGCATCGACAGCCACCTTGGTGAACCTCACAAGTTCAAGAGGGAGTGGGCCAGCGTCATGAGATGCATCGCAGTTTTTGTCGGCATTAATCATGCTAGTGCTGTATCCTTCAATCAGTATTACACAGCCTTTTATGATGGATTTACTAGATTAGCTGTTCTTTATATACTCATGTATAGTTTATTGCGGTATGTATTAAAGGGGTTGTATCAATAGTAGCAGTGCTGTAGGTACCAGCACCAGTCACTACATAATGGACAGAGCTTTGTAGTGTCAGCGCTAATTGGCAGGAGTGCTGGGCATCAGACCCCTGCTGTCTGTACTGAGGATAAAAGGACTGGACAACTCTTTTTAAAGGTTAGTTGTCGCCTATAACTTATTTTTATTATTTTTTTCCCCACTAGTTATGGGCTCTTTCACACTTGCGTTGTTCTTTTCCGGCATAGAGTTCCGTCGTTGGGGCTCTATGCCGGAAAAATCCTGATCAGTGCATTCTGAATGGAGAGAAATCCGTTCAGGATGCATCAGGATGTCTTCAGTTCAGGACTGGAACGTTTTTTGGCCGGAGAAAATACCGCAGCATGCTGCGCTTTTTGCTCCGGCCAAAAATACGGAACACTTGCTGCAAGGCCGGATCCGGAATTAATGCCCATTGAAAGGCATTAATCCGGATCCGGCCTTAAGCTAAACGTCGTTTCGGTGCATTACCGGATCCGACGTTTAGCTTTTTCTGAATAGTGTCCTGGCAGCCATGGTAACCAAAGTCCTGTTTGCCATGGTAAAGTGTAGTGGGGAGCAGTATACTTACCGTCCGTGCGGCTCCCGGGCGCTTCAGAGTGACGTCAGGGCACCCCACGCGCATGGATGACGTGATCGCATGGATCACGTCATCCATGCGCATGGGGCGCTCTGACGTCATTCTGGAGCGCCCCGGGAGCCGCACAGACGGTAAGTATACTGCTCCCGACTACTACTATGGCAACCAGGACTTTAATAGCGTCCTGGCTGCCATAGTAACACTGAAAGCATTTTGAAGACGGATCCGTCTTCAAATGCTTTCAGTTCACTTGCGGTGTTATGGATCCGGCGGGCACTTCCGGCAAATGGAGTACACGACGGATCCGGACAACGCAAGTGTGAAAGAGCCCTAAATCCAGATGGTGACGCATATCCCTTTTTTTTTATTTTCTGATTTGTAGAATTATTTTTCTTGAACATGATTATGGAGGCTGCCATGTTGCCCGAGCTGTTCTTAAAAGCATATAGATATTGACATGGAAAACTAAAACTTGCATCACCAAACATTCTTTAAAGATGTATAACATAAAAAAACTTGCCGGTCATGTTTCGATGACATTCTCTTTAAGCATGTATTGTAAGGCCTTAGGCACACTGACGTGCTTTAGCTCTGATAGAGGGCTGTTATAATAGGGCACTCTCAAAGTACTTTAGGGCTTTTACTGTAGCTCTCTATAATGCAGATTTTTTTATATGGAGGATTTTTCAGTCTGACATGTGCTCCAGTCCAGCATCTGTGCTGTGTGCATAAGGCCTAACGGAAACTTGTAGGAACTGATGGACTCATCCAGACTACAAAGGGGTAAACAGCCAGTAAGAATTATTTATTTAATTACTCCCATGGAATGTGTATTACTGTAAATGTACAATGTGTGGTGTGTTTTTTTTTTTTTTTTTTTTTTTTTTTCCTTAATCCAAGTATTCAATCAGAAACTGGATTTTGCTAATAATGCTCAGCTGTCATTGACCCTTGCAGCCCTGTCTTTGGGCCTGTGGTGGACCTTTGACCGCTCCCGCAGTGGCCTGGGACTTGGAATTACAATAGCCTTTCTTGCAACACTCATCACACAGTTCCTTGTCTACAATGGAGTTTACCAGTAAGTTGCAGGGTGTGGGATTCTAAAAAAAGATCTTCTGCTTTCCCAAAAAACAGTGCCATTCTTGTCCACGCTGTGTCTGGTAATGTAGTTTAGTCCCTGTTTATTTGAATGAGGAAAAGCTGCAATACCAGCCACAGTGGCACTGTTCCTGGGAGAAAATGCCCTTTTTGTGTTCTCAATTGCAGACTTTACTTTTAGATTTGAACTGCATTTCCCAAATTGCAGCAATTTCTATTCATGCCACCTATTTTATCTGGTTCCTAAATGGCAGATCTGTAAAGGATTAGCCTCTGTTCACATCACGCTATTAACCTCCGTTTGACGCAGATAGAAGCTCCTGGCATATACAGTACACCTGTCAGAGTTGTGCGCCTTGTCCCACTACTTCTCGTTGGATATCGCCCATAGTTTCTAGTAAACCATTCCATGGAGTAGCATAGATCATAATTGGGGATGAGTGAATTTCATATTTTGACATTCGTTTTTGTTTGCGTTGTGGTGTAATGTGAATTGTGTTATGGATTCCGTTACCATGGACCATAACGCAATTCCATGACTGAATGCCTTTAGAGGCATTCCGTTATAATAGAAGTCTATGGCCTGCATAACTAATCCGTCCGGTTTATATTATGCTGGAGTCCTCAAGCGAATGTTCATTTGGCCGATTACTGGCTCATGTCAAAGGGCCTTTAGACAGATGTGTTCTTCAAGAGTACAGTAGAAATTAGTGATTGCACTTTATGCTCCTTGCTTGAAGTGAAACCATTTTAGTTTGAACTTTATTAAACTCTTCTTTCTTTTTATTTAGGTACATGTCCCCAGACTTCCTATATATCCGCTCCTGGCTGCCATGTATATTCTTTTCTGGAGGAGTGACTGTGGGAAATATAGGGAGGCAACTAGCTATGGTAATTTACTTTATACATTAGCCAACTAGCATATTCATTACTTGGTGAAATGCATGCTAGAATTACAATCTCAGTAACTATTGGCCCACGTTTACTAATCCTAAAGATGGCGTAAGCTTAGACAGGTGTCTAGACCTGCACCAGATTTATCACAAGTCTTGGGCTGGATGATAAATCTGGTGCAGGGATGGACGCTTTTCTGACTCTATCCCAACTACTGGTTGGTTTACTTTGAGACAGATTTTAATGGCAGAGTTGTGGTCCAACTTGACTTCTATGTAGCTTAGGGCAAAGCCTCAATTACTATGGAGTAGTAAAGGTAAAGCACTATCTTGTATTGTGCACATGGCATTGCACCTTTGTTCGCTGACAGAAATTGCTGCAAAGTTGCATTGTCCCGGTGCAGAGCGTCTGGTCAACAATTGGTTTTCATTACAGTAGCTTAAAGAGGACCTTTCATTACAATAAAAAATCTAAACTAAGTATGCTGACATGGAGAGCGGCGCCCAGGGATCTCCCTGCACTTACTATTATCCCTGGGCGCTGCACCGTTGTCCCGGTATAGGCTCCGGTATCTTCAGATTTTCGGCTCAACTGGGAGGAGCCTGCTCTTGTTCTCCTGGGCGTCTCCTTCTCCTAGGCTGGAGTGCTGGCCAATCGCAGTGCTCAGGTCATGGCCTGAGAGGTGTTGTTTTTTTTTTTTGTTTTTTTTTTTTCTCCAAGGCTATGAGCTGAGAGCTGCGATTGGCCAGCACTCCAGCCTAGGAGAAGGAGACGCCCAGGAGAACAAGAGCAGGCTCCTCCCAGTTGAGCCAAAAATCTGAATATACCGTGAGACCGGAGCGGCGCCCAGGGATAATAGTAAGTGCAGGGAGATCCCTGGGCGCCGCTCTACATGTCAGCATACTTGGTTTAGAATTTTTTTTATTGTAATGAAAGGTCCTCTTTAAATATATATTTCTGGCAACTGCTGTATATTTGTGTGTATTCAGAAACGCTTATTTATTTATATTTTTTCTATTGCAGGGTCCTACAGATAAAGTGCACACAGACTAGATACATCACCTTGCCATACTTAAATGTACTAAGAGAAGAATGAGGCACATTTCGGGGAAAAGCTTGCAAACTTTTCACCTGCAAACGCATTAAACTGTGAAGGCTGTCACTTCATTATTTGGTTAGTACATTCTACTGTGTGCGGAATCTTGTTCCTAGCTCTATGGATTTTTACCACATCGGACTATTCCTATACCTGGAGGAACTGCGATAAGAGAAGAACAAATCACCCGATAACGCATCTTTTCTTCCATGATCGCTGCAGTTTTGTTTTTGTTTTTTGTCTCTAGTGGTAGGATGTCAGATGTCTTCTGCATGGTGTAATAGGCTGGGGTGCCAGCTTCAAGTACCAGTATTACAATTTCATTCTGAGAAGATAAGGAGGAAATTACTGTTATGGAGTTTTGCTACGACGTCTGGAAGTCCTAATGGATGCATGAAAAGAGGAAAAAAAATAAGATGAAGTGATAGGAGTTTATTGTTTGTCTACCATGGAAAATAAGGCTGTGGGCAAAAAAGCTGCAGCATGAAGGGGAAACGTAGTTGAGGCCACCAGATCTAATCTAGGGGGCAGTATGTTGAGTTTTCCTTCATACTTGCTAGGCCCATATTGGCAACAGGGGTGAGAGTCTCCAGCATACTGAACTGTGATGGTAGCTGAGACTATAGTAATAAGCATTCTAAAAATAAGCTACATGATCAGTTTTGACCAGAAAGTAGCTAGCCCTGGTGACCACTAGAAGCTGGAAAATTTTCCACTTTGGCTTAATGTATATGACTGATTGCTGGGCCAAGTGGCTGGATCATCAGATGGTTTGGCTTTCTTGCTATTAGAAGGTGACAGTGTAGGCAGAGATGCTTGACTAGAATTGTCAGCCTGCGTAAAGGCTCGTGGTTGGCTTAAATTCCTGTGGGGCCACCTTTCCAACGATGTTAGGCCTCATTCACACAGCCATATTTTCGTCCCACATCCGGTTTGCACATGGACCCATTCATTTCTACGGTGCTGCAAAAAAATGTCATCCATGTGCTGTCCATATCTGAGGCCATGCAGCAAATTATTGAACATGTTCTATACTTGTCCGTTTTGGAGACAAGAATAGGCATTCTAACAACGTGCAGAAAGTGTGGCATACACACGGTCTGTTGCCGTATTTTGTGGATCCGTGGCTTATGGAACATGAAACAAACGGTCGTGTGCATGTAGCCTTAATGGCAATTTTCTGGACTATAATATGAATGGTCGAGTGCCACATCCCTTTCATTTCTTAATGGGCATAACACAGTACACTTGGTAGTACTGCAGATCAACCGCTTTTATTGTCCCTGCTTTGCCAGCCACATGTGACACCAGCAATAGTCATATTCATAAGACGGGACAGCCAGAGAAGAACCTTTACGTGTTAAAGTGTCATTTATTATGCTAGAAGAGGCGGATATTTTGTGTGTGTCTCACAGCCTTATTAATATTTGCAGTCTGTGATTGCCTTGTAAAGATAAAAGTGCATTTGTCACTTCATTTAACATGGTTTTGTTTTTTTTAGTCTTCTGTAGTATTTGTGAGCTCAGATTATTGATTGTTCACATTTAATTACATGTAGTTCAGTCTGATTACGAACAGTCAAAATGACAAGTGCAATGTGTTTAAAAAAAAAAAACTTAAAGGGAATCTATCTGCTCCTTTCATTGTGGTATCGTTACATTAAATATTTGCACAATTTATTGATTTGTCGATGCGCTTTAAAATCACATTCTGTAGTCAGAAAGCATTAAGTAGTATCTTAAATATCTGCCATCAAGAAGAAAAGGTAGAGTGAAATCGCTCGCTTTAGTAGAGCGCTAAACCTGGAGCAACTGGGATAAAGCAGACGTGTTCTTCAGGAAGAGTGTTGGTGTACCTTGTAATAAGATGTTTCTCTTGAAAGCACAGCTTAGACTTGGTGAGCAGGACCTCGTAGACCATCAAGTGCTTTCACCTTGACTTTTCAAATGGAACTTGAAAAATCAATCCTCACAGATCTAGATTCCTCTAGGTTTTCTGGGACATTGACAATAAATAATCATCCTTTTTTGAGGTGAGTTCACACCCACTCACAGAATTGCTTGTGGAAAAGTCACCTCTTATTACATTAGCAGCAAAGCGGTTGAAATTTTACCCACTAGCATTCACACACTGCGGAAAAAAGACCTGCAGCAAAAAATTGCGCTGCCGTGTGAGATCTGCAGCAGGTCCATATGGATTTTCCACCCTTTACAATGCATAAGGGGAACTCTGCAGCAAAGTCTGCATATAACATGTTATCTGGATTGATTGCAGTTTTTGCAATCAAATTCCGCCTCCGTTTCTGAGGAATGTCATGCGGCTGTGTGTAACTAAGCCGGGTTTCCTTTGCGCCAATTTTGATAAGTCTCTCCCTATAGACCTTTATCTAAATGATAGATTCCCTTTAAATTATATACAGTATATTACGGCATTGCGAATTGTATACTGTTGGGCCCTACTGGGCCACATAACTATAACCTAACTCTACAAGTTCCTACAGCTGAGGATATGGGAGCGTGTCCCTCATGTTTGGGAGCATAACCTAAGCCAGTGATGGCTAACCTCTAGCTGTGGTGAAGCTACGACTCCCAGCATGCTCCATTCATTTATATGGAGTGCTGAGAACAGCAAAGCAAGTGTGCATCTTGGGAGTTGTAGTTTTACCACAGCTGGAGGATAGCCATCACAGACCTAAGGCTTCATTCATATGATTGCATTATGACTACTTGCGAGAGCCATATTTTAAATGCCAAAAGCTGACAGGGAGGCTTTTGTGATGGTTTTCCTGTTTCCCAATACCAGGTCTTGTATCCTTTGGCACTAAATAAACCACTCGCTCACACACCATAGCCTGAGCTGTTGCCCGGCATCGGCCATATTGCGGGTCCGCAATACACTGGCACCTGCCGTGTGCACCCAGCATCACAGATGCGCACCAATTCACTTGAATGGTGCGGAACGGAGGCACAGAAACCCACGGAAGCACTACAGGTGTTTCTGTCCATGCCTCTGCACCACAAAAAAAAAGCTCCGGCCATTGTGCTGTGGATTAAGCTGGTTACATCAGTGCTACTCGCATGGAAGTGAATGGGAGAGGCGCTGCAGTAACCGGCTTCAAAAGGTTTGGACAACCTCATGAAGCCTGCACAATTCCTTCTGAAAAACGGGTTTGGATCTTCCTAAAGAAAAGCAGGTAAGTCGGCTCTTTCTTTGCAGGATCTGATCCCATTTTTGGGAAGGCACATACAGTCTGCTCACAGAAGTGTGAATACAGCCCAAGGCTATTTCCACACCTCCGGCAGGCTGTTCCGGAAGGGACTCGACCGGACAAAAATCATTGTGGTTTTTGTCCAGCCGCTTCCCGGGTAGTGGAAATGGCTTTAGGCCTCATGCATAAGAGAGGGGTAATCCGAAAGTGTTCTAAATCCCATGTGCTGTTGTATGGTGCTCTGTAAATGGCAGCCAATGGGGTATGCCTCAAAAGAAGCCTCCATATGAACTCTAAAGCATACGGGGGTACAGAATAGCCTCTTTATGTTAGTACAAATCCATTGTTGTACGGAGCCATAATACAATTGTGTACATGAGGCCGTACTGTGTAAATGGCAGCAAATGGATGATTCTTCCTGCTGGCGGTCAGAATATCTCCCACAACAATGGTGTGACAGGTCTCCTAGAAGGGGTTCTAATGATGCAAATCAGCAATAATTTCTGTAATAGACAAAATCGGTATGCATTTATTTGTATTCATTGAGCTGTATTGACAAGTACTCCATTTATGATCTTTAAGGCTTTTTTTTTTTTTTTTTTTTTTGTGAAGTTGCCTTTTTATATTTTACTTTTATGAAAGGAAATTATGCTTTTGGTATCAACTCTTGCTGCAAGATGGTTGGATTTCTGTATTATCTTCCAACCGAATCCTGGTTTTATTGTCAATCGCAAAATCTTTTGTGCTATTTTTGTTAAATAAAACAAATTGAAGGTATTTTGGTTATATAAAATTATCCATAAGATGGAGGATAACTAGGTCAGTTCTATGGGACCCCCGCACCGACCACAATCAGTGCCTCGTGAACAGAAATGAATGGAGCGGCTGGCTGAGCATGCACCATGCCACTGTATTTATTCTCTATGGGGCTGCCAGAGATTTATGGATCGACACTTATCATATGTCAATTATATATTAGCAGGAAATTTAGGAGTTGAGATGCCGGCATCGGAAGGGGACTGCTGTAGTTTAGAAATGACTGCCAAAAAAGGATAGTAGTGCCTTCATCTGACATTCAGAGGCGTCCTTTCATAGCCATGTAGCCCACCTGCAAGTGTCGGGTAAGGCAACAGTTCTGGTGCTCATACGCCATATAACCGTAAGAAAATCCTAAAGGTGGTCATATACCTTTTTAGACAGCGGATTTCTAATCTCTCTGAACACCCCATGTATATGCACTTGGCCAGGCTTTCATGTGTCCTCGATAGAGAATGCAGCCAGTCTTTCGCTTGTAGCTTCACCTTAGCTGGAGGATCCCAGGTTTCCAGTCTCAGATCTGCGACATTGCGGATACCACCAGTCCCTGACTCCTTCCTTTTTTTTTTTTTTTTTTTTTTTTTTTTTTTTTTTATCTGGTTTTTCGTGGGCTTTGTCCTTTTAATGAGAATAGTGCTGCATGCAGCGCTGTTGTCCGCATCAAATCTGATCAACAATATATTTAAAAAAGGCTTCTTCTAA
Organism: Bufo gargarizans; assembly: GCF_014858855.1. Lineage (NCBI taxonomy): Eukaryota > Metazoa > Chordata > Amphibia > Anura > Bufonidae > Bufo > Bufo gargarizans. The sequence goes on from NC_058084.1 coordinate 415,522,908, forward strand.
TTGGGGCTCATGCACACAAAGGTTGGGCCCATATCGCATACATTTTTTGCGCCGCGGATGGATCCCAGACCCATTCAAGTTGGAGTCTGGATCTTTCTGCGGCAGCCGCACAGATGTTGCCCGTGCATTGCGATCCCCAAAGCATGGAACGGCCGGGCATAGCAGTGTGCATGAGCCCTTATTGTGGACTTTACAGGCTCTACGTCTTGAGTTTTTTTTGGTTTTTTTTCAATGTAACAAACCAAATATAGAGACAAGTAACTCTGTTTTGCCAATACTTGCAGCAAGTTTCTGAACCAAAAGTTTGCCAAGTTGTAAAAGTTAACAAAAAATTGCACTATGCTGGACTATGGATATACATTGACTTTGTATTATTTTTCCAGTTAATGACCTTTATGTGTAGGATTTCTGTGACTGCTTTGTGTATCATATTTTTTTATTTTATTTTTTTGTATTAAAAGTTGTGGATCATTTACCTCTTTTGTTGTGTTTGTGTCATGTACAGAAGCACTACAGTTCATTGTCAGTGGAGTCTCCCCACCCCTCCAGATCCTGGTCCTTATCTTTAGGAGACAACCCCTTTAATAACAGCTGATAAAATGCAGCCCTTGAAATGTATGTCATCCATACACTGCTTCGATGACCTAGAAGCCCGTGGGTGATAAATCTAGTGCACCTTTTAGGGCACGTTCACATGAGCATTTGGATTCCTGCTTTACAGAAAAGTCCTGCAGAATTTATCAAACCCTGCACCGTTTGACCTTTTTTATTTGCCATTTTTACATAAAGTTTTTGAAAAGTGGGCGTGGTTAGCCTGTCAAGTTTTTCCCATACACCTGCTATATGGCCCTGTGTACATGAGTTTTGTTTTTCACGCATCATCTCTGTTTCGTGAAAATCGCAGCATGTTCTATATTCTGTGTTTTTCATGCATCCCTGGTCCTATAGAAGCGAATGGGGCTTCTCTGAAAAATGCATTGCATCCGATGTAAAGCGTATTACACTGATGGTTGCTAGATGTTTGCAATTCTTCAGTTTATTTTTTTTTTTTTTTTTAACGCACATGAAAAATGCATCAAAGCTGATAGCATCTGCATGAAGAACTACTGAACGCAACCCTAGACAAAATGGACTGCACTTGCATGCAAACCTTTCCCCCCCCCCGAACAGATCCTGACATAATTTGTGTAAAAGGGGCCTTAAAGGGATTGTTCCGCATAGGAGCCGTCATCCCCCAATCGTGGTAACCTGTGACCAATTTAAAATAATAAAGCACAACACACTGCGTTCCTGCACCGCTGCCGCATTCCTGGCCCAATAGTGGCTTGGTCTTGTGATCGCTGATTGGCCACGGCAATTACGAGCCCAAGCTACTTTTTGCGTGGCAGGCACCAGAAGTGGGCAAAAAAGAGGCAGCAGCTGCTGGCAAGTACAGTAAGGTCCATAAATATTGGGACATCAACACAATTCTAAAATTTTTGGCTCTATACACCACCACAATGGATTTAAAATGAAACAAACAAGATGTGCTTTAAATGTGGGATTGGCACACTCAAAACATGCGGAGTCTTGAGTGTGCCAATCCCACATTGACAGTTACACAATTTGAAGGGTGAATTCATCAGATTGTGCACCTCTTATGACTGGGGGGGGGCTAGTGAGCTATTTCCAAGATATTTACTAAGATGTGCTTTAACTGCAGCTTTAATTTGAGGGTATTTACATCCAAATCAGGTGAACAGTGTAGTAATTACAACAGTTTGCATATGTGCCTCCCACTTGTTAAAGGATAACTGTCACACTTAGACCCTAATTTCATTTTCATATATGTAGTTACTAATAACATGATATTCCAGAATCCGTTACTGTTAAACTGACCCCATATTTAATAAGATTCAGCCCTTAGCAACCAGTCTGCATAAAACTGCAATCTCCCTATTCAGTTAAGATGGCCGCAACTGCCCTCACCCTGAGGCTAATCCCGCCTGCCCTCACTAGCCAGTAACAATAGCCCCCCAAAAGTGTCAGTAACCAGAGCCCTCCCCCTAAAGGGTTAATCTCCTGCAGCACAAAGGGGTCCTCTTACCACATGTTGCTTTCATTTGAACACTGAGCAGACGGCAGATCTCCCTTCCCTGGTCTGCGCTGCTCCAACTCTGCCTTTTCCAGCTCTGCTGAGTGAGGGAGCGTCTGCCAAGCGCAGGGACAGGGAGAAGTGCACACAGCCCAGGCACTGTTATCAGCTGCTGGGGAGGACCTGGCTTTAATCATTTACTTACAGTCCCTGGCTGTCTGTAATGTGACCTTGCACGCTGCGCGCTTCTGCGCCCTATGTCCTTCAACAGATAGACGGACAATGCCTAGCAACACTATTTTAATCACAGGTAAAAATAGGGTGTAAACTGTGAAATTAAGGGGTAATTGAATACATAAAAAAATATATATATGACAGTTATACTTTAAGGAACCAAAAATAATGGGACAAAATAATAATCATAAATCAAACTTTCACTTTTTAATACTTGGTTGCAAATCCTTTGCAGTCAATTACAGCCTGAAGTCTGGAACGCATAGACATCACCAGATGCTGGGTTTCATCTCTGGTGATGCTCTGCCAGGCCTCTACTGCAACTGTCTTCAGTTCCTGCTTGTTCTTGGGGCATTTTCCCTTCAGTTTTGTCTTCAGCAAGTGAAATGCATGCTCAATCGGATTTAGGTCAGGTGATTGACTTGGCCATTGCATAAAATTCCACTTCTTTCCCTTAAACTCTTTGGTTGCTTTTGCAGTATGCTTTGGGTCTTTGTCCATCTGCACTGTGAAGCGCCGTCCAATGAGTTCTGAAGCATTTGGCTGAATATGAGCAGATAATATTGCCCGAAACACTTTAGAATTCATCCTGCTGCTTTTGTCAGCAGTGACATCATCAACAAATACAAGAGAACCAGTTCCATTGGCAGCCATACATGCCCACGCCATGACACTACCACCACCATGCTTCACTGATGAGGTGGTATGCTTAGGATCATGAGCAATTCCTTTCCTTCTCCATACTCTTCTCTTCCCATCACTCTGGTACCAGTTGATCTTGGTCTCATCTGTCCATAGGATGTTGTTCCAGAACTGTGACGGCTTTTTTAGATGTCGTTTGGCAAACTCTAATCTGGCCTTCCTGTTTTTGAGGCTCACCAGTGGTTTACATCTTGTGGTGAACCCTCTGTATTCACTCTGGTGAAGTCTTCTCTTGATTGTTGACTTTGACACACATACACCTGCCTCCTGGAGAGGGTTCTTGATCTGGCCAACTGTTCTGAAGGGTGTTTTCTTCACCAGGGAAAGAATTCTTCGGTCATCCAGCACAGTTTTCCGTGGTCTTCTGGGTCTTTTGGTGTTGCTGAGCTCACCGATGCGTTCCTTCTTTTTAAGAATTTTCCAAACAGTTGTTTTGGCCAGGCCTAATGTTTTTGCTATCTCTCTGATGGGTTTGTTTTGTTTTTTCAGGCTAATGATGGCTTGCTTCACTGATAGTGACAGCTCTTTGGATCTTATCTTGACAGCAACAGGTTCCAAATGCAAATAGCACACTTGAAATGAACTCTGGACCTTGTATCTGCTCATTGTAATTGGGATAATGAGGGAATAACACACACCTGGCCATGGAACAGCTGAGAAGCCAATTGTCCCATTACTTTTGGTCCCTTAACAAGTGGGAGGCACATATGCAAACTGTTGTAATTCCTACACCGTTCACCTGATTTGGATGTAAATACCCTCAAATTAAAGCTGACAGTCTGCAGTCAAAGCACATCTAGTTAGTTTCATTTCAAATCCATTGTGGTGGTGTATAGAGCCAAAAATTTGAGAATCGTGTTGATGTCCCAATATTTATGGACCTGACTGTAAGTTGTGCGTTTTATTTTTTTTTATTTTTTTGTAACAATCATTGAGGTTGTCAGCTCACAGGTGGGACAAATCCCTTAGGCCACACTTATGAACTGCAACTTGCCAGTAAGTGGTGAAACAAACTCAAGACATCATGTGACCTTTGATAAATTTATCCAGGGAGCCTTAGGGAACACGTGGCAAATTTTAGTGCAGATAATTTCCGGAACTGAAAATCCGTTCCATTTATCTGAATAAGGCTCCATTCACACGTCCGCAATTTCATTCTGCATTTTGCGGAACGGAATTGCGGACCCATTCATTCCTATGGGGCGGCATGATGTGCTGCCCGGACACGGAATTGTGGATCCGCACTTCCGGGTCAGCACTTCCGTTCCACAAAAAAAATAGAACATGTCCTATTCTTGTCCGCAATTGCGGACAAGAACAGGCATATTCTATTAGTGCCGGCAATGTGCGGTCCGCAAAATGCAGAACGCACATTGCCGCTTTCCATGTTTTGCGGCTCTGTGTATCCGCAAAACACGTTGCGGACGTGTGAATGGAGCCTAAGGTTGTTTTGACAGTAAGCGCATTGATTTCTGCAAGCCACATTCAGGTTGAATAGAACTAATCTTCAGTCTCTGCAATTTCTGCTACAAAATTTGCCATGTGTGAAGGAACCCTTAGAGATGTTTGCAGTGTTTTTGTGTATACTCCATACTCTCCAACTCTTCCGGGGCGTACGGAAGGCTCCTGGAAAAGGAATAGACCTCTTGCAAGAGCTGGTAAATCTCCTGGTATGGAAGGCTGATTCCTCCTGAAAAGCAGACATCCATGCTTTTTGATTGTATGTGGCGTCTGAATATTGCGTTACCAGATGCAGCCCCAATGGCAGAAGTGCATGGAGGCGGTGGGTAGATGATTGAGATGGGGCAGAGTGCTGTATGGAAGGAGTCGGGGTATCTATGAAAGGTGCTGTGATTTTTATTTTATTTTTTTGCCCCTGCCTGTTCCTGGATGTTTCACTTTAAAATGTTGGCCAGTATAGTATACTCCAATGGTCTCCAGAACTGAAACCTCCTATACAAGTGCTTCAGTAACCAAAAAATACAGTTTTAAATGACCACCATATTGAGCAAAGGAATAAGCCAGGCCTGCATGGTGATTTGGCATGTGTGATCATATGGAACTAAGGGGTCCTATGTACACCTGCATTGCTATGTGGTCACAGTTCTGTGATGACAGTCCCCCATACCCCCTCAGATTGCCTTTGTGCTACATTAAATCATGTTTTTAAGGAATGAAAAAAGAAACCAGGTGATATGCTTTTTCACGGCGCTGTAGCTGCGATTCATATTTATTTGAATTCTGAGCTCACATGAAACCCAATAACATATGTAAAAACGAATGCTGTAGGCCCGTTAATGTTTACCAAGTCATCAACGTCTGGAGGCAATCACATGATCATTTCTTCTAAATCACGCTGTATGAAGTAATTTGTGGCACGTTGTTCGCCATCTAGTGGCCAAAGTAGAGATTTAACTAAGAATATAGAAAAGCAATCTGCTAACAAGTTCCTAAAGCTGAAGACCCGTTAAGATATTATTTTTTGCAGTTACCCGTGGTAATATAAATTAAATAAGATCAGCAAAAGTTCACCTTGATAGGTAGTGTGAGAGTCCTGTCTCAAGATACACTGAACAAAAATATAAACGCAACACTTTCGGTATTGCTCCCATTTTGCATGAGCTGAACTGAAAGATCTGAAACATTTTCTACATACAAAAAAGACCCATTACTCTCAAAGATTGTTCACAAATCTAAGTCCACTTTCACACTCGCGTTTTGGCTTTCCGTTTGTGAGATCCGTTCAGGGCTCTCACAAGTGGTCCAAAACGGGTCAGTTTGCGTTCTAATGCATTCTGAATGGAAAAGGATCCGCTCAGAACGCATCAGTTCAGTTTCCAATAGAAAACAGATCCGTCCTCCATTCACTTTCAATGGTGTTCAAGACGGATCAGTCTTGGCTATGTTAAAGATAATACAAATGGATCTGTTCTGAACGGATGCAGACGGGTGTATTATCTGAACGGGTCCATCCATGATGGATCCGCACAAAACGCAAGTGTGAAAGTAGCCTAAATCTGTGTTAGTGAGCACTTCTCCTTTGCCAAGATAATCCATCCCACCTCACAGGTGTGGCATATCAAGGTGCTGATTACACAGCATGAATATTGCACAGGTGTGCCTTAGATTGCCCACAATAAAAGTCCACTCTGAAATGTGCAGTTTGATCACACAGCACAATGCCACAGATGTCGCAACATTTGAGGGAAAGTGCAATTGGCATGCTGACTGCAGGAATGTCTACCAGAACTGTTGCCCGTGCAATGAATGTTCATTTCTCTACTGTAAGCTGTCTCCAAAGGCATTTCAGAGAATTTGGCAGTACATCCAACGGGCCTCACAACCGCAGACCACGTGTAACCACACCAGCCAAGGACCTCCACATCCAGCATGTTCACCTCCATGATCGTCTGAGACCAGCCACCCGGACAGCTGCAGGAACAGGTTTGCATAAGCAAAGAATTTCTGCACAAACTGTCAGAAACCGTCTCATCATTCCCATTTTAAATCGGAAGAAAAAATTGGGATGTTGTCAAGCAGGGGCGGATTGGCCATAGACCCTACAGGGAAATTTTCCCGGTGGGACAATGACTAGGAGGGCCACCAAAGCACTCCTCATGGCCACCAGCTGGGTTTTTAATAATTATGCCAGCAGCCACAGGTGCCCTCCTGAATTCAAATGTATTCAACTGTATCATCGCCCTCAGGACAGCGATAAAGTTGAATATTGTGGTGCAGCATTATTTTGTGCTGCACTGTGGTATTTGGTTCAGCTGGAGTGGTATATTACTTTGCACTATGGTATTGCTGGCCCTGCCTAATTATGTTGCCCCGCATTCTATCAATTTGGACCCACGTGCAACATGGGGCCACTTTTAGTTCCCAGTCCGCCCCTGTTGTCAATGTACACTACCACACAAGCATAAAGAAGTTCTCTGAATTTGTCATTACAAATTTTTAGATGACAGCTGAGGCATTACTTAGTCCAAAGGGCATTACTAAATACTCGTCGTGATTTTCAATGGGCATTGAAGGCGGTCTTCCACTCATCACCTTTGCAGATACGAATTAGGTTATAGGCACCACGTAAATCCAGTTTGGTAAAGATTCTGGCAGCATGTAATCGGTGGAAAATATCTGGGATCAATGGCAGTGGATATTTACTTTTAATAGTAATATTGTTCAGGCCTGGTAATCAATGCAAGGACAGAGTGATCCATCTTTCTTTTCAAGAAAGAAGAATCTGGCTCCAGCTGGGGAAGATAAAACCTATGTCTCAATCTGGGGTCTCAAACTCAGCCAGATATATGGGCTACACGTAGAAAAAATAAATTTCAGATGATGGGCCACGTTAATTTCAAATATAATACAATACAAAACTATTGTTGATAGAATAAAGTACCACAAACCTATTACCTCTAGTGATGTCCCCGTCTTCTCCAGACTGCCATGATGACTTCTTTCAGCGTTGTGTTGTCTCTGCAGAGTTTGCCACACAGATATTTTAGATTCGTCACTTTTCCATCATCCTCCCCCTCCTGCTGCCCAAACACTGTTATCCTGCTAATACCTCCAATACTGTGCCCGCTGTGCTCCCTAACGCCCCTAAGAACTATACTGTAAAAATAATAGGGCCATATCGATAGTGCCCCACATAGTGATAGTGCTCCAAGACTGCTCTCAATATTTATAGTGCCTCCTTCAGTACCACCAATAACAATAATGCCACCCAAGACAGCACCCATTTGTAGCAATGCGCCCCTTATTGTGCCCCCCACAGTACCCCCAGTAATAATAATGCCACTATAGTGCCCCCAGTAGAAATAAGGTCCCCCTTGTAAGATGGTACTCTTCATACACTTTGTCATAAAAACGCAGTCCATGAATCCATACTGATAAAGTAGTTCTAAGTTCTTTTACGCCAGAAAACTAGACATAAAGAAGATAAATGTGGCAGGGACTCTGGCCCCGCCCTCACCATGCCCCCTTTTTTGGAAAGTGGCAAAGGCAGAAGAGAAACACTTCTTGCACAAAAATGATTGCACAAGCGGTGTTGAAAAGGTTCCAAGCATGCAGTTTGCGACTTTTCATGCCAGAAAATTGGCATATATTTATGATAAATCTGCCAAAAGAGATGAGACAATTTGTGTATATTAAATTAACTTCCAATTTGACAGAATCAACCATTCAACTCTATTCAGACCCGAATCAATTTGACCCAAATAAAAAGTGCTTCAATTGCCATAAAAAGCTGTGGATGACATTCTAGTCCATGGGTGGCCAACCTGCACCTCTCCAGCTGTTGCAAAACTACAACTCCCAGCATGCCCAGACTACCTACACCTACCAGCCTACAGTAGGGCATGGTAGGAAGGGAATTGTAGTTTTACAACAGCTGGAGACGCAGGTTGGCCACCCCTGTTCTGGTCTCTTCCTCTCTCTGTCTGCTCTTTCTCTCTCTAGGCTCTGTGCTCTCTCTTTCTCTTCTTTAGTTTTCCCTCTCTCTTTCTTCTCTCTCTCTCTACTTATTTCCCTTTCTCTCTCACACCCCATCAAAATTCTCCCAAATCAAATCACCTAAAAATCTGATTCTATAGAAAATTCTGAAAATTCTGGTTAAATCCCGATTCTGATTCTTTCATCTCTTGTCCTTTCACATGAAGCAATTTCTGTCACAAACAAGGGCCTATAGACGATATACAAGTCTCGTTTTTACACAGAGAGATTTGCTGCTCACAAAAAGTCATTTTTATGTCGCCGTAAAATCATTTTGTGGGATAATCGGTGGCCTTTTACATTGGCCAGTGATCAGGAATGAGCGCTCCTTTCAATCAATCCCATGTAAAAGACCCTTTAGATGGCAAGTCTAAAGATGTGCTAAAAGTGGGATCAGCAACCTCCAGCACCCCAGCCTTGGTGTAACTACGACTCCCAGCATACACATTTGCTTGTCAGTTCTTGAAACTCCCATAAAAGAGAATGGAGCATGCTGGGAGTTGTATTCACAACAGCTGGAGTGCCGGGCATTGCTGAACTATGTACTAAAGTTATCACAGTGGCTCAGGTGCAATGACTAACCGGTTGCTTGACTGGACACTTTGGGGGAGATTTATCAAAACACGTGTAAAGGAAAACTGCCATTGTCGTCCATAGCAACCAATCAGATTCCACCTTTCATTTTCCAAAGGAGCTGTGAAAAATTAAAGTTGGAATCTGATTGGTTGCTATGGGCAATTAAGCAGGTTTTCCTTTACATGTTTTGATAACTCTCCCTCTTTTATTTTATACCGCCTCTTGATTTAATTTGCAATAGAATTTTGGCATCTTAAAGGTGTTCTGCACTTTGTTTAAACTGATAATCTATCCTCTGGATAGATCATCAGCTTCTGATCGGCGCGGGTCCGACACCCGGCACCCCCACCGAACAGCTGTTTGAGAAGGCAGCAGCGCTCAAGCAGCGCCGCGGCCTTCTCACTGTTTACCGCCGGACCAGTGACGTCACGACAAGTATCAACTTGCCTGGGCGCGGCTAAGCTCCGTTCACTTGAATGAGGATAGATCATCAGTTTAAACAAAGTGCAGAACGCCCCATTTCACCAAGCCACATCACTTTCTCCATAAGTCGCCCTCTTTTTAAGCACGGCATGGCACAGAGGATCATGCTTTTTCTGCATTTGCTGCAATATTACGTCTAAAACAAGTTGCAACATTTTGTACCAAAATGTGCTAGATTTTGGCACAAAATAAGCCAGATTTCTAAAGCTGCTGTGTTGAACATATGGCAGCTGGGATCATGCCAAACATGAGAAAGGAGTTATCCCATGAAAAGTATTACTATGCAGAGAATAGAGCATTTTAAATGAATCAAACTAGTGTAAAGTAGAACTGGCTTAATTGCCCATAGCAACCAATCAGAAACCACATTTCATTTTCCAAAGGAGCTGTGAAAAATGAAAGGTGGAATCTGATTGGTTGGTAAGGGCAACTAAGCCAGTTCTACTTTACACCAGTTTCATAAATGACCCCAATTGTTCTTTTTTTCTGTACATTACATCTTCCTCTCTGGCAGCACCCTCTGGACCAACATGCTCTGTAGCTCCCCTGCTACCTTCCCCTCCCCCAGTATTGGTGTAGTCAGGGGCGTAGCTAAAGGCTCATGGGCCCTGGTGCAAGAGTTAGGCTTGGGCTCCCCTTCCCTCAGTGCTTTGTGTGTCTTCTTATACAGCACAAGGGTCTTTGGCCCCCTCAGGCTCCTGGGCCCGGTAGCGACTGCTACCTCTGCACCCCCTATAGCTACGCCCCTGGGTGTAGTGATCTCATAGAGAAGCAGGTGGAGCAGCCCAGGCACCTTCATTCATTCATTCCTACTTCTAAGTTAATAGAAAATATAGCTATATCTCTCTCTAGACAGTGGAGACGCAATCTGTTGGGGCATTACATACAATATGTATCTATTTTCTAATACCTCCTCCAACTACACAGGCAGACTGAGCTCAATACAATGGCGGAGCAGTTTGCTCCACCATTCACCCTGTGACCAGTGGTTTAGTGCAGACAGGTGCTATGCAGTGACGCCATTAGGCGTCTTTCACACGACCATGTCCGGATAAGGTCCGGATGCGTAGCGGCAAACCCGCGCGAGTAGGTACCCAATTGCAGTCAGTTTTGACTGCGATTGCGTTCCGTTGTTCAGTTTTTATCGCCCGGGTGCAATGTGTTTTGCACGCACATGATAAAAAACTGACTGTGGTACCCAGACCCGAACTTCTTTACAGAAGTTCAGGTTTGGGTTCAAGGTTGTGTAGATTGTATTATTTCCCCTTATAACATGGTTATAAGGGAAAATAATAGCATTCTGAATACATAATGCTAAGTACAATAGGGCTGGAGGGGTTAAAAATAATAATAATTAAACTCACCTTAATCCACTTGTTCGCGCAGCCGGCATCTCTTCTGTCTTTATCTGTGAGGAAAAGGACCTTTGATGACGTCACTACGCTCATCACATGGTCATTCACATGATCCATCACCATGATGTCATCAAAGGTCCTTTTCCTCACAGATGAAGACAGAAGAGATGCCAGCTGCACGAACAAGTGGACTAAGGTGAGTTAAATTTGTATTTTTATTTTTTTAACCCCTCCAGCCCTATTTTACTTAGCATTCTGTATTTAGAATGCTATTATTTTCCCTTATAACCATGTTATAAGGGAAAATAATAATGATCGGGTCCCTATCCCGATCGTCTCCTAGCAACCATGCGTGAAAATCGCACCACATCCGCACTTTCTTGCGGATGCTTGCGATTTTCACGTACCCCCATTCACTTCTATGGGGCCTGGGTGGCGTGAAAAACGCACAAAATAAAGTTTGCTGCGATTTTCACGCAACGCACAAGTGATGCATGAAAATCACCGCTCATGTGCACAGCCCCATAGAAATGAATGGGTCTGGATTCAGTGCGGGTGCAATGCGTTCACCTCACACATTGCACCCGCGCGGAAAACTCACCCGTGTGAAAGTGGCCTTACACCTCCTGCGCTTAAAGGGAACCTGTCACCTGGATTTTGGGTATAGAGCTGAGGACATGGATTGCTAGATGGCCGCTAGCACATCCGCAATACCCAGTCCCCATAGCTCTGTGTGCTTTTATTGTGTATAAAAACTGATTTGATACATATGCAAATTAACCTGAGAATGAGTCAGAGCTTAAAAATATGACTCTTCTCTGGTCACACAAGTAAGATATGACTCTTTTATGTTAATTTGCATATGTATCAAATTGTTTTTTTTCCACAATAAAAGCACACAGAGCTATGGGGACTGGATATTTCGGATGTGCTAGCGGCCATCTAGCAACCCATGTCCTCAGCTCTATACACAAAATCCAGGTGACAGGTTCCCTTTAACCGCCGGATAGACCTGAGAAGACCTGTGTTCAGAGATCTGCTCTGGTATGTCCGGTGGCTAGGCACAACAGGCGCTATAACGTCACTACATCACACTTAGGGTACTTTCACACTAGCGTTAAAGTTTTCCGGTATTGAGTTCCGTCATAGGGGCTCAATACCAGAAAAAAACGCTTCAGTTTTGTCCCAATGCATTCTGAATGGAAAGCAATCCGTTCAGTATGCATCAGGATGTCTTCAGTTCAGTCCCTTTTACGGTATTTGGCCATAGAAGATACCCAGCATGCTGCGGTATTTTCTCTGGGCAAAATTCCGGAACACTTGCCGGTTTGCCGGATCCGGCATTATATTCCATTAAAATGTATTCATTTTCCGGTACCAAGTGTTCCGGAAAAACAAATCCAGTTTCCCGGTCTGCGCATGCACTGACCTTTAAATCCGTTTTTCCGGATGACACCGGAGAGACAGATCCGGTATTGCAATGCATTTGTCAGATGGATCCGCATCTGGATCCAGAAACAAATGATATCCGTTTGCATACAGATTTTTCGGATCCGGCAGGCAGTTCCACCAAACATTTGTTCAGCTGTTTTGTCTCCTCCATACACATGCATACTGGGCTGGACTGAGCATGCTTGTGTGTTTGATGGGGAGATGGGAATACGTTGCTGCCAGACTCCTCTGATGGTTTATCACTGTTAAGAATAAAAGTCAGGCATGTTATACAGTAAATTCCACCTGCTCTTGGGGAGAAGTCAGGATATGCCCATACACATAGATGAAGTGATGGGCGAAAATTGGGCGGGACGTTTTGTAGTGATGGACGAACATCGGCCGGGACGTTTCGCAAACGCGCGTTCGCGGCGGGCCCCATTGACTTTAACCCCTTAAGGACTGGGCTCATTTTTACCTTAAGGACCAGGCCATTTTTTTGCTAAGCTGACCAGTGTCAATATATGTGTGAATAACTTTAAAATGCTTTTACTTATCCAGGCCATTCTGAAATTGTTTTTTCGTCACATGTTGTACTTCATGACACTGCTAAAAATGTAGTCAAATTATTATTTTTTATTTATAAAAAATACCAAATTTACCCCACATTTGGAAAAATTTGCAAATGTAAAAGTTTTAATTTCTCTACTTCTATAATACATGGTAATACCTCCAAAAATAGTTATTAATTTACATTCCCCATATGTCTACTTCATGTTTGGATCATTTTGGGAATGCCATTTTATAGACTTAGAAGGCTTAGAAGTTTAGAAGGAAATCTTGAAATTTTTCAGAAATTTTCCAAAACCCACTTTTTAAGGACCAGTTCAGGTCTGAAGTCACTTTGTGAGGCTTACATAATAAAAACCACTCAAAAATGACCCCATTTTGGAAACTACACCCCTCAAGATATTAAAAACTGATTTTACAAACCCTTTAGGTGTTCCACAAGAGTTATTGGCAAATGGAGATTAAACTTCAGAATTTTAATTTTTGGGAAAATGTTCAATTTTAATACATTTTTTCCAGTAACAAAGCAAAGTTCAACAGCCAAACAAAACTCAATATTTATTGCCCTGATTCTGTAGTTTATATAAACACCCCATATATGGTCCTAAACTTCTGTACGGGCACACGGCAGGGCGCAGAAGGAAAGGAAGGCAGCTTTTCTGGATTGGTTTTTAGACACCATGTCCCATTTGAAGACCCCTGATGCACCCCTAGAGTAGAAACTCCAAAAAAGTGACCCCATTTTGGAAACTACAGGATAAGGTGGCAGTTTTGTTGGTACTATTTTAGGGTACATATGATTTTGGGTTATTCTATATTACACTTTTTGTGAGGCAAAAATAGAAATTCTGAAATTTCATCACAATTTACCATTAACTCTTGTGGAACACTTAAAGAGTTAACAAAGTTTGTAAAATCAGTTTTGAATACCTTGAGGGGTGTAGTTTCTTAAATGGGGTCACTTTTTGGAGTTTCTACTCTAGGAGTGCATCGGGGGGGTTTCAAATGGGACATAGTGTCAAAAAACCAGTCCAGCAAAAACTGCCTTTCAAAAACCATATGGTGTTCCTTTCCTTCTGCGCCCTGCCGTGTGGCCATACAGCAGTTTATGACCACATATGGGGCAATTCTGTAAACTACATAATCAGGGCAATAAATATAGCGTTTTGCTTGGCTGTTAACCCTTGCTTTGTTATGGGAATAAATGGATTAAAATGGAAAATTTGCCAAATTGGCACAGTTTTTATTTTTTATTTACAACGTTCATCTGACAGGTTAGATCATGTGCTATTTTTATAGAGCAGGTTCTTACGGACGCGGAAATTACCTAGTATGTATACCTTTTTTTAATTAGGTTTTACACAATAATATTATTTTTTTAAACAAAAAAAAATCATGTTTTAGTGTCTCCATAGTCTGACAGCCATAGTTTTTTAAGTTTTTAGGCGATTGTCTCAGGTTGGGTATCATTTTTGCGGGATGAGATGACAGTTAGATTGGCACTATTTTGGGGTGCATATGACTTTTTTATCGCTTGCTATTACACTTTTTGTGATGTAAGGTGTTCACCTGAGGGGTTAGGTCATGTGGTACTTTTATAGAGAAGGTTCTTACAGACGTGGCAATACCTAATATGTATACTTTTTTATTTATTTAGGTTTTACACAATATCATTTTTGAAACAAAAAAAAAAAAAAACATGTTTTAGTGTCTCCATAGTCTGTATCACTGGATACAAATTTTACTGTAGGCCAGTACAGGACCCAAAAATTTGGCATTCACCTGACAGAAAAGAACTTGTGATAATGTGGCTGGAGGTACATTAGGCGGTCACTGGATACAAATTAGGCATTCACCTGACAGAAAAGAACTTGTGATGATGTGGGCTGGAGGTACATTAGGCGGTCACTGGATACAAATTTTACTGTAGGCCAGTACAGGCCCCAAAAATTTAGTATTCACCTGACAGAAAAGGTATTTTATGCCGCTGTATATACATAAGACAAGGACCATTCTTTGTTCTGGGTGGTGGCGGATATGTGTGGGCTGACATGAGGAAATTCTATTACACGTGGTCATCACAGGTGTTGAATTCCTCAGAGATCCATGCCTCATTCATTTTTAGAAATGTGAGGTAGTCCACACTGTCGTGAGCTAGGCGAGTGCGCTTATCGGTCATAATCCCCCCTACTGCGCTGAACGTCCTTTCAGACAGGACACTCGACGAGGGGCAAGCCATGAGTTCCATGGCAAATTGTGCCAGCTCTGACCACAGGTCAAGCCTGCACACCCAGTAGTCCAGGGGTTCCTCGCTTCTCAGAGCCTCCACATCGTCCGTTAACCCGATGTAGTCGGACACCTGTCGGTCTAGGCGTTCCCTGAGGCTGGATCCGGAGGGCGGCTGTTGGCTGAAAGAATGATCTTATATCCGAAGTGACCAACACATCTTCAAACCGCCCTCTTCTTGCAGGCGCGGTAGGATTGGTACCCACACCTGTTTCGCTGTGGGTGGAAATTCCTCTGCTAGTGCCCGTAACAGAAGAATGCAGCATCTCTCGCATCAAGGCCTGGAAATGTTGCATTCTGACAGCCCTCTGTGATGCTGGTAACATGTCTGCCATTTTGTGTTTGTACCGGGGGTCTAAGTACGTTGCCACCCAGTACTGGTCCTTTACCTTTATGCTTTTTATACGGGGGTCCTTCTTCAAACACTGGAGCATAAAGGCCCCCATTTGCACTGTGGCGAAACCAACCTCGCCACTGGGTTTTGGAGAGGCCTGTTTACCATCCTTTTGCCTCAGGATTACGGCCCTTTAAGATACTTTCACTAACTTTTAAACCCCTTAACCTATTCAAGTGAATTTTGGAAAGGTTTGTCCCCAAGTTATACTGGTTAAATTGATATAAGTTATATGTATGTACAATGTAAACTCACAAAGTTGTAACAATTTATAAGAAGTGTAACTTTTCAGCGTAGGAGATAGTTGAGCAGATACAGAAATTGACTCCATTATCTCCTAGACAGAGGGGAGGAATATGCTGGGTGTGTTTCTATTGTCCCATTGTGCCATTGTCCCATTGTGTGTTTAAATGGTGATTTTTGTCCTGTTGTCTCCACATGTGTATTGGCGATTTCCCTTTGTCCTGAGAGATAATTGAATTGCTCCTCGGGTGTCTCCAGGGCAGAGAGGAGGAAACCATGATGCATTGTGGGGATGTGTTGTGTCTGTGTATCCTGAATTGCTGCATATCTGTCCTGTGTCACAGTCTCCCTTCTGGTCCCCTAGGGGCGTGTCCACCAGATGGGGACCTGCATAAATACGGGCGAGTAGCCCTCAATAAAGTGTTCCCTTACGTCCTACCAGCAGCACAGATGGGGTTAACTGCCCCTGTGGACTGGTAGGACCGGCGGAATTTTTAATGAGCCCAAGAACCAATAAACGATCTTCAGCTCCCTGAAAGGGAGGAGATCACCCCCCAGCCCACTGTGTTTTTTTCTGTCCTTTGGACAGGTTGGACTGGCGTATCGCTCCCTTTCAGGGAGCTGAGAGTGTCAGGGGCTCCTTTCGTCTATATAGGATCGCCCCGTTTTTTGGCTCTCTTTCTTTGCCTTTATTTTAGGCTGATTGCGGCGATTTTTTGTACCTGGGGACCGTCGGGGAGTGGGGTGTCCCCCTCCCCTCTCCTTTCAGTTTTTTCTGGTGCTCAGGGGTCTAGCATCTTCCCCCTTCGAGCCTTTGGAGGAGGTTGATTTCAAATATTTGACTTTAAAGATGGTTTTTCTTCTGGCTATAGCCTCAGCCAAAAGAGTTTCTGAATTGCAGGCTTTCTCTGCAATTCATCCATATATTATTTTCTTACAGGACAGAGTACTCCTGAAGTTTCTACCATACTTCAGACCTAAGGTGCCTACTTTTCAGAATATCAACCAGGTAATCTCCTTACCAGTTTTGTTTACAGCCTCCTCCTCTGATACTCCAGCTAGAGATCCGCTGGATATTTCTAGATGCCTCCAGATCTATGTGGATAGATCCAGAGAGTTCAGGATAGATGAGAATCTCCTTATCCTGTTTGCCGGTAAGTCTAAAGGCCGTAAAGCGTCTAAAGCCACCATTAGTCGCTGGATCAAGGAGGCCATTAAGGAAGCTTTTGTCTCCCAAACCTTAGATCCTCCCGAGTTTGTGAGAGCCCATTCTACTAGGGCGGTCTCCACCTCGGTTGCGGAAAGAAGCCTTCTCCCCTTAGAGTTGATCTGTAAGGCGGCCTCCTGGAGCTCTGAGTCAACCTTCATCTCCCATTATAGGATAGATGCTAGGATGGCAGAGTTTTCGGCTTTCGGGCAGACAGTTCTTACTTCTGCCAGGCATGAGGACCCTCCCTAGGGGTTTTATCTTGCTATCTCCCCATCTGTGCTGCTGGTAGGACGTAAGGGAATCGTTAATTTCTAACGATAATTTGTTTTCCCTTAGTCCTAACAGCAGCACAGATGGGGTTAACTGCCCCTGTGGACTGGTAGGACCGGCGGAATTTTTAATGAGCCCAAGAACCAATAAACGATCTTCAGCTCCCTGAAAGGGAGGAGATCACCCCCCAGTCCACTGTGTCTTTAACAAGTATGATGTAAATTAGGGAGGGATATTTGTGTGCTGCTGTTAGGACTAAGGGAAAACAAATTATCGTTAGAAATTAACGATTCCTGTTTTATCCTTCATCATGTTGAGACTGGTGTTTGGATAACTGATCAAAACTGGGGGATTGCTATACACTGAAGATTTGCTATACTCCCCTGGCATAACTACTAGCTCTTGTAAGAGCTGTTCCTGCTCTCTGGTTTTAGGAGAGGTTCACCCACTGGAGCCTGGAGCCTTGTCGTAGGTCCAGGGTGGGTAGGAGACAGTGAGACCTCAACCAAGCTTCGACGGTTCGTGGGGTCCGCAGTGCGTACAGTGTCAAGTGGAGTGCTTGGAGTCCTCGGAAAGCACTAGGAGCATCTATCGACGGAGGTACACGGTCGGGGTGCCAGGAGATCCATTACATGCACTAAATTGGAAGCAGTGGAGCGCTCTGGCTTCTGCTCATCGCCCAGGTCTCCTCCCCCCAGCCACGGACAACACCAGGGATCCCCGAAAAGTTTAAAGTCCCTCTCAAAGCCTGCTCTTCTTGCTCCTCCTCCTCCTCCCCCCAGCCAACATCCTCCTCTGACTCCTCTTCAGACTCCTGCTGACTTTCCTCAGATGGAGTAGCCCCCCTGGGAATTCATTCAGCATTGCGACTTCCTCATCTTCCTGCTCCTCGACTGTTTGATCAATGAAGCGACGCAATGCACACTCCAGAAAGAAGGCATAAGGTACGATGTCACTGATGGCGCCCTGGCTACGACTGACCAGTTTGGTGATCTTGTCAAATGGCCGCAGAAGTCTGCATGCGTCGCACATGAGCAGCCACATGCGCAGTGAAAAGAAACCAGGCTCCCCAGAACCTGTCCTGCTGCATAGATCATACAGGTAGTTGTTAATGGCACATTGCTGCTGGAGCAACCTATCAAGCATATACAAGGTGGAGTTTCAGCGCGTCGGGCTGTCACAAATCAGATGTCTGACAGGCAGGTGGTGTCGCCGCAAGGCCAGAGATTTTATTGACCTGCCGCAAAACGTCCTGGACCCGGGGTATTGGGCAACGAATTGCTGCATGACTAAGTTCAGGACGTGTGCCCTGCATGGCACGTGTGTCATTTTGCCCTGCTTCAGTGCGCTTAGCAGATTGGCACTGTTGTCGCACACCACCAACTGTCAAATTGAGCAGGGTTAGCCACTGATCGGCCTGTGACCACAGAGCTGAAAGCATTGCAGGACCGGTGTGGCTCTTGGCTTCCAGGCACAACAGCCGCAGCACAGCATGGCAACGTCTCACCTGGCACGTTAAATAGGTTCTGGGAAGCTTGGGGGGCGCAACGGAAGAGGCGGTAGCAGTGGAAAAGGAGGAGTCAGCCGAGGAGGAGACAGAGGATGGAGTAGGAGGAGAAGAAGAGGCCGGCCGGTATGCAATCCTTGGCGGTAACACCAAATCCACACGGGAGCCATGGGTTACATTCTTGACGGCCGTCATAAAGTTCACCCAGTGGGCAGTAAAAGTTTTGCACCTTCCCTGCCCGTGTTTTCTAGACCACATGTATCTTGGCACCGACACTGTGTGCCAGAGATATATTCACTTGCCGCTGAACGTGGCCAAAAGCTCTGGAAAGCCCTTCTGTGAGAAATATTTCTTTCCGGGGACCTTCCATTGCGGTGTGCCAATGCCACAAATTTTCTAAATGCCTCTGAGCCCAGCAGTTTATATGGCAGTAGTTGGCGAGCTAGCAGTTCTAACAAGCCAGTGGTCAGTCGTTGGACAAGAGGGTTATCCGGCGTCATCAACTTTCTATGATCGAACATTTGGGCCACTGATGCCTGCCTGCTGCCAGATGAACGTGACGACGGCCTGGTGGAGGGTGGAGTGGAGGACAAATGGGAGGAGAGATGAAAAGGAGAAGAGTCAGGACGTGGAGCATCGGGAGTGTGGCTTTATGGGTTCTGACAGCATTGCTCCCGCTGGGCTCGGTGACGAGAGGCCAGGTTGCAGATGGCAACACTATTGTCAGTAGCTGACATGTTAAATAAAGCCCACACTGCGGAGCCATGTGCCGACGTCCTGGGAGCGCCAGAAGCGACTGTGCATGGTGGATGGCTCGCTCCAGATACATTTGCAGTCTGCTTTTTGCCTCCTGCGCCCTGCGAGCTCTGCCTGCTTCTCCTCCTTCTCCTCCCTCTCTGTTGCTCCGTCCCTCCCTCTGAACTCCCCTCCTCTTCCTCTCTTGTACCCACGTGATGTCCATCAACACAACATCATCATCACCTTCACCACCACTGACATTTGAGATCTCAGAGTAGGCAGCAACAGCGGGGACCTCCCTCCTTGGGCTGATCTGGGTATTGTCATCAGACCGCTGGGTGGCAGCCGTTGCTACCTCCTCTTCCTCATCTGATGTCAAGAATGGCTGCACATTGGTAAGGTCTGGGAATGGATGGGAAAATAATTCCTCTGACTCGAGTGGAGGGGCTATGGTGGTGGTGGTGGTGTTGTCTTTGGGGGTGCACACAGCAGAGAGTGAGGAGGGTGCTGATACAGAGGATGAGGAGGGTGAAGAAGCGGAAGGTTGAATGAGCCACTCAACCAACTCTGGTGCGTCCTTTGAAGTAATCGCACGTGCCTTCTCAAACTTCCCACTTAGGCTCCGGCCTGGTGCACCTGCCCGACCCCTACCACCCCTGCGGAGTGCCCTGCCTCTTCCTCTGCCTGTCATTTTCAAAATGACCCTGTGCCTAAGTCCCTAGAGAAGAGCAATATTTGTAGAAGCAGGTATATTGCAGGCTTCAATCAATATTTAGTGGAAACAGGTATATCAAACCCTTTAATCAGTATTTTGTGGAAGCAGATATATCGCAGGCCTCAATCAAAATTTTGTGGAAGCAGGTATATCCAACCCCATTATCAGTATTTTGTGGAAGCAGGTATCTCGTAGGCCTCAATCAATATTTGGTGGAAGCAGATATTTCAATCCCTTTAATCAGTATTTTGTGGAAGCAGGGATATCGCAACCCTTAATCAGTATTTTGTGGAAGCTGGTATATCAATTTCCTTAATCAGTATTTTGTTGAAGCAGGTATATCACAGGCCTCAATCAATATTTTGTGGAAGCAGGTATATCAAACCCTTTAATCAGTATTTTGTGGAAGCAGGTATCTCGCAGGCCTCAATCAGTATTTTGTGGAAGCAGGTATATCCATTCCCTTAATCAGTATTTTGTGAAAGCAGGTATATTGCAGGACTCAATCAATATTTGGTGGAAACCGGTATATCAAACCGCTTAATCAGTATTTTGTGGAAGCAGGTATATTGCAGCCCTCAATCAATATTTTGTGGAAGCAGGTATATCGCAGGCCTCAATCCAAATTTTGTGGAAGCAGGTATATCCAACCCCTTAATCAGTATTTTGTGGAAGCAGGTATCTCGTAGGCCTCAATCAATATTTGGTGGAAGCAGGTATATCAATCCCCATAATCAGTATTTTGTGGAAGCAGGTATCTCGCAGGCCTCAAACAATATTTGCTGGAAGCAGGTATATCAATCCCCTTAATCAGTATTTTGTGGAAGCAGGTATATCGCAGGCCTCAATCAATATTTGGTGGAAGTAGGCATATCAAACCCCTTAATCAGTATTTTGTGAAAGCAGGTATATCAAACCCCTTAATCAGTATTTTGTGAAAGCATGTATATCGCAGGCCTCAATCAATATTTGGTAGAAGCAGGTATATCAATCCCCTTAATCAATATTTTGTGGAAGCAGATATATCACAGGCCTCAATCAATATTTTGTGGAAGCAGGCATATCAAACCCCTTAATCAATATTTTGTGGAAGCAGGTAAATCACAGGCCTCAATCAGTATTTGATGGAAGCAGGTATATCAAACGCCTTAATCAGTATTTTGTGGAAGCAGGTATCTCGCAAGCCTCAATCAATATTTGGTAGAAGCAGGTATATCAATCCCCTTAATCAATATTTTGTGGAATCAAGTGTCTCGCAGGCCTCACTCAATATTTGGTGAAAATAGATATATCAAAAACCTTAAAAAGTATTTTGTGGAAGCAGGTGTATCGCAGGCCTCAACTAATATTTTGTGGAAGCAGGTATATCAAACCCCTTAATCAGTATTTTGTGGAAGCAGGTATCTCACAGGCCTCAATCAGTATTTGGTGGAAGCAGGTATATCAATCCCCTTAATCAGTATTTTGTGGAAGCAGGTATCTCGCAGGCCTCAAACAATATTTGCTGGAAGCAGGTATATCAATCCCCTTAATCAGTATTTTGTGGAAGCAGGTATATCGCAGGCCTCAATCAATATTTGGTGGAAGTAGGTATATCAAACCCCTTAATCAGTATTTTGTGAAAGCAGGTATATCAAACCCCTTAATCAGTATTTTGTGAAAGCATGTATATCGCAGGCCTCAATCAATATTTGGTAGAAGCAGATATATCAATCCCCTTAATCAATATTTTGTGGAAGCAGATATATCACAGGCCTCAATCAATATTTTGTGGAAGCAGGCATATTAAACCCCTTAATCAATATTTTGTGGAAGCAGGTAAATCACAGGCCTCAATCAGTATTTGATGGAAGCAGGTATATCAAACGCCTTAATCAGTATTTTGTGGAAGCAGGTATCTCGCAAGCCTCAATCAATATTTGGTAGAAGCAGGTATATCAATCCTCTTAATCAATATTTTGTGGAATCAAGTATCTTGCAGGCCTCACTCAATATTTGGTGAAAATAGATATATCAAAAACCTTAAAAAGTATTTTGTGGAAGCAGGTGTATCGCAGGCCTCAACTAATATTTTGTGGAAGCAGGTATATCAAACCCCTTAATCAGTATTTTGTGGAAGCAGGTATCTCACAGGCCTCAATCAGTATTTGGTGGAAGCAGGTATATCAATCCCCTTAATCAGTATTTTGTGGAAGCAGGTATATCGCAGGCATCAATCAATATTTGGTGGAAACAGGTATATAAATCCCCTCAATCAGTATTTTGTGGAAGCAGGTATATCGCAGCCTTCAATCAGTATTTTTTGGGAGCAGGTATCTCGCAGGCCTCAATCAATATTTAGTGGAAGTAGGTATATCAAACCCCTCAATCAATATTTGGTGGAAGCAGGTATATAGAACCCCTTAATCAGTATTTTGTGGAAGCTGGTATATCACACCCTTCAATTATTATTTTTTGCCACAACAGTTATATCACACCACCCTGTTTATTGGTGACACCAATAAGAGAACAATAACGCAGTGCTGCATAAATGTCAAAAATATGTATAACCTTTATTTATTCATATAAATATATAAAAACTGTAGATACATACACAAATACATAAAATAAACCGCCAGTTGTAACAATATGAAATCCCTGTTAGCTCAATTTAACAAATAATGAGAATATCCCACAACTCTGAACTGCTATATCATACGGTAGCATTGCCTAATAAAATGCATAGTGCAACACATATTACCTCTAAAATCACACTTAGTCGAGCGGTAGAGAGCCACATTGGTTAAAGTCTAAACCTACAAGCAGCAGAGATAAATAGGTAAACATATTACCGACCAGTAATCAGACACCCCGACGTACTTTTCGCATCATGCTTCTTCAAGGGGATAGTGTGCTAAATGAGCTACCCACATATTTATATACTGGTGCTCCACTTGATTCACAACTTAATTCATAACAGGTGAACACTTACATAACAGGAATCCAGAATATGTCCGCCCCATATTCTCCGGCGTGCGTTCCACCATGGAACGCACGTCGTCACTTCCGGTTTGTGAGTGAATACAGCCAGACCCATCTTTCTTCAGTAATCCAGAAATAATGATAATATAATAATATGATAATTAAAGATGTCGCGAACATAACATTTTCTGTCCGCGAACGGGCGAACTGCCATTGACTTCAATGGGCAGGCGAATTTTAAAACCCACAGGGACTCTTTCTGGCCACAATAGTGATGGAAAAGTTGTTTAAAGGGGACTAACACCTGACTGTGGCATGCCGGAGGGGGATCCATGGCAAAACTCCCATGGAAAATTACGTAGTTGACGCAGAGTCAGGTTTTAATCCATAAAGGGCATAAATCACCTAACATTCCTATCCTAAATTGTTTGGAATAACGTGCTTTAAAACATCAGGTATGATGTTGTAACGATCAGGTAGTGTAACGGTTACGCCCGCTTCACAGTGACAGACCAAACTCCCTGTTTAACGCACCGCAAACAACCGCAAACAGTCCATTTGCACAACCGCAAACTCCCCATTTGCACAAGGTTGGATACCAAGCTAGCCATGTCCCGTTCCTTGTCCTCACTGATGTCATTGAAGGTCTCTTCCTCCACCCAGCCACGTACAACACCAGGGGTCCCCGAAAGGTGACAACAAGCCCCCTGGGACGCCTGCTGTGTTTGGTCTTCCACCTCCTCAAAGCCACCTTCCTCCTCTGACTCCTCTTCCTCAGACTCCTCTCTCTGCGTTGCCTTTCTCTGCGTTATTATAAGGTGTGTTAAGTAGTACTATTCCTATCAGTTTAATCCCTGTTACGTCCAGTAGTATTATTATTATTAATATTATTATAAGGTGTGTTAAATAGTACTATTCTTATCAGTTTAATCCCTGTTACGTCCCCTATCAGGGGATGTGTATATGGCATCGATTTTAGGAACCGGGAGATGGAAAAAGATGCTTGGTCGGTCCTCCTACTTCAAATTTGGGGCACTGCGCGTGCACTCGAATGTGCCACCAGATATGAGCGGCGTGTTAAGTAGTACTATTCTTATCAGTTTAATCCCTGTTACGTCCCCTATCAGGGGACGTGTATATGGCATCGATTTTTGGAACCGGGAGATGGAAAAAGATGCTTGGTCGGTCCTCCTACTTCAAATTTGGGGCACTGCGCGTGCAATCGAATGTGCCACCAGATATGAGCGGCGTGTTAAGTAGTACTATTCTTATCAGTTTAATCCCTGTTACGTCCCCTATCAGGGGACGTGTATATGGCATCGATTTTAGGAACCGGGAGATGGAAAAAGATGCTTGGTCGGTCCTCTTAAAGGGGTTGTCCCACTTTGCTTTTTTAATCTTATCAGCAGTAGATGTCCTGATAACTTCCTGGTTCTCAGGCAGTTGAGTGAAGACCACGCCTCCTCATGACTCACCCTGCGTGCTCGTTCATGTGTATGAGTCATCCACATGGAGCCGTATGTGAGGTCCCGCCCCCCCCCCCCCCCAGTATAATAAACATTGAGTGCGGCCCCCCCCAGTATAATATACATTTAGTGCGCCCCCCCAGTATAATATACATTCAGTGCGACCACCCCCCCCCCCCAGTATAATATACATTCAGTGCGGCCACCCCCCCCCAGTATAATATACATTCAGTGCGGCCACCCCCCCCCCAGTATAATATATATTCAGTGCGGCCACCCCCCCCCCCAGTATAATATACATTCAGTGCGGCCACCCCCCCCCCAGTATAATATACATTCAGTGCGGTCACCCCCCCCCCAGTATAATATACATTCAGTGCGGCCACCCCCCCCAGTATAATATACATTCAGTGCGGCCACCCCCCCCCCCCCCCAGTATAATATACATTCAGTGCGGCCACCCCCCCCAGTATAATATACATTCAGTGCGGCCACCCCCCCCCCCCAGTATAATATACATTCAGTGCGGACCCCCCCAGTATAATAAACATTGGTGGCGCAGTGGGAAGTGCCAATGAGGGTTAAAAAAATAAAATAAAAATTAACTCACCTCCTCCAATTGATTGCGCAGCTGCCGGTCTCCTGTTCTATCTTTAGGACCTGTGAAAGGACCTTTGGTGACATCACTGTGGTCATCACATGGTACATCATATGATCCATCACCATGGTAATGGACCATGTGATTAGCTCAGTGACGTCACCACAGGTCCTGAAGATAGAACAGGAGACCGGCAGCTGTGCGATCAATTGGTGGAGGTGAGTTAATTTTTTATTTATTTTTTTAACCCTCATTGGCACTTCCCACTGCGCCACCAATGTTTATTATACTGGGGGGGTCCGCACTGAATGTATATTATACTGGGGGGGGTGGCCGCACTGAATGTATATTATACTGGGGGGGGGGTGGCCGCACTGAATGTATATTATACTGGGGGGGGGTGGCCGCACTGAATGTATATTAGACTGGGGGGGGGGGCGCACTGAATGTATATTATACTGGGGGGGGGGTGGCCGCACTGAATGTATATTATACTGGGGGGGGGGGCGCACTGCGCCACCAATGTTAATACAAATGCAGGAGGTGGGTGCCGGAGTGAAATAGCCGGCACCCGACCTCTATGATAGGGGGCTGCGATCAGCGGCAGTTAACCCCTAAGGTCCCGCTCCCTGTCATAGAGGTCGGGTGCCGGCTATTTGATTCCGGCACCCGCCTGCTGTATTTGCGCATGCGCGGGCGTGCGCGTACTTGTAAGAATGGAGAGGCGGCCCGAGTACTGTTTCAGCTGTTGTGCGCAGGCGCGGCACAGCGATGCGGCCGGACGAAAGAGGCCGTATCCATGGGATACAGAAAACAACAAAGGAATCGCTTTACATGATTTTTTGAATGAAAGGTAGCTTTTGGATAATAACATGGATAGGAAGATATGTTGTGTGGGGGTAAATAGATTAGATAAAACCTATTTTATGAAGTGGGACAACCCCTTTAATTCCAATTTGGGGCACTGCGCGTGCGCTGTGTAATGTACTGTGCAATCCCAATATGTGTGGTGTGTTAAGTAGTAATATTCCTATCAGTTTAATCCCTGTTACGTCCCCTATCAGGGGACGTGTATGGAATAGATTTTAGACAACCACAAAGAGTTGTCAATAGTTGACACACTCATGACATAAATTGTATTCCTCTATGCGTCAATCTTGGTGTAGTGATGACTATGCTCATGTGCACGTTTGGGGGATTGCAGGCAATGTTCTTTTTTCAAAGCTTATGGTTGTGCTGAGGTAGTTCAGTGACAGTTAAGTGACCCAGAAAACAATGATTCTGCAGTGTGGGCCCATTGTTGGCCTAGTAGGCTTTAATGATCACCTTAGATGATCACAAAGAAAATTAATGTTTTTTCTATGCAAAATTATCCAGCCAATCGCTTTTGGTCTGTTCACAATGAAGCAACGACCTTATCATCTGGGGTGTGCCAACATTGCCATTGCCAACACACTCATAGAGGTGGTCGCTTCATTGTGATATGCAAGCCCCTTCACCACAACAAGGTAACGATCACGAAGGGGAATTGACACATGTATGTGCCTTTTTTTCTGCTTGGTTTTTGAAGCCACAGTGCAGCACCAGAGGCCAGAAAAATTAGGCATGTACACATGCCTGAAAAATTAGGTATTGTTGCAGCCGCTGCTGTAGCAGCGGCCAGAAAAATGGATGTTTCCCAAGCAGAAAGTGCCCTAAAACATTGCGGCTTGAACCCTAGTTGGTGGCGGATAAGTCACGCAAGTCATCCGGCATTTAGAGATAAAATACAGAAGCATGTGGACCATTTTTAGGCCAAGACAGCTCATCTCAGTCATCGGGCCTTTTTTAGTCGAATGTATTGCCCACTGTCATTCCCTTCGGGATCCATCCCTCATTCATCTTAATAAAGGTGAGGTAATCTAGACTTTTTTGACCTAGGCGACTTCTCTTCTCAGTGACAATACCTCCTGCTGCACTGAAGGTCCTTTCTGACAGGACACTTGAAGCAGGGCAGGCCAGAAGTTCTATCGCAAATTGGGATAGCTCAGGCCACATGTCAAGCCTGCACACCCAGTAGTCAAAGAGTTCATCGCTCCTCAGAGTGTCGATATCTGCAGTTAAGGCGAGGTAGTCTGCTACCTGTCGGTCAAGTCGTTCTCTGAGAGTGGACCCCGAAGGGCTGTGACGATGCGTAGGACTTAAAAAGCTCTGCATGTCCTCCATCAACAACACGTCTGTAAAGCGTCCTGTCCTTGCCGGCGCGGTCGTGGTAGGAGGAGGATTACTTTCACCTCTTCCCCAGTTAGATTCCCGTTGTAGTGTGACATCACCCTTATACGCTGTGTAAAGCATACTTTTTAATTTATTTTGGAACTGCTGCATCCTTTCCGACTTCCGGTAATTCGGTAACATTTCAGACACTTTCTGCTTATACCGGGGGTCTAGTAGCGTGGCCACCCAGTACAGGTCGTTCTCCTTCATCCTTTTTATATGAGGGTCCCTCAACAGGCACGCCAGCATGAAAGACCCCATTTGCACAAGGTTGGATGCCGAGCTCCTCATGTCCCGTTCCTCGTCCTCACTGATCTCACTGAAGGTCTGTTCTTCCCCCCAGCCACGTACAACACCATGGGTACCAGATAGGTGACAACGAGCACCCTGGGATGCCTGCTGTGGTTGGTCTTCCTCCTCCTCAAAACCACATTCCTCCTCTGACTCCTCTTCCTCAGACTCCTCTTCCAGCGTTGCCGCAGGTCCAGCAAGCGATGCTGATAAGGCTGTTTCTGGTGGTGATGATGGTGACCACAACTCTTCCTCTTCACGCTCATCTACGGCCTGATCCAGCACTCTTCGCAGGGCATGCTCCAGGAAGAAAACAAATGGGATGATGTCGCTGATGGTGCCTTCGGTGCGACTGACTAGGTTTGTCACCTCCTCAAAAGGACGCATGAGCCTACAGGCATTGCGCATGAGTGTCTAGTAACGTGGCAAAAAAATTCCCAGCTCCGCAGAGGCTGTCCTAGCACCCTGGTCATACAAATACTCGTTGACGGCTTTTTCTTGTTGGAGCAGGCGGTCGAACATTAGGAGTGTTGAATTCCGTGTCGGGCTGTCGCAAATCAAGCGCCTCACTGGCATGTTGTTTCGGCGCTGAATGTCTGAAAAGTGCGCCATGGCCGCGTAGGAACGCCTGAAATGGCCACACACCTTCCTGGCCTGCTTGAGGACGTCCTGTAAGCCTGGGTACTTATGCACAAAGCGTTGTACGATCAGATTACACACATGTGCCATGCACGTGTCAACTTGTCCTAATTCAATGCCGCCAACAAATTGCTTCCATTGTCACACACCACTTTGATGATCTCCAGTTTGTGCGGAGTCAGCCACTGATCCACCTGTGCGTTCAGGGCGGACAGGAGTGCTGGTACGGTGTGGCTCTCTGCTTTCAGGCAACTCAACCCCAAGACGGTGTGACACTGTCGTATCCGGGATGTGGAATAGCCCCTGGGGAGCTGGGGGGGTGCCGTTGATGTGGAGCAAGACGCAGCAGCAGAAGAGGACTCAGCCGAGGAGGTTATGGAAGAGGATGGAGTAGGAGGAGTAGAGGAGGTGGCAGCAGGCCTGCCTGCAAGTCATGGCGGTGTCACCAACTCCTCTGCAGAGCCACGCATTCCATGCTTGGCAGCCGTGAGCAGGTTTACCCAATGCGCAGTGTAGGTGATATACCTGCCCTGACCGTGCTTTGCAGACCAGGTATCAGTGGTCAGATGGACCCTTGCCCCAACACTGTGTGCCAGACATGCCATGACTTCCTTTTGCACAATCGAGTACAGGTTGGGGATTGCCTTTTGTGCAAAGAAATTTCGGCCGGGTACCTTCCACTGCGGTGTCCCAATAGCTACAAATTTTTTGAAGGCCTCAGACTCCACCAGCTTGTATGGTAAAAGCTGGCGGGCTAAGAGTTCAGACAAGCCAGCTGTCAGACGCCGGGCAAGGGGGTGACTTTGTGACATTGGCTTCTTACGCTCAAACATGTCCTTGACAGACACCTGACTGTGGGCAGATGAGCAGGAACTGCTCAAGGCGAGAGGCGGAGTGGCGGGTGGTTGAGAGGGGGCAAGGAGGACAGCAGTGGTTGACGTGGCTGAAGATGCTGGACCAGGAGGAGGATGGTGGCTTTGAGTTTGTGTGCTGCTTTTACTCATGTGTTGATCCCATAGGCGTTTGTGATGTGAGATCATGTGCCTTCGCAAAGCAGTTGTACCTAGGTGGGTGTTGGACTTCCTACGTTTCTTTTGGCACAGGTTGCAAATGGCATCGCTGTTGTCAGAGGCAGACACACACACAAAAAATGCCACACTGCTGAGCTTTGCAATGACGGCATTCTGGTGGTGGCAACAGCATGCGTTGATTGGCATGCTGTCTGGTTGACCCCGGGTGCTGATACATGCTGTCTGACTGTGCCACTAGCTCCTTGCGACGACCTCCCCCTGCTTCCAACTCGTCTCCTCCTCCTCTCTGTCTCCCCATTTGAACTTTCCCCCTGTTCTTCTTCTCTTCGAGCGGGCACCCACGTGACATCCACGGACACATCGTCATCATCAACCGCTTCACTTGTATCTGACAACTTAGCAAAGGAACCAGCAGCGGGTACAACATCATCATCATCACACCATACGTCCATGTGTGTAATGCTGCCTGACTGAGACATATCCCTGTTATCTACATCCTCTGGCAATAATGGTTGCGCATCACTCATTTCTTCCAACTGATGTGTAAATAACTCCTCTGACAGATCAAGTGAAGCGGCTGTAGTGCTAGTGTTGGTGGTGGCAGCAGGCGGACAAGTGGTAACTTGAGAGGTGCCCGAAACTGAGCTGGAGGAGGATGGTGCGTCAAGGTTCCGAGCGGAAGCTGTAGAAGATTGGGTGTCCTGTGTTAGCCAGTCAACTATGTCCTCAGAACTTTTCGAGTTCAGGGTACGTGGCCTCTGAACACTGGGCATTAGTCTAGGGCCAAAGGGAATCCCAGCACCACGACCACGACAGCCCCTGCGGGGTGGACTGCCTCTGCCTGTCATTTTTTTTTAGATTAGTTAAGTTGTACTATGCGTGCAACTGACTGCTATTTATTCCGTCAAAATAGTTTTTTTTCTTTAAATGGAATTGAATGTGACACCGGATATGAATGGCGCTGTAGTGACACTATGCACTGCACTGGGCCTTAAACACACAAACACGTGTGCAACTGACTGCTAGTTATTTTCAGTCAAAATTGTTGTTTTTCTTTAAATGTAATCGAATTTGACACCAGATATGAGTTGCACTGGTGACACTATGCACTTGCAGGGCTGTGAGCCTGACACACACGCTGGCAGGCAACTGCAATTTGATTACACAGGAAAAAAAAAAAGCAGACTGATGTTCTAGCCCTAAAAAGGGCTTTTTGGGATGCTGTCCTTACAGCAGAGATCAGATGAGTCTTTCAGGACTGCAGTGGACACTGAATACACTTGCCTAGCTATCGATTTCCCTATTAAATCAGCGGCAGCTACACTGTCCCTCCTCTCTCTGTGAATGCAGCTTTCAAATTAATCTAAAATGGATGCTGTCCAGGAGGTGGGAGGGTCTGGGAGGGAGGGTCTGCTGCTGATTGGCTGGAATGTGTCTGCTGACTGTAAGGTACAGGGTCAAAGTTTACTCAATGATGATGTATAGGGGGCGGACCGAACATCGCATATGTTCGCCCACAGCGGCGAACGCGAACAAGCTATGTTCGCCGGCGAATAGTTCGGGACATCTCTAATGATAATATGTCACACGCCCATTTGTCCAATGTGCCAATGTAAGGGTTGGGGCAGAATGTATAATTTCCCCTGGAAAGCACACCGGATATCCGGTGCCAGGCTCCGTCCACATATTCATCTCCCAGGAGGTCACCTGTCGCCCCTGTGGAAGTTATGTTGCATGCCCCAATGTAGAAAGGGTGACATCATTCACGGACAGGACTGGTCATACGACATATCAGATTATACACACGATTTTGTGCAATACATTTGAAGTTGTGTATGTGGCCAGCTGCCCGTGTAAATTGTTATATGTGGGTTTAACCTCTAGGGAGTTAAAAAGACGAGTGAGAGAACATGTTCTAGGAAATAAAGCAGCAAAAGATGAAGATGACGTTACGAGATTGAAAACCATTCCCCGTCACTTCAAGTCTCACCACAGCAGCAACGGATCCTTGTTGAAGATAAGAGGTATAGACAGGATTTTGGTGGGAAAAAGAGGGGGCAATTGGAAACTACTGCTCGCACAAAGGGAAGCGAGATGGATTTTTAAATTGGATACAGTTGCCCCTCTTGGTCTGAATGAGAATCAGAGTTTTTTCCCCTTTCTATGAATGACTACGGAGTCAGTAGAGGTTTTTTAACTAACTAATTGATTGAGTTGTTCCATATGTATTGGTTTTAGTGTGTAGAGTTTCGCCGTATATTATGGTTTTTTTTTGTGCAATCTTAGGATTATCACTCTTTTAATGTGTGATTGCTTTTATTTTTTTGATTAATTAATTTGATTTTGTGTCTTGGTTTTGTTGTAGGACATCAGGAATCAGAGATATTCGGTTTGAATGGACTTCTGAGAGAACAATCAATATAACGGGAGGGATAGCATTATTGATATTAACAATACTTTTTATTCTGGACTTTCCATTTATTTGTATTTTTCATTTTATTTTTACCAATTTTTATTATTTATTTATTTATTTAATATGGCATATCTAATGACTATATAATTGATTATATATTGTTGTCACGTTTTATGAATTATTATTGATTTGATTATAGAGGGACAGCATTATTTATTTATTCTAATAATGGTTATATATATATATATATATATATATATATATATTTATTTGTCACTATTTATCTACAGGGGTTATTTATATAAATGATCATATGGTATATTATTTTCACATACTGGCTTATATGTATATTTTTAATGAATTTGGTTATTTTAATCTAATTTTTTTTTTTTTGCATGTGTTTGTTTCACATCACTTTGCACTTTATTCACTGTGTGGCACTGGTGGTATTTGTTCCTTTATATTTATATATTCATTTTATTATATCCTTTTATGTATTAAGATCAAGGTGTATTGATTAATTGTCCGTTATTAGGCGGCCAGTTGTTTTACCCCTCAAGGACCAATGACTGGTTACCTTGTCCAGCGTGGTGCGTTCCATGCTGGAACGCACATGTGTTTCTGGTCAGGTGACCTCCTGGGAGATGGTCAGCTGTCTGAATATGTGGATGTAGCCTGGCACCGGATATCCGGTGTGCGTTCCAGGGTGGAACGCATTACCGTTTCAGGACAAATTATACATTCTGACCTAACCCTTAAATTAGCACATTGGCCAATTGGCCGGGTGGCATATTATCATATTATTATATTATCATTATTTCTGGATCACTGAATAAAGATGGGTCTGGCTGTATTCTCTCACAAACTGGAAGTGACGACGTGCGTTCCATGGTGGAACGCACGCCGGAGCATATGGGGCGGACATATTTTCGATTTCTGTTTTGTAAGTGTTCACCTGTTATGAATTAAGTTGTGAATCAAGTGGAGCACCAGTATATAAATATGTGGGTAGCTCATTTAGCACACTATCCCCTTGAAAAAGCGTGATGCGAAACGTACGTCGGGGTGTCTGATCACTGGTCGGTAATATGTTTACTTATTTATCTCTGCTGCTTATAGGTTTAGACTTTAACCAATGTGGCTCTCTACCGCTCGACTAAGCGTGATTTTAGAGGTAATATGTGTTGAACTATGCACTTTATTATGCAATGCTACCGTATCATAGAGCAGGTTAGAGTTGTGGGATCTTATTATTATTTGTTAAATTGAGCTAACAGGGATTTCATATTGTTACTACTGACGGTGTACTTTATGTATTTGTGTATGGTTGTCATCGCCATCTACAGTTTTTATATATTTGTGTGAATAAATAAAGGTTATACATATTTTTGACATTTATGCAGCACCGCAACTTTGTTCTCTTATTGATGTTTCAATAGTTGTGGTTGGAGACGCGGTGTTTACTGTATAGGAGCCCTGTTTTTGTATTAGGGTTTTATACCTGTTTATTTGGGGCAACAGGTATATCGCAGCCCTTAATCAGTATTTTGTGGAAGAAGGTACAGTACAGACCAAAAGTTTGGACACACCTTCTCATTCAAAGAGTTTTCTTTATTTTCATGACTATGAAAATTGTAGATTCACACTGAAGGCATCAAAACTATGAATTAACACATGTGGAATTATATACATAACAAAAAAGTGTGAAACAACTGAAAATATGTCATATTCTAGGTTCTTCAAAGTAGCCACCTTTTGCTTTGATTACTGCTTTGTACACTCTTGGCATTCTCTTAATGAGCTTCAAGAGGTAGTCACCTGAAATGGTTTTCACTTCACAGGTGTGCCCTGTCAGGTTTAATAAGTGGGATTTATTGCCTTATAAATGGGGTTGGGACCATCAGTTGCGTTGTGGAGAAGTCAGGTGGATACACAGCTGATAGTCCTACTGAACAGACTGTTAGAATTTGTATTATGGCAAGAAAAAAGCAGCTAAGTAAAGAAAAACAAGTGGCCATTATTACTTTAAGAAATGAAGGTCAGTCAGTCCGAAAAATTGGTAAAACTTTGAAAGTGTCCCCAAGTGCAATCACAAAAACCATCAAGCGCTACAAAGAAACTAGCTCACATGCGGACCACCCCAGGAAAGGAAGACCAAGAGTCACCTCTGCTGCTGGGGAATAAGTTCATCCGAGTCACCAGCCTCAGAAATTGCAGGTTAACAGCAGCTCAGATTAGAGACCAGGTCAATGCCACACAGAGTTCTAGCAGCAGACACATCTCTAGAACAACTGTTAAGAGGAGACTGTGTGAATCAGGCCTTCATGGTAGAATATCTGCTAGGAAACCACTGCTAAGGACAGGCAACAAGCAGAAGAGACTTGTTTGGGCTAAAGAACACAAGGAATGGACATTAGACCAGTGGAAATCTGTGCTTTGGTCTGATGAGTCCAAATTTGAGATCTTTGGTTCCAACCACTGTGTTTTTGTGCGACGCAGAAAAGGTGAACGGATGGGCTCTACATGCCTGGTTCCCACCGTGAAGCATGGAGGAGGAGGTGTGATGGTGTGGGGGTGCTTTGCTGGTGACACTGTTGGGGATTTATTCAAAATTGAAGGCATACATACTGAAACAGCATCTTGCAGCGGCATGCTATTCCATCCGGTTTGCGTTTAGTTGGACCATCATTTATTTTTCAACAGGACATTGACCCCAAACACACCTCCAGGCTGTGTAAGGGCTATTTGACCATGAAGGAGAGTGATGGGGTGCTGCGCCATATGACCTGGCCTCCACAGTCACCGGACCTGAACCCAATCGAGATGGTTTGGGGTGAGCTGGACTGCAGAGTGAAGGCAAAATGGCCAACAAGTGCTAAGCATCTCTGGGAACTCCTTCAAGACTGTTGGAAGACCATTTCAGGTGACTACCTCTTGAAGCTTATCAAGAGAATGCCAAGAGTGTGCAAAGCAGTAATCAAAGCAAAAGGTGGCTACTTTGAAGAACCTAGAATATGACATATTTTCAGTTGTTTCACACTTTTTTGTTATGTATATCATTCCACATGTGTTAATTCATAGTTTTGATGCCTTCAGTGTGAATCTACAATTTTCATAGTCATGAAAATAAAGAAAACTCTTTGAATGAGAAGGTGTGTCCAAACTTTTGGTCTGTACTGTATATCACACCCCTCAATCAGTTTTTATTGGGGCAACAGGTATATCACTCCCGTTGCAAATAGTTGTTTCAATAGCGCTTGTCCCTCTATATACCTGCGGTATCGCAGCAGAACCGCACACAACTGCTGCACAATACAAATGCACTATAATATACTTTCTATGTTAGAAAATATATTATAAGTATATCATACCCCACAGTATGTCACACCTATCGATAGCACACCTATACCAGTCCTTAAAATGTCTTTTGTGGCCCTATAAGCTAGCGTTTGGTGTCCTAACAGTCTGTCCCTGCTCCACAAAGCAACGTCTCCCTACACTGGCAAAACACAGAATGTAAAATGGCTGCCAGATCGGGTTCTGTGATAGGGTGGGGTGTGCCCATGTGCTGAAACATCTCAATTGGCTGTCCTGTCCCACTTGATGGATGTGTCATGGGTCAAAGTCCGGCGCAATGCAAAAGAATATGGCGCCGGTGGACATCGCCATATGTTCGCATGTTTGTCGAAACGCGAATGCGCAAAGTTCGCCGTGAAACGACCGCCGGGTGAACCGCAAGACCATCTCTTATCAGATAGTGGGTTGGTTCTGTCAGGTTTGGTGTAATATGCATAGACAGCTTTAGGCTGGGTTCACATGTCATTCAGGTCTCGCCAGTTGTTTTATGCCAGAGCTGCCCACAACTGATGACAAAGGGCAGAGGTCCAGACAGCAGGACAGATAAACCTGGGGGAGATGCCCAGCCTCACATGATGCTGCCATACCCTTCCATAGGTAACTGTAGGATGGGTTTAGTCTTCAGCTTCCCTCCCGCCTAGTTGTATTGTGCTGGAGGTAATCAGAGCCTGGACATATGGCTCTTCTGCCTTTTTTGCTGCTCATTGAATATTATAGAAATGAATCCATTTCCCACACTGAGTGACCAGTGATTAGTGCTGTGTTATTTGATGTGTTCATGAGAGCAGCCTCTGTGATGTATACAGCATTGTTCTACCAAGAGGAAAGATGCAGAATCTGAAGGATCTGCTCAAATCTGGAATAAACGAGGTATTAATGTGATGTGAGGGCGGTGTACAGGCTCGTCAGCCGCAGATAATGCTCACTCCACAATCATCTCTTTGTGTGCAGGGGCTGCCACAGACTTCCATGAATACCCAGCCAAGCGTGCACTATATGGCAATCAGCGGCCAAGGCGCTACTGGAAATTGGACAGCGCTGCCTCCTGCTGGGTAAATGAGGTATTGACCTATCTAACCCACCCTGCCTCACACCTCCTGCTGAGTACACAGCACCATCTAATACAAATCCATTTCAGCGTGGAGAAATACCTTATGGACTCTTTGAGTTGTCTACAGGCACTTATCACCCTTTATCCCCTTCTAGTAGATAGATAGATAGATAGATAGATAGATAGATAGACAGACAGACAGACATACAGACAGACAGACAGATAGATAGATAGATAGATAGACAGAGATAGTTGTGAGAGATAGAAGAGAGAAATAATATAATTAAAAAAAGACAGCTAGATAGATATTATTATTATTATTATTATTATTATTATTTAAGCACCATTCATTCCATAGATAGATAATAGATAGACAGACATAATGTCGGTGTTAGAGATAAAAAAAAGATATAATAAAGAATAGACGGATAGATATTTATATTATTATTATTATTGTTCATTAAAGTTCAATTTATTCCATAGATAAATGATAGATAGGTAATGTAGGGATAGCTAAGCAAACAACCTAGGTGTTAGATATAGAAAAGAAATATAACATAATAGAAGATAGATAGATAGATAGATAGATAGATAGATAGATAGATAGATAGATAGATAATGGAGGGATAGACAGATTAGGTAAAAGAGAAAAACAGCAGCACAGTGAGGGGGTAAGTGGGTGCAATCCCTCCAAGTCCTTTGGCTCCAGTTATACAAAGAATCATCCAATAATATGATTACAGCAAATTAATAAACTTTGATGTATAACATTCATGTTCATAGATGCACAGGGGTGTGGTAAATGTGTGTATATTCATAATCCCAGACTTCTCTGATCAATCACCAACAAATCCCAATTAGTGTAAGTATTAGGTAACAAGACACTACAAGGTTCATCCAGCTGTATGCTCTGCAGACAGAGATAGATAGATAGATAGATAGATTAATACATGGATAGATAGATAGATAGATAGATAGATAGATAGACAGATAGATACTGTAAAGATAGATTACATGGAGGAAAGCTTCACACATATACAGTAGTTATATATATATCCCTTCCCCCTAGCTACAAATTTAGGTAATTTTGTTATCATGGGGAAAGATTTTGTTGCAACTTTATTCGTTTCATAGGGAAATGTCTTATATTATCTATTTGGAGTTAGAAGCAGATTAATAAGACACTTTTTAATGAGCTCAGGGAACTCTCCTTACATAGAAAATTAGGGCTTATTTTATAATCATCCAAGAAGAATTCATGACATGCAATCTCTTAAAAGGAAGGTGTGGAAGGAGTACAGAGCCAGCCGAGTATTAATACTACACATAAGAATAAACCTCCTCTGTTTATGTATATGGTAATATCGAAATAGGAAATCGCTCTGTTCATTTCATTTAATGGAAGAGACAAGAAGAGCAAATCTGTGCAAAGCAGAAGCTTCTATCTACTGAGTAATAGAATGCTACATATCATAAATTGTATATACATACATACACGATATATATATATTTCAGTCTATTTATGTGTTTATTTCTTTACTTATTCGTTTTTTGTTTCAATGTAAATCATTTTAGAATATGACTTGTTTTTGTATTACCTTTTAATATTACACTGCCATTATTTCTCTTATTAATAATAATTATTATTATCATTATTATTATTATATTCCTTTAAGGATTTAATTTCCATTGTTACTACAAATTTTGCATTATTGCATTATTTGTTTGCAGTAAACTAATTGAATTATGAATATAAATGATCGTTAATATGCATTTATTGTACTAAACGAGCAGGTCACAGCAGTTAATTAAGTGCAACTTTTTAAAATGCTCTGAATCTATAGTGTTTCAAAGTTTTATCATAATTTAAGGGCAAAAATGTTTGAATCCAAGGAGGAATATACAGTGATGTTACAAAGCCTGGGAGGGGAGGCACAATTATGAAATGTGATGATGATGATAATAGTAATAAGAGGGGTGAGGAGGATTACACTGCAGGTTTAGTTCTCTTGTACTGGAGTCAATGGGGGATGGGGCAATGATGTCCCTGGATAGGAGTCCTGGATCAGCAGACAAGTACATGGAGGGGGACAAGTCAGATCTGCATCCTCCAGGGTGTACAACATGAAGGTCAAGTGTCACATCCTGTCTCAGTCAGCTCTCTATATCCCTGGTCTGTCTGCAGAGAGATGGAATCATTATCTATGGGAGGTGGTGGCACTCATTACACACTGGCGGCATCTATCTATGTATCTAATATCTATATATCTAATATCAATGTATCTAATATCTATGTATCTAATATATATGTATCTAATATCGATGTATCTAATATCTATGTATCTAATATATATGTATCTAATATCTATATATCTAATATCTATATATCTAATATCAATGTATCTAATATCGATGTATCTAATATCTATGTATCTAATATCTATCTATGCAATATCTATCTAATATCTATCTAATATCTATGTATCTAATATCTATCTAATATCAATGTATCTAATATCTATCTATGTAATATTTGTGTATATAATATCTATGTATCTAATATCTATCTATCTAATATCTATCTAGTCATTTTATATATCTATCGTCTGCTTATCTATATCTATCTATTATTTGCCCATCTAATTCATATCTACCTATTTCATCTATTATTTATCTACATCTCATCAATTATTCTATTTATCTATAGATTAGATGTCTATCATCTGTTGTCTATGTAATCTATATCTAGCTATCTATTGCTATCTGTCATCAATGTATTTATTAACTCTAACTATCTGTGAATGCAAGGTGCATGTTGTCAGAGTATAATTCGGGATGCACCGGTTGTCAGGATGTGCTGGATATGTCACAGCCCCGGAATCCATGGCTGACTTCTCCTGCACATTTCTCCCAGGGCTGAGCAATGAGTAAAGTCTTGTTTTCCAGATATATATCATGTAATTAGCTGGAACAATGCAGCCAAACTAACAATTGTTTGCCAGTAATAAGCACAAGTGAGAACATCGCCGAGCACAATGCCGGCTCCTGCACTGTGTGTACTGTAGCTCTGTGTCACTGCATTATCTCTAGAATAGCAGCTGCAGTATAACCCTCATCATCTTTACACGAGTGACCTGTGTGCAGTGTGTGATGTCACAGCACAGTGTACTAACCTTGTCATCCCAGTCACTAGCATCATGTACAGCAGTAATAGCTGCCATTATCTCCTTATCAGATCCTGATATTCGTTTACCATTCAGAAAGAGATCACAGAGTAACCGTCCAATAACTGGAGTCATTACCACCTCTGCAATAGCAGAGTAATAAACATACAGAAAGATAAACCACATGCCTATAAATGTAAAATAAATTCTGTCTTTGCTTTTCTAGCCATCTACTTATGAATATAGAGATTTAGATAATAAGCATCATCAACCATGTGTAATTAACAGGGTTAATATGGTATTAATAATCTAGCATTATTATCTTTATTATTAGTAGTAGTAGTAGTAGTAGTATTTTATGTATATTTCACTTGCAACTATTAAATCTAAATTAGTAACGAGTTTCCTTGATTTCTTTAGTAATATGGAAATATATATTCCAGTAAAGTATAACCGATTAGATAGATAGATAGATAATCAGACATATAGATAGATAAATAGATATGAATGAAATATATATATATATATATATATATATATATATACAGACATAAATACATGATAGATAGATAGATAGATAGATAGATAGATCTGGGATAGATAGATAGATAGATAGATAGATAGATCTGGGATAGATAGATATAGACAGATAGATACATATGATGGATATATAGATAGATAGATAGATAGATAGATA
Source organism: Bufo gargarizans (assembly GCF_014858855.1). Taxonomy (NCBI): domain Eukaryota; kingdom Metazoa; phylum Chordata; class Amphibia; order Anura; family Bufonidae; genus Bufo; species Bufo gargarizans. Next base: position 415,563,113 of record NC_058084.1, read on the forward strand.
GATAGATAGATCTGGGATAGATAGATATAGACAGATAGATACATATGATAGATAGATAGATAGATAGATAGATAGATATAGACAGATAGATACATATGATAGATAGATGGATAGATAGATAGATATAGACAGATAGATACATATGATAGATAGATAGGATAATAGATCATCTACATATATAAATATATAAATGATAGCTACATGCATACATATATTTAGATATAGAAATAGTAGATAATGTATAATATAAAAAGATAGACAGACAATAGATAGTTAATAGATAGATAATATGTGACAAGAGATGCACACACAGATATGGTGCAGACAGCAGGATGGTCTATAGAAATTTATGTTGGATTATCTGTCACCATTTAGCAGCAGATGAAATCCAAATATTTATTGCGCTGCTTTCCCGGGACCGGTGATGACAGGTAATAATCCCTTCTCCAGCATGGTTAATAATGAAGTGTTAATGATGAGCAGCAATCTCCTATACTAATAATCTGCCCGGTGCCAGGGATGTTTGAGGATCCATTTCCCCCACACTGGGAAAGTTTACCAGAGCTTCCCCAAATCCATGACACCACCCTGACTGTGACTGATGGTGGAGGAAACCTGCACACAGACAGCTAATATACCTGACTGCAGGGATGTATATATATATACTGGTGGGATTATTATAGGATGGATACCATAGAAATGACCAGGAATGTGTTAACTCAGTTGTCAAAGGAAACATATATGATAACAGTATTAAAATAATACTTATCATAATAACACCAAATTCAGTTATTCTATGTATGTTGGTTAGTGTACATTTATCTATCTATCTATCTATCTATCTATCTATCTATCTATCTATCCGTTATCTATCTATCTATCTATCTATCTATCTGTCTATATCTATCTATCTATCTATCTATCTATCTCACATCTATCTATCTATCTATCTGATATCTATCTATCTATCTATCTATCTATCTATCTATCTATCTATCTGTCTATATCTATCTATCTGGCTGGGAGATGGTCCAGGCTGGTTCTCCATCTTGCATTACATACCACACCAGTCCTCTGTGCCCTGTGATGGCAGACACTCAGTTTTTGGCTGCCCCCATGTCTGGCACACAGGAGGGATTCCATGTAGGGCGGGGGTTTGTTATTGTGCTGTTTCCCAGGGTTGTCAGGTAGTGAGGAATGTAATAACAGGGCAGGTAAGTGATAGAGACGTGTGTCAATCACTGCAGTGACAGGCAGGCCACCTCCCCACCTGGCCTGCTTCTATCACTGGCAGAATTAAAATGTCACCCATACTATAACTTACAGCCACATGAAGGGCAGATGATGGGAGGTATACCTGCCTGTGTGCTGCCTAAACCACTGCACATTATACCCCATAGTGCGGCTACATCATTACATGACTAAACTGCTACAGCAGCACTATGATGTATTAGTACATACATGTAGTCTGCCTACTAAGCAATATGTAAAAAGCACATATAGTAAGCCCGTGGGTGCGTTTGACTATGTGTGTGTATATATATATATATATATATATATATATATATACACACACACACAACAAGCATTCTCTTAATACCACAACCCAAAGACAATAGTAATAATAATAATTTTTATTATTCATTATTATTATTATTTTGTTAATATAATTATAGTTTTTTTTTATTATTATTATTATTATTATTATTATCCAAAGGAAACATCATTATAAGCAAATGCTAATTACAATGTACATCGTTTGCTGTTCCAAATCTTATTAAATTTACACTGTAACCATATCACTGTAATTGTCTAACATACAGGTCATTGATACAATAAATATTATTATTATTATTATTATTATTATTATTATTATTATTATTATTTTCTTTTTTTAGTTAATGACCCGCAGGTAATTATAAAATAAATCGTTAAATAATATCAAACACACAGATTATTTATATTCTGATTATTTCTGTTCTTGCAGGGAAATTGATTACATGAATGAATGCATTATTTTCAACCTATTATTTTCCATTGCACGTTGCACCCAAATACCTGTTCCCTTGATTTCATACAGCCTATAGTCCCCCTTACATAGAAAGTCTATACCTATTTACTTATTCAGTGCTTGTATTGGCTGACTTCTGAAAATATGTCTATGATCGTCTCAGTCTATGATTTGTAATCAGATGGTTTGTAATAAACAGCAGCACCCGTCTGTAGACAGAACTTGTTCAAGCGCTTCATAAATCCGCCACCAGGTGGCGCTGTACAGTTGGCCCAGCAGGGTATCTGCCTTCCTGTGATCCCTGGGAGGACCAGCTCTGAAATCATTAGGGTGTTAAAAACAAATTAAAACAATTATAGAAGTTATATTTATATTGCTGATATTGGTAGAGCAAACAAAACAGGGCTGGAATTTGCAGCATAAAAGACAAGACACATGCCCTGTCCTGATAGAATCCCACAATTTATTTCACGTAGCCATTAATCCTACTTACCTTGCTGATATTCTCAGCTAATCCTATTTCTTCGTGTATTACAATGACTGTGAAATGACATATTTTGTTCCTCTGGCGGACGTTTTACATGACAAATGCATTGTCTGGGTGTCCCAGTCGCCATAGGTGTAGAGCAGCTATCTGTGAGCAGGGTCATGCTAGGAAGCTGGAGGCCCTAGGACTTCACATGCTGCAAGGCTAGACAGCCACAAAATGGGACCACTCAAGGGAAACTTCTCCACAGAAAAAACACATTCAATTTCCGGATTTTTTTCTTCCCTTTCAGGGTTATTTATTTTTGCTGCCTTAGAAGTACAAATTGAATGTTCTTTGCAGTGGCTCTGGCTACATTCCTCCCAAATCCTGCTGCTGTGCAAATAAACCCCGGGCTCCTTCCCGGCCACAGACTGGAACATACTGGGACATACTGGGACCGCCACCTGGCATTAAAGCTGCCATTTACAGCTATCTGCCCCCTGTGTCCTCTACCAGCCGAATATCTCGTCGTCCTGCTCACTGACAATCTGTCTAATATCTATCTATCTATCAATCAATCATCTATCTATCTATTATCTATCTATCTAATATCTATCTATCTATCTATCTATCTATCATCTATCTATCTATTATCTATCTATCTAATATCTATCTATCTAATATCTATCTATCTATCTATCTATCTATTATCTATCTATCTATCTAATATCTATCTATCTATCTATCTATCTATCTATCTATCTATTATCTATCTATCTATCTAATATCTATCTATCTATCTATCTATCTATCTATCTATCTATATCTATCTATCTAATATCTATCTATCTATCTATCTATCTATCTATCTAATATCTATCTATCTAATATCTATCTATCTATCTATCTATCTATCTAATCACTATCTCTTATCTATCTATTTCTCTATCTCAGATCTATCTATCTTTTTATCTAATGTCTGTCGACCTGTCTGCCTATCTATCTATCTATCGACATTATATCTAATGTCCGTCGACCTGTCTATCTATCTCTTATCTATCTATCTATCTATCTATCTATCTATAGACATTTATATCTAATGTCTGTCTTTCTATCTGCCTATCTCTTATCTATCTATTTCTCTATCTCAGATCTATCTATCTTTATATCTAATGTCTGTCGACCTGCCTATCTCTTTTCTATCTATCTATCTATCTATCTATCTATAGACATTATATCTAATGTCTGCCTACCTGTCTGCCTATCTATTTCAGCTTTCTATCTAAATCATCTATTTATCTATCCATCTATCTATCTATCTATAGACCTTTATAGCTAATGTCTATCTTTCTATCTGCCTATCTCGTATCTATCTATCTATCTATCTATCTATCTATCTATCTATCTCTCTATCTCAGATCTATATACCTTTATATCTAATACCTGTCTGCCTATCTCTTTTTTTATCTATCTATCTACTATCAATCTGCCTGTATTTATCTATCTTAAAATTTTCTATCTATCTATCTATAAGACAAAAATCAGAGCATCACTAGCAACAGTGAAGTAAACAGAGTGCCAGCAGTCCAGATGTATCTCAACATCAAAATGTAAAAAAAAGGAAAAAAAACAACAGCACATCCAAATGGTGAAAAATGTGTTGTCCTTTATTCACATCTATCTATCTATCTATCTATCTATCTATCTATCTATCTGTCTAATGTTTCTATAGTCAATCTTACATTTTTAGACGGGTGAGGTTGGGTGCACATACATCAGTTTTGTCCAGTCAGTTTTCAGTTATATATATATATTTTTTGGGGGGATACAGTCACAACTGATATATGTGCATGTGTGATCTATTAGTGCACAGGTCTGGCGTCTATAGACTGATAGCACCAGAGGAAAATGCATCATGCAGCGTTTTTCTGTAGAGCGTTATTTTACATCCGGCATCGGTTGATGAATGGTCTCATAGATAACTATGGGCTCACTTTTGGCTTCAGTCACCAGATTGCCGGACATATGTGAAGTGTGCTTTATTTATTGTGCGTCTAAAGTTGTTTTCATTTGAACATTGCATATAAGGATTTTGCCTGTGCTATTTTTTCCCTATTTTGCTTTCTTCTAATTGAAGTCAATGGGGAAATGTCACCAAAAATATTAAAAATATTAAAAGAACAAAATAAACCATAGTTTGACAGATATTATTAATTTCTTTGGGGTTTGGGATTTAAAACGGATACTAAATATAAGTTTCCATTCTGTCAGTCAAAATGTCTTTTGATAGGGTCCAAGAGCTACAACATTATATATGTTCAACAGATCATGTTAAATTAAATGAACTAAAAAATTATATGAAACACAAAGAACTATTAATTTTGAGTCATAACTATTATTTTCTTTATCCAGGGCAAATATTCATTTCATTGCCCCATTCTTATCTATCTATCTATCTATCTATCTATCTCTCTATCTATCTATCGATCTATCGTCCTCTCCTCCTGTACCCCCTTCCTGTAATCTCCAATAATGTCCTGTAATGTCTAGTATAAGAAAATCCACAAAAGTCCTGTAAAGATTTAATGAGGATTTTATTAGCTCACATCTGTGCAATGTTTGTGCTACCAAAGGACCTTTTTCACACAAAAAAAGGTCCTGTGATAGGACTGAAACGTTGCATCAACATGGGCTAATAAAATCCTCTTTTTTTGTTATACTATCTGGATACTTGATCAGGATCAAGAATAGTGATGAGCGGCAGGGGCAATATTCGAATTCCCGATATTTCTTGAATATTTTGTAGAATATTTGTCATATACTCGCAAATTCGAGATTATATTCTTGATTGCGAAAATCGACAATGTATTATTCACGTAATGCGTGCGAAATACCGGCGTGGGGTACTAGGCAACTTTTCTATTGGTTGCTAGGGATGTTGCTAAGCTGTGACAAAGCCTTCTCATTGGCCCACAAGCTAGAAGAAGGGAGGGATGATCATCTGATGTGTACTGTGTAAAAAAAAAAATCGGCATTACGAATATATAGCACTATATTCCACATATTCGCAAATTCTCGAAGTGCCGATATTCGCGATAAAAATTCACTTTTCGAATATTCGCGCTCAACACTAATCAAGAATGCAGAAATTTCAATAATCCGCAGCACTCGCCGGTAGTTGGTGAAAAATGGTGATTCACTGTAATCTGGTTGTCTGAGTGAATAAATCACCATTTTTCACCAACTACCGGCGAGTGCTGCGGATTATTGAAATTTCTAGGAGAGTTGGGACCCCCAGCCAGGATCCCTATCTGCGTGCACCATCCGGCTTGCAAGCCTCTTCACTGGTCTGTACCCAAGTGTGTGGGATGAGTAGTGCTGCCGATCTTTGAGTTTTTCTAATCAAGAATGCAGACCCCCACTCTATTTGAGCATTTTATGGGAGTGCTGCCTTTTTCTATTGCTATCTGTCTGTCTATCTAGTTAGCTCATTTCTATGTATATCATTCTATCAATGTATCTATCTATCATGTATCTATCTCATATCTATCTATCAATCTATCTATCTATCTATCTATCTATCTAGCTAATATCTATCTATCTTTATATCTAATGTCCGTCGATCTGTCTGCCTATCTCATATCTATCTATCTATCTATCTATCTATCTATCTATCTATCTATCTATCGAATATCTATCTATCATCTATCTATCATCTATCTATCTATCTATCTATCTATCTATCTATCTATCTATCTATCTATTATCTATCTATCTATCTATCTATCTCATATTATCTATCTATCTATCTATCTATCTATCTATCTATCTATCTATCTATCTATCTATCTATCTATCTATCATCCATGTCTGTTATATCTAGCTATCAATCAATCAATCATCTACCTATCTGTCTATCTATTTATCTAATTCATATCTATCTATTATCTATCTCATGACTATTATGTATCTGTTATCTATCTTGCATATATGTATCTGTCGGCCTGTCTGTGTATTTATCTTGTTTCAATATGTCTATCTAACTATCTATCTTTCTCATTTCAATATATAATTGTATCTATCTGACTATATGCCTATATGTTACATTCTCTGTCTCCCTCAGTCTTAATGCCACATTCTCTCTCTTTCTCTTTTTCTCTTAGGTTTTATTATTATAAAGGTCTCTTTTTGGATAGTGAACTTGGTATTTTCTGCCAATGCAGGCTCTGTTCAATTTCAAAACAATGGTGATTGTCAGAGGCCTTGAGCTCTCCAGTGGAGTCTTTCTGTGTGCTCACACAGCGTTAAAGCCTTCTGCAGCAGAGAGCCTAGGTCTGACCCATGTCACACAAAGGCAACTTCCACCTTCTGAAACACTAAAGGCAGGGGAAAAAAGGCAGAAAGGGGAAAGGAGGGGGCCCTGGAAGCGAAACTCAGCCTAGTTTAAATACCCTTGTCTGTTTTAATTAAAGGTCAGATGTATGCCAATGATAGGATGGGGCCTGGCTTGGCTCTGGTCATGGGGAGCCTGGCTGTCACTGCCATCTCCTGTCTGTGCCACCCTTTACTCTTGCTCTTGAACCGGTGAAAAGTTGCCTTTAAGCTACAAACCTATTAGTTACGGAGTCTTTAACTTCATCTATTTTACTCATGTAATTGGTCTAATTAAGACTAGAGTGTATGGCACCAAAGAGCCTTGAAGTTGACTGATTGGCAGTAAAACTTGGATACTGGTCGTCTTTGTGTTCTTATTGCTAGTGGATCATTTCATCCCGACTGACTGACGATCTATCGGTAGATTTATGTGTACAGGAGGGACTCATTCCTTGTGCTCAAAACTATATATCAATCTGCTCAGCTCCTCCTGCTGTATAACATACGGCCTTCCGATTGCACTGCATTTCGCGGTGACAGGTCTTCTCCTAGACACTACCTTATCTTGCCCTATCATTTGCTCTGTCTCCGAATTCCACCTATGCTTCCCATAAGCAGCCATTTAAAGTTATGGAGAGGGACTCTTTGCAATCTTCTACGATGAGATGAGGAAGTCCAAGAAAGTATCTTTGACCCATCTTAAAATGTTTTTTTTTTTTTTTAGCATCTCCAGAGACATCCACGTCCATATTTGTGACCGACATTTGCAGCTGTATTGTACTATACTATAGGTTAAGTGTGGTATAATAAATATGGCCTATTGGAAAGGACAAGGCTGTTGTAAATGTGGAAATATCCAGCTCCCTTAATGAACTAGACTCTGTAGTAGACATTGCGCACCTATGATTGCCATATTGGATTCCCAGGGCACCATCCTTGGACTTGCCAATCATGCCGCCTGAAGTGGCTAGAGTATTTTCTTAGGGTTTGTGTGTTATTAGAACTTGCCAATGTGTCAGTCTGCAAAGTTCTAGTGAAATCCTGGCTGCAAATCCTTGAAGTGAGGGTGTTATAATGGAGTGGTGTGTGATTCCCAGCTTTTCCTGAGCTTACCCAGTGCAGCCCAGCTCCCAGTTACTGACCCGTGCAGGCCTGATAAGTATGAGAGGTCTTTCTGCGACCTTTACACTTCAGAAGCAGAAAGTCAGTAGCGTGAAAGCAATCTTCTAATGAGGAGGGCTTGGGAGGGAAAAAGGGGGACCAAGCCGGCCACCAAGGGACCTCTTCCAAGGGTCTTTGAGAAGGGCATCATCCAGGTGTATGTGGCAAGGACTCTGAGCCAATAAGTAAGTGAAGAGCAACCTCTACCTGTTGCATAAGGGTGGCTAACCTACATATATTTGATAAGCCATTGTATTACCTGTCTGGCATATGCTGATCATGTGGAACTGTTTGTCATCACACTATCTTTTCCAATCTTTCTTCTTAAGCATCTATATTACATTGTAGATCTAAGAACATGATCCACTAATTGAATGTATAGCCTTTAGTCTGCTTGCAGCTATGTCACATGTGCTCTGCAGCTGGAAGTCTGCCCTATGGTTTCTAGTCATTTTCAAGCAGATTCTCTCTAACAAGGAGAAGAGTAGTTTGTGGGTCAGCAAAAATCACTGACTCATCAAAACATTTACATGAGATCATTATAGTGTACAGTCAGCCGGTCCTGCCAGTCGCCAAGTGTCCCTAATAACGCTCAGCTTAATCCTATAGGATGGCCAGAAATAGGACAAGACGGTGCCATGGGATTCGTTGCATTGGAAATATGCACAGAGATGGGTTCTGCTGACAAACAAACAAACATACATACATACAAAAACCTCGAAAAACTCTGCGCTGTAACCCATAACTATAGCATTTACAGGCAGCATCTGTTTCCATGCAATTATTACTTACATTAACTATTAATATTCACCTTGACAATATAAAAAATAATAATAATCCTGCCGTGTAGGTGTATGTAGGATAACCATTCTTGTGACCTAAATTCAGATTTAGGCAGAATATGCATTTGCTTAATAAAACTGCTTTAATAAAAAAGACCAATAAATGTTTAATGTCTGGATTATTGCAAATAAAATACGAGCATTGAGATGGCCAGTTGTATTTTATTTTTTATTTTTAAGTGGGACTAAAGGATTTTTTATTTTTATTTTTTAATTCTCTACATTTAGTCAGAATTATGTTGATGGTTGTTGGAATAATTGTGCATCCTAAGTCATGTGTCCTGATGATTCATTGCTTTTAATGGCGCTTCTACCTAGGTAGTGTTAAAAGGTCATTTAAGGCTATTTCTACCTTTACAGCAAAGGTTAAGTGACGGCAATGATATATCAAACTCAATTGTTTCAGGCAGAGATGTAGAATCGTATTGATTGTTAATGGGAGATAAGACATGTTGTGATTATTTTATCATTTCAACTTTGTGCGGCTGCTTCCTTTGCAATGATTTTTTTTTAATGCATTGTAAAAATAAGCAGGTCAATAAATAAAACAGATTTTGTGAAATTCTTAATATTTTATTACATTTTATAAAATTAAAAAGGACACATATTCTATAATAATATAATGAGGAAAACAAGAAAATAAATAATTATAAGATTTATAATATATTAAAATTTTATTTTTTATTATATATTGATATATTTTAAGATTTCTGTGTAATTCATTCACTCCAATCTGAAAATTCTATATCTCTATTTCAAGGTTTTCTTATTCTATGTTTTTATTTTATTCATACTCTGTCCCATTTTTTTAAGGAAACAAAATAGCTTTTAGTTTCTAGCAAGCAGCTGAAATAGATTTTTTTAACACATAAATATATAAACTGTAATTTGGAATAATTTTTGACTTTGTATGATGTTATAATAAAAAATAAATAAAAATATTGGTACCATGAGAATTGCAATGCAGCAGCCTTTTTGTTCTTGGTTTATCTGCACCATGTTGCTGATAGAGGGGGCTGCAGCACAATTCTGTTATAGCCCACAAAGTAATTTAGATGCCCCCATCCGCAAATATGATCTCATCAATTGTGAATCTGATTATACGATCAATATGTTTTTGGTCTGACAAAAAAAAAAATAAGCCTCACATCAGCCTACTATTCTGCCAAGAGAATAAGGATATTTCTGGTAAATACAAACTTGATATCTTTTCCAATTTTCCAATTTAGAATTCTGTGAACAGATTTCAACAATGACTATTAATGACAATTTGCATTAAAATATGTGATTAAATTGATTTGATTAAAAGGCCTATCTGAGTTGAACTATATTGAACTAATAAAAGTGGCTTGGATATTGTCATGTAATGTAAATGGCTGGGGGATTTAAATTAAAATCAGATAAGTACAGATTTATTTTAACCTGATTCTGCCAGGGTTTCCATGGCAACTATAAGTTTAAAAAGTTCAGATTAAAAATTTAGAATTTTTTTGCAACAATTTTGAATTTATCAGATGGCTGTATTAATGGTTTTAATCCATTTATGCAATTTTAAAAAATCCTAAATGTATTTAGATTTTTTTATTGGGAATACTTCATTTATTATTTCTGTATTTTTCTAAACATATGTTACATTACAGAATAATTATATAACAAACATTTTACAAATATTTATTTTTTAATCAATCTACTATGCGCATAAATGTTTGTGCACAAGGGTAAAATAAATGAAAATCCAAAAACCCCAAATGCACAATATAAATATATAGGGGGGCATAACTAGAACCTATAGGGCTACTTGGCAAAATTTGGAAAGGGGGTCCCACTCCACCACAACCACCTTCAAGCGAAGGTCAGAACATGAGAAGCTTATGATTATGTTGCTTTCCTGATTGCACAAGTTAATGCACAAAGTAATGTTGCAGAAGTGGCCACAATGTACAATGATGCCACAGTACAGCAATAAGGCTCACAGCAGTATGATAAAATGCATAGTAATGTACAAAAATAAATCAGTCATGTCTCAGCACAGAAATAATGCAAATAATGCACTCTTCCATTGTCCATATACATCACTAACTGCACAGAGTGAATATGGGCCCTTCACTTATTGGGCCCCATAGCAGCTGCTATGCCTGCTTATCTTTGCAGCTATGTCTTCATATGTATATATATATATTACAAAAAATTGGTAACCCTTAAATTATCCACATTTGAATTTCACTGTAGTCATAAAAAAGAATATTTTACATCCTTGTAAAGCAAACACATTTAACAAAAAAATAAAAATAATTCGACTGACTATATTTTATGATTATGAGTGGTCATTGGTATCATACAATTGTGAATCCATGTGTTAAATGCATAATTGAATTGATATGTGTATTTAAAGCTAAGAATCTGCACGTATGCATAGCCATTGGAATAAAATGTTTTAAATCTAAAATACTAATCAGAATGGGGATCAATTTGTAAAATGTCTGCATTTTCACCCCAGTAAACTATCACTTCATATACCATATACTAGTGATTCTGCAGTTATGTATGTGTCCTATAGATTGATTTATCTTCCTAGTGCTTTGTGTGTCAGAGGCCTGGGGGAGTGTCTTAGCTATATGGGTGGTGTGATGAATGCTCTTAAATGGATTTTGTAAGTAGGTCCCTGTACATAAATTTGATTTATACAATTAAGGTCGGATCAGACTGACAACCGAGTGTTGCTTATTTAATGAGATGAATCAGTTTGGTCAAATATATTTGCATATTCAATAGTATTAAGGTGAACAAAAAGATATCATATCAAGTGTAGCTTATACTTCATCATTAAGATGTGTGTTGATGCAACCGAACATAAATAGCATTAAAGTAAAGTTTAAATACTAATATATATATATATATATATATATATATATATATATTTATATATGTATATTCAGTATTTTTTGGGATCAGTACACAATTTTTTTCAACTTCTCAACTTCAGTATATTGATCCAATATAATGAATCCCTCTGAATAATATACACTTGATCATGTACTGAAAATCTATTGTCTGCATTTCATTCAAACATATTCCGCACAACCAGTCTGATTGCTGAATATACATCATGACAAAAGAATCACGATCAAGAAAATTTCCAAACATGCATTTTAATAAAGGTTGAAAGAATGTTAGCTAATTATGTATGATTATTTTTGTACTACAAAATAGGAATTGTTGGAAAGGCTGGTTATTGGGTTTAACATAGAAAAAGTCCAAACACCTCTATTTACTCTAGTGTCATGACTTCCATTTATATCAGAGGCATGACTGCAAGGCTTAATATGTTTTCCAATGTAGATCCGCAAGTCCTCATGGACCTATTGACCTTAATGAGCTCTGTCATGGAAAGGGCAATGGAAACCTAATGTCACCACTGAACTCAAGTGCGAACAGGACCCATAGCTACCTTTTGTCAAGTTTTGTAAAGGTCACCACCAGGTTAAATCATAGAGAATTACAAAATATGAAATGCCCCTTTCCAGCTATGCTAAGCGTATTGAAGCTGGATGCAATGCCTTCAATAAGAAATTTAGATTTGATTACAATGTGATCAATGCTACTATAAATCCTTTTACACCTTAGGATCTGACCATCTGGTCTGATCAGTCAATGGCCCGGTCCTTGTCCAATATGTTAATCACTAATTTGGATCAAACTGCTCAGATGTCAGACAACATAGTCAAATGTCATGGGATTCCTTCATTGCATTTACTGTAACTGATGGCTGTAGACGTTTACTCTCTGGGAAGGCTTGACTATTCATGAAGGAGTTTAGTTCTTGGTCGTCTTCGTTGGTGGTTCATTGAAAACATACGTGTTTATGGGCCTATTATATATTTTATAACACGCATGACGTCTTATTTAGAATGAAGCATCTCTCCTCTCAAGTTGCATAGACTGTGGTGCAAGTCGTGTACCAAGACATTGTTCCATGTGGACTGGAGATGTGGGGGAAGGGGGGATGACCCAGTAAGATGATGACTGCTCCTCTCAGCCAGGAATGGCCTCTCTTTCTGTCTTTTTTTCTTACAAATATTGTCTTATTGCATAATTATTGCAGTGTTAGTGTAAACCCATCTGTGTCACTTACTTGGATGTAGACTTTTTTTTATAATCCATCGACATGAACAATCCTTAGCTGACCATACACATTAGGCCTCATTCACACAACCATAAGCGTTTTTCTTTGATCCGCAAAGCCCGGTTACCAGCCATGGGCACGCCAAATCATTGTACAGACTCATTGACTTCAATGTCCATGCTTCAAGGGATTCAGTTTTTTTTTTTGCATCCATACGGCCGCTCAGCAAAAGATAGGGCATGTCCTATAATTCCCTGAAAAATGCCGGAGCGCCATCATGTGGACCGCAAAACACTTATGGTTGTGTCAATGCATCTTATAGTAATGTTGACTGAGGCCCCAATTTTGGCTGATCACCTGACAATCTACTGTATATTGGATGCAGCCCACCAGTCATTTTGATATTTCAACATGCTTCATCCCATGGGAGACAAGAAGTATCTAGCAGCAGCATGTCTCCCTCTCCTCATTGAGAAAGCACGCATGATCAGCCAATCCAATTGTGTATGTCAATGGGGGAATTGGGAGAGACAAAAGAGCATTTCGCCAACAGCTATAATATGTGTGACTAGCTTTACTCTGGAGATTTTTTGTAATCCAAGCATCTGAACCATTGCCTGCTAGCATCAAGGCCATTGGTTCAAATATAGAAAAAACACAGCCTATAACAACTGTACTCATAGTGGACAGTAAGCATAGAGTGAGTGACCAAGAGCAAAGAAAATATCAGGAATTATAAAGAATAAGTCTAAAATATCAGTAGATAAGTGCTTTGTCACATCTAAAAAATGAACATCATTTCCTAGCCTTTGTTTTCATTAAATGTTACTGCGGATTATCTACTTGTCATTGTACCATTTATACGTTCCTAGTCCTTGATGATCATCCGCAGTATATGTGTCACTTTATAATTTGTCGCACACGACAATTATATACGTGATGTCATAATTATTTCTATCCAAGTTTCTCAGTTCATAGCTTCTTCCATAAGACTTTGTTTGTCCCCAGATTTAGGCCTCTTGCACATGACTGTGTGCCCTCTGCTTGTAATGATGTGCGGTGCACGTCGGGCCGCCCTTGGGGCTATTTTCTCGCACTCATTTGATCTTTTGAGTGCGGTACAATAGTCACGCGGGCGGCCCGACGTGCATCGCGTCATTGTAATCTCCAGTGCGCATGACCAATGCCGCTCCGGGACATATGGCACGCTCACAGACTGTATATCACAGAGCGCATACAGTCGTGTGCAAGAGGCCTTACTTGTTCTTGTTTCCTATTGCTCTTTCGTTTTGACATATACATTGTTGTATTACTTCATGTTATTATTTAGGAACAGAGCTGCAGTATTTTGTGGGAACTCTATGGTGGTATTTTGTGGGCTCAGTATTATTTAGATACTGCCTATTATTTGGGCACTAGATGTTGGTAAGTTGGCTGCATATGGCAGTCATCTGAATATAATGTAGCTTTATGGCAGTAAATTGTCTAAAAATGGCAGTACGGGAGGGGATATTTTTTGGTTGCGTGGAGCCTCATTTTTTTATAAAGCTGGCCCTGTGGTTCTACTGAATCGAACTTAGAACCCAGGGGCGAATTAGCTATAGGCCTTACCGGGAAATTTCCCGGTGGGATGATGCGGCCTCACGGTCGGCCAGTGGATGTATTTGGGGATGTATTTTGTGCTGCTGGCAGTATTTTGTGATGGACTGTGGTATTTGGCTTTGTTAGGGTGGTAACAAAATGGTATTGCTGGCCCTGCCTTCCATCAATTTGGACCCGACTACAAAACAGGCAACTTTTAGTATTTTTTCCAGAGCCACTTTAAGTTCCCAGTCTGCCCCTGTTAGAACCCTATGTTTGGTTCAGCAGAACTGGTTGTGGTCACATCTGGTCCCTGGAGTTGGAGGGTTTTAAAGGAGTTTTTCAAGAATGGAGGGGGGGGGGGGGGGGATTAGCAAACTCCCCATTCAGCCAGACCTGTAAAGGGACGATTACTTTCTTGCTTCCTGGCACTGTCTCATGCTCCTTCTCCTCCAGGCCTGCCATGCTCCGCTGGGCTCCCTCGCTGTAAACATCCGGTTTGAAATCACCGCGGCCAATCACTGGCTGAAGCGGAGAGCAGATCTCCATGTGTCATGTGACCATTTGTCATGATGTCGTCCCCGCAGGGGTGGGCAAACTGTGGCACTCCAGCTGTTGTGCAACTATGATTCCCATCATATTCCATTTATTTTTATGTAAGTTCTGAGAAGAGCAGAGCAGGTGTGCATGCTAGGAGTTGTAGTTTCACAACAGCTGGAGTGGCGGGGGTCGCCCACCCCTGACGTAGGGGAAGCCGGTCACCACCGCAAACAGTGATTGGCTGCAGCGATGTCAAGCCAGATGTTTACAGGAAGGGAGTGAAGCGAAGTACCGCAGGCCTGAAGGAGAAGGATCAAGTAGCCAGCACCATTAACAAGTAATCTTTTCTTTACAGGTCCGGTCATGTGGGGAGTTTTCCAAAACCCTCCTCATTCTTGCACAGGTACTTTAAGGACCCTTTTCTTCATACAGTCCGACGCTATAAAGGACATGTGATAATTTGGGGCCCTCTAAAAGATTTTGCTCTGGGGCCCTCAAGCTTCACTTACAACATTTGGGAGAAAAGGGCAGTTACTTTTGTGGGATCTCACTTTCTTCCACATCTTGCACATGCGCTTATGTATAAAAATGGAAGCTCTGTAAAGCACTAGAGAGTAGAGTTGAGCGAACACCTGGATGTTCGGGTTCGAGAAGTTCGGCCGAACATCCCGGAAATGTTCGGGTTCGGGATCCGAACCCGATCCGAACTTCGTCCCGAACCCGAACCCCATTGAAGTCAATGGGGACCCGAACTTTTCGGCACTAAAAAGGCTGTAAAACAGCCCAGGAAAGAGCTAGAGGGCTGCAAAAGGCAGCAACATGTAGGTAAATCCCCTGCAAACAAATGTGGATAGGGAAATGAATTAAAATAAAAATTAAATAAATAAAAATTAACCAAAATCAATTGGAGAGAGGTTCCATAGCAGAGAATCTGGCTTCCCGTCACCCACCACTGGAACAATTCTAGTAAGAAGCAGGGCGGCAATACCAGAGGGTTAGACGGATCGTTAGTGATAGGGATATGTGTCAAACAAGATTAGACGATATGACCAATAAATTTAGAGAGCGAGGCTACCCCCCTGATCTATTGAAAATACAGCGTAATAAAGCTGAGATTACACCACCAGATAGAACTAAGAAAGAAACAAGGATCCCCTTAGTGATTAAATACCATCCCTGGTCCCAGCGCCTTAGGACTATTGTTAATCAACATTGGCACATATTATCTAAGTCCTATCCACGGATAGGAGAGTTCCAGAGGCCACCCATGATATGCTATAAACGGGCAGAAAATATTAGGGATAAAATAGTCCGGGCGGATGTGGGAAGTAATAAAATAGAAAGAGGACAGAGTACTTTATCTACACCTAGACGGGGCACTTTTCCTTGTTTAAACTGTGTCAATTGTTCCAGCGTTATAAAGGGTTCATGTTTCTCCCACCCTCACTCAGGTGAAAATATTCCAATAAGGGGCACGTTCACTTGTGATAGTAGATTTGTGGTTTACATTCTTAAATGTCCATGTGGATTACTATATGTGGGGGAAACCTCAATGAGAATGAAGGACAGACTAAGTAAACACAAATCTACTATCCGTAAACAGAATTTATTACTCCCAATACCCCTTCATTTTTATGATAAAAAACACAACATCTCGCAGTTGAGGTATCAGATTATTGAAGGTGTATCATTACCCCGTCGAGGGGGTGACAGAAATAAATTGTTATTGAAAAGGGAGGCTTACTGGATCCATCGTCTTCAGACAATGGAGCCCAGGGGCCTCAATCGTGAGTACAATGTGTCCTGCTTCCTATAAGGCATTCGGCCTTATGCAATCTGATAAATATATTTCTTTTTTTCTTCAGCGTGATTAATCACTGCAAGAATGGACTATGTGACTGAAAATCTTCGCCAGTATAGAGTGGATATGTTTTTTGCGAATTTTCAATTGCGAATTTTCAGTTGCGAATTTTCAGTTGCGAATTTTCAATTGCGAATTTTCAATTTTCAATTGCGAATTTTCAATTGCGAATTTTTCAATGCGAATTTTTCATTGCGATTATTTGATATGCGAATTTTATTTAATGAGGGAGGCGGAGCTTCTTTGATGATGTCAGTTCCTTTGTGTTTCATTTATGTATAAATAGCTGGAGTGTAAGATGTTTTATGCAGTCTGATGAAAGCACATCTGTGCTGAAACGCGTCACTATGCCATTTTGAATATGTGACTGAATAAATCTACATTGTGATCTACATCAGCGAAGTGCCGGTCCTTTCCTTTGAAACCACCACTGGAACAGTCCATTCTCAGATATTTAGGCCCCGGCACCCAGGCAGAGGAGAGAGGTCCCGTAACAGAGAATCTGTCTTCATGTCAGCAGAGAATTAGTCTGCATGTCATAGCAGAGAATGAGGCTTCACGTCAGCCACCACTGCAACAGTCCATTGGCATATATTTAGGCCCAGCACCCAGGCAGAGGAGGGAGGTCCCGTAACAGAGAATCTGTCTTCATATCAGCAGAGAATTAGTCTGCATGTCATAGCAGAGAATGAGGCTTCACGTCAGCCACCACTGCAACAGTCCATTGGCATATATTTAGGCCCAGCACACACACAGGCAGAGGAGAGAGGTCCCGTAACAGAGAATCTGGCTTCATGTCAGCAGAGAATCAGTCTGCATGTCATAGCAGAGAATGAGGCTTCACGTCAGCCACCACTGCAACAGTCCATTGGCATATATTTAGGCCCAGCACACACACAGGCAGAGGAGAGAGGTCCCGTAACAGAGGATCTGGCTTCATGTCAGCAGAGAATCAGTCTGCATGTCATAGCAGAGAATCAGGCTTCACGTCAGCCACCACTGCAACAGTCCATTGTCATAAATTTAGGCCCAGCACCCAGGCAGAGGAGAGAGGTCCCGTAACAGACAATCTGGCTTCATGTCAGCAGAGAATTAGTCTGCATGTCATAGCAGAGAATGAGGCTTCACGTCAGCCACCACTGCAACAGTCCATTGGCATATATTTAGGCCCAGCACACACCCAGGCAGAGGAGAGAGGTCCCGTAACAGAGAATCTGTCTTCATGTCAGCAGAGAATTAGTCTGCATGTCATAGCAGAGAATGAGGCTTCACGTCAGCCACCACTGCAACAGTCCATTGGCATATATTTAGGCCCAGCACCCAGGCAGAGGAGGGAGGTCCCGTAACAGAGAATCTGGCTTCATGTCAGCAGAGAATCAGTCTGCATGTCATAGCAGAGAATGAGGCTTCACGTCAGCCACCACTGCAACAGTCCATTGGCATATATTTAGGCCTAGCACACAGGCAGAGGAGAGAGGTCCCGTAACAGACAATCTGGCTTCATGTCAGCAGAGAATCAGTCTGCATGTCATAGCAGAGAATGAGGCTTCACGTCAGCCACCACTGCAACAGTCCATTGGCATATATTTAGGCCCAGCACACACACAGGCAGAGGAGAGAGGTCCCGTAACAGAGAATCTGGCTTCATGTCAGCAGAGAATCAGTCTGCATGTCATAGCAGAGAATGAGGCTTCACGTCAGCCACCACTGCAACAGTCCATTGGCATATATTTAGGCCTAGCACACAGGCAGAGCAGAGAGGTCCCGTAACAGACAATCTGGCTTCATGACAGCAGAGAATCAGTCTGCATGTCATAGCAGAGAATCAGGCTTCACGTCAGCCACCACTGCAACAGTCCATTGTCATAAATTTAGGCCCAGCACCCAGGCAGAGGAGAGAGGTCCCGTAACAGACAATCTGGCTTCATGTCAGCAGAGAATTAGTCTGCATGTCATAGCAGAGAATCAGGCTTCATGTCAGCCACCACTGCAACAGTCCATTGGCATATATTTAGGCCTAGCACACAGGCAGAGGAGAGGTTCATTCAACTTTGGGTAGCCTCGCAATATAATGGTAAAATGAAAATAAAAATAGGATTGAATGAGGAAGTGCCCTGGAGTCCAATAATATATGGTTATGGGGAGGTAGTTAATGTCTAATCTGGACAAGGGACGGACAGGTCCTGTGGGATCCATGCCTGGTTCATTTTTATGAACGTCAGCTTGTCCACATTGGCTGTAGACAGGCGGCTGCGTTTGTCTGTAATGACGCCCCCTGCCGTGCTGAATACACGTTCAGACAAAACGCTGGCTGCCGGGCAGGCCAGCACCTCCAAGGCATAAAAGGCTAGCTCTGGCCACGTGGACAATTTAGAGACCCAGAAGTTGAATGGGGCCGAACCATCAGTCAGTACGTGGAGGGGTGTGCACACGTACTGTTCCACCATGTTAGTGAAATGTTGCCTCCTGCTAACACGTTGCGTATCAGGTGGTGGTGCAGTTAGCTGTGGCGTGTTGACAAAAGTTTTCCACATCTCTGCCATGCTAACCCTGCCCTCAGAGGAGCTGGCCGTGACACAGCTGCCTTGGCGACCTCTTGCTCCTCCTCTGCCTTGGCCTTGGGCTTCCACTTGTTCCCCTGTGACATTTGGGAATGCTCTCAGTAGCGCGTCTACCAACGTGCGCTTGTACTCGCGCATCTTCCTATCACGCTCCAGTGCAGGAAGTAAGGTGGGCACATTGTCTTTGTAGCGTGGATCCAGCAGGGTGGCAACCCAGTAGTCCGCACAGGTTAAAATGTGGGCAACTCTGCTGTCGTTGCGCAGGCACTGCAGCATGTAGTCGCTCATGTGTGCCAGGCTGCCCAGGGGTAAGGACAAGCTGTCCTCTGTGGGAGGCGTATCGTCATCGTCCTGCCTTTCCCCCCAGCCACGCACCAGTGATGGACCCGAGCTGCGTTGGGTGCCACCCCGCTGTGACCATGCTTCATCCTCATCCTCCTCCACCTCCTCCTCATCCTCGTCCTCCTCGTCCTCCAGTAGTGGGCCCTGGCTGGCCACATTTGTACCTGGCCTCTGCTGTTGCAAAAAACCTCCCTCTGAGTCACTTCGAAGAGACTGGCCTGAAAGTGCTAAAAATGACCCCTCTTCCTCATCCTCCTCCTCCTCCTCCTGGGCCACCTCCTGTTCCATCATCGCCCTAAGTGTTTTCTCAAGGAGACATAGAAGTGGTATTGTAACGCTGATAACGGTGTCATCGCCACTGGCCATGTTGGTGGAGTACTCGAAACAGCGCAACAGGGCACACAGGTCTCGCATGGAGGCCCAGTCATTGGTGGTGAAGTGGTGCTGTTCTGTAGTGCGACTGACCCGTGCGTGCTGCAGCTGAAACTCCACTATGGCCTGCTGCTGCTCGCACAGTCTGTCCAGCATGTGCAAGGTGGAGTTCCACCTGGTGGGCACGTCGCATATGAGGCGGTGAGCGGGAAGGCCGAAGTTACGCTGTAGCGCAGACAGGCGAGCAGCGGCAGGATGTGAACGCCGGAAGCGCGAACAGACGGCCCGCACTTTATGCAGCAGCTCTGACATGTCGGGGTAGTTGTGAATGAACTTCTGCACCACCAAATTCAGCACATGCGCCAAGCAAGGGATGTGCGTCAAATTGGCTAGTCCCAGAGCTGCAACGAGATTTCGCCCATTATCACACACCACCAGGCCGGGCTTGAGGCTCACCGGCAGCAACCACTCGTCGGTCTGTTGTTCAATACCCCGCCACAACTCCTGTGCGGTGTGGGGCCTGTCCCCCAAACATATGAGTTTCAGAATGGCCTGCTGACGTTTACCCCGGGCTGTGCTGAAGTTGGTGGTGAAGGTGTGTGGCTGACTGGATGAGCAGGTGGAAGAAGAGGAGGAGGAAGCCGAGAAGGAGGAGGTGGCAACAGGAGGCAAAGAATGTTGCCCTGCGATCCTTGGCGGCGGCAGGACGTGCGCCAAACAGCTCTCCGCCTGGGGCCCAGCTGCCACTACATTTACCCAGTGTGCAGTTAGGGAGATATAGCGTCCCTGGCCGTGCTTACTGGTCCACGTATCTGTGGTTAGGTGGACCTTGCTACAGATGGCGTTGCGCAGTGCACACTTGATTTTATCGGATACTTGGTTGTGCAGGGAAGGCACGGCTCTCTTGGAGAAGTAGTGCCGGCTGGGAACAACATACTGTGGGACAGCAAGCGACATGAGCTGTTTGAAGCTGTCTGTGTCCACCAGCCTAAATGACAGCATTTCATAGGCCAGTAGTTTAGAAATGCTGGCATTCAGGGCCAGGGATCGAGGGTGGCTAGGTGGGAATTTACGCTTTCTATCAAATGTTTGTGAGATGGAGAGCTGAACGCTGGCGTGTGACATGGTTGAGACGCTTGGTGACGGAGGTGGTGGTGGTGGTGTTGGTGGTACATCCCCTGTTTGCTGGGCGGCAGGTGCCAACGTTCCTCCAGAGGCGGAGGAAGAGGCCGAGGCGGCAGCAGCAGAATAGGCCGAGGCGGCAGCAGCAGAAGAGGTAGCAGGGGGAGCCTGAGTGACTTCCTTGGTTTTAAGGTGTTTACTCCACTGCAGTTCATGCTTTGCATGCAGGTGCCTGGTCATGCAGGTTGTGCTCAGGTTCAGAACGTTAATGCCTCGCTTCAGGCTCTGATGGCACAGCGTGCAAACCACTCGGGTCTTGTCGTCAGCACATTGTTTGAAGAAGTGCCATGCCAGGGAACTCCTTGAAGCTGCCTTTGGGGTGCTCGGTCCCAGATGGCGGCGGTCAGTAGCAGGCGGAGTCTCTTGGCGGCGGGTGTTCTGCTTTTGCCCACTGCTCCCTCTTTTGCTACGCTGTTGGCTCGGTCTCACCACTGCCTCTTCCTCCGAACTGTGAAAGTCAGTGGCACGACCTTCATTCCATGTGGGGTCTAGGACCTCATCGTCCCCTGCATCGTCTTCCACCCAGTCTTGATCCCTGACCTCCTGTTCAGTCTGCACACTGCAGAAAGACGCAGCAGTTGGCACCTGTGTTTCGTCATCATCAGAGACATGCTGAGGTGGTATTCCCATGTCCTCATCATCAGGAAACATAAGTGGTTGTGCGTCAGTGCATTCTATGTCTTTCACCGCTGGGGAAGGGCTAGGTGGATGCCCTTGGGAAACCCTGCCAGCGGAGTCTTCAAACAGCATAAGAGACTGCTGCATAACTTGAGGCTGAGACAGTTTCCCTGGTATGCATGGGGGTGATGTGACAGACTGATGGGGTTGGTTTTCAGGCGCCATCTGTGCGCTTTCTGCAGAAGACTGGGTGGGAGATAATGTGAACGTGCTGGATCCACTGTCGGCCACCCAATTGACTAATGCCTGTACCTGCTCAGGCCTTACCATCCTTAGAACGGCATTGGGCCCCACCATATATCGCTGTAAATTCTGGCGGCTACTGGGACCTGAGGTAGTTGGTACACTAGGACGTGTGGATGTGGCAGAACGGCCACGTCCTCTCCCAGCACCAGAGGGTCCACTAACACCACCACGACCATGTCCACGTCCGCGTCCCTTACTAGATGTTTTTCTCATTGTTATGGTTCACCACAATAACAAATATATTATTTGGCCCAATGTATTGTATTCAAATTCAGCGGGATATAAATTTGAGGCCTAGTATTTAGGCGCTGGGTGACCGGTATGGATTTAGTGACAGAATTAGACTTGGAAATGCACAGAAGCGTGTGTGTGTGAAGTTATTCTGAATGACCCAATGTGCACCTTGAATATTATATACCCTTTTAGGGATAGATTTCAAATAGCTCTGATATAGCAGAAACCACTAAATTATGAAATTGCTAAATTGGGAATTGTATTTCAACCCAGAACAAAAAATGTGCTTTGACGGACACTAAATAACTTTCCCAGCCACAACAGGACAGCGTTAACGAGAGATTTAGCAGGATATAAATTTGAGGCCTAGTATTTAGGCGCTGGGTGACAGGTATGGGTTTAGTGACAGAATTAGACTTAGAAATACACAGTAGCGGGTGTGTGTGAAGTTATTCTGAATGACCCAATGTGCACCTTGAATATTATATACCCTTTTAGGGATAGATTTCAAATAGCTCTGATATAGCAGAAACCACTAAATTATGAAATTGCTAAATTGGGAATTGTATTTCAACCCAGAACAAAAAATGTGCTTTGACGGACACTAAATAACTTTCCCAGCCACAACAGGACAGCGTTAACGAGAGATTTAGCAGGATATAAATTTGAGGCCTAGTATTTAGGCGCTGGGTGACAGGTATGGGTTTAGTGACAGAATTAGACTTGGAAATACACAGTAGCGGGTGTGTGTGAAGTTATTCTGAATGACCCAATGTGCACCTTGAATATTATATACCCTTTTAGGGATAGATTTCAAATAGCTCTGATATAGCAGAAACCACTAAATTATGAAATTGCTAAATTGGGAATTGTATTTCAACCCAGAACAAGAAATGTGCTTGAACGGACACTAAATAACTCGCCCAGCTACAGCACTAACGACAGATTTAGCTGGATATGAATTTGAGGCCTAGTATTTAGGCGCTGGGTGACAGGTATGGGTTTAGTGACAGAATTAGACTTGGAAATGCACAGTAGCGGGTGTGTGAAGTTATTCTGAATGTCCCTATGTGCACCTTCAATATGATCTACCCTTTTAGGGATAGATTTTAAATAGCTCTGATATAGCAGAAACCACTAAATTATGAAATTGCTAAATTGGGAATTGTATTTCAACCCAGAACAAGAAATGTGCTTGAACGGACACTAAATAACTCGCCCAGCTACAGCACTAACGACAGATTTAGCTGGATATGAATTTGAGGCCTAGTATTTAGGCGCTGGGTGACAGGTATGGGTTTAGTGACAGAATTAGACTTGGAAATGCACAGTAGCGGGTGTGTGAAGTTATTCTGAATGTCCCTATGTGCACCTTCAATATGATCTACCCTTTTAGGGATAGATTTCAAATAGCTCTGATATAGCAGAAACCACTAAATTATGAAATTGCTAAATTGGGAATTGTATTTCAACCCAGAACAAGAAATGTGCTTGAACGGACACTAAATAACTCGCCCAGCTACAGCACTAAGGACAGATTTAGCGGGATATAAATTTGAGGCCTAGTATTTAGGCGCTGGGTGACAGGTATGGGTTTAGTGACAGAATTAGACTTGGAAATGCACAGTAGCGGGTGTGTGTGAAGTTATTCTGAATGTCCCTATGTGCACCTTCAATATGATCTACCCTTTTAGGGATAGCTTTCAAATAGCTCTGATATAGCAGAAACCACTAAATTATGAAATTGCTAAATTGGGAATTGTATTTCAACCCAGAACAAGAAATGTGCTTGAACGGACACTAAATAACTCGCCCAGCTACAGCACTAACGAGAGATTTAGCAGGATATAAATTTGAGGCCTAGTATTTAGGCGCTGGGTGACAGGTATGGGTTTAGTGACAGAATTAGACTTGGAAATACACAGTAGCGGGTGTGTGTGAAGTTATTCTGAATGACCCAATGTGCACCTTGAATATTATATACCCTTTTAGGGATAGATTTCAAATAGCTCTGATATAGCAGAAACCACTAAATTATGAAATTGCTAAATTGGGAATTGTATTTCAACCCAGAACAAGAAATGTGCTTGAACGGACACTAAATAACTAGCCCAGCTACAGCACTAAGGACAGATTTAGCTGGATATAAATTTGAGGCCTAGTATTTAGGCGCTGGGTGACAGGTATGGGTTTAGTGACAGAATTAGACTTGAAAATACACAGTAGCGGGTGTGTGTGAAGTTATTCTGAATGACCCAATGTGCACCTTGAATATTATATACCCTTTTAGGGATAGATTTCAAATAGCTCTGATATAGCAGAAACCACTAAATTATGAAATTGCTAAATTGGGAATTGTATTTCAACCCAGAACAAGAAATGTGCTTGAACGGACACTAAATAACTCGCCCAGCTACAGCACTAACGAGAGATTTAGCAGGATATAAATTTGAGGCCTAGTATTTAGGCGCTGGGTGACAGGTATGGGTTTAGTGACAGAATTAGACTTGGAAATACACAGTAGCGGGTGTGTGTGAAGTTATTCTGAATGACCCAATGTGCACCTTGAATATTATATACCCTTTTAGGGATAGATTTCAAATAGCTCTGATATAGCAGAAACCACTAAATTATGAAATTGCTAAATTGGGAATTGTATTTCAACCCAGAACAAGAAATGTGCTTGAACGGACACTAAATAACTCGCCCAGCTACAGCACTAAGGACAGATTTAGCTGGATATAAATTTGAGGCCTAGTATTTAGGCGCTGGGTGACAGGTATGGGTTTAGTGACAGAATTAGACTTGGAAATACACAGTAGCGGGTGTGTGTGAAGTTATTCTGAATGACCCAATGTGCACCTTGAATATTATATACCCTTTTAGGGATAGATTTCAAATAGCTCTGATATAGCAGAAACCACTAAATTATGAAATTGCTAAATTGGGAATTGTATTTCAACCCAGAACAAGAAATGTGCTTGAACGGACACTAAATAACTCGCCCAGCTACAGCACTAACGAGAGATTTAGCAGGATATAAATTTGAGGCCTAGTATTTAGGCGCTGGGTGACAGGTATGGGTTTAGTGACAGAATTAGACTTGGAAATACACAGTAGCGGGTGTGTGTGAAGTTATTCTGAATGACCCAATGTGCACCTTGAATATTATATACCCTTTTAGGGATAGATTTCAAATAGCTCTGATATAGCAGAAACCACTAAATTATGAAATTGCTAAATTGGGAATTGTATTTCAACCCAGAACAAGAAATGTGCTTGAACGGACACTAAATAACTCGCCCAGCTACAGCACTAACGAGAGATTTAGCAGGATATAAATTTGAGGCCTAGTATTTAGGCGCTGGGTGACAGGTATGGGTTTAGTGACAGAATTAGACTTGGAAATACACAGTAGCGGGTGTGTGTGAAGTTATTCTGAATGACCCAATGTGCACCTTGAATATTATATACCCTTTTAGGGATAGATTTCAAATAGCTCTGATATAGCAGAAACCACTAAATTATGAAATTGCTAAATTGGGAATTGTATTTCAACCCAGAACAAGAAATGTGCTTGAACGGACACTAAATAACTCGCCCAGCTACAGCACTAACGAGAGATTTAGCAGGATATAAATTTGAGGCCTAGTATTTAGGCGCTGGGTGACAGGTATGGGTTTAGTGACAGAATTAGACTTGGAAATACACAGTAGCGGGTGTGTGTGAAGTTATTCTGAATGACCCAATGTGCACCTTGAATATTATATACCCTTTTAGGGATAGATTTCAAATAGCTCTGATATAGCAGAAACCACTAAATTATGAAATTGCTAAATTGGGAATTGTATTTCAACCCAGAACAAGAAATGTGCTTGAACGGACACTAAATAACTCGCCCAGCTACAGCACTAACGAGAGATTTAGCAGGATATAAATTTGAGGCCTAGTATTTAGGCGCTGGGTGACAGGTATGGGTTTAGTGACAGAATTAGACTTGGAAATACACAGTAGCGGGTGTGTGTGAAGTTATTCTGAATGACCCAATGTGCACCTTGAATATTATATACCCTTTTAGGGATAGATTTCAAATAGCTCTGATATAGCAGAAACCACTAAATTATGAAATTGCTAAATTGGGAATTGTATTTCAACCCAGAACAAGAAATGTTCTTGAACGGACACTAAATAACTCGCCCAGCTACAGCACTAACGAGAGATTTAGCAGGATATAAATTTGAGGCCTAGTATTTAGGCGCTGGGTGACAGGTATGGGTTTAGTGACAGAATTAGACTTGGAAATACACAGTAGCGGGTGTGTGTGAAGTTATTCTGAATGACCCAATGTGCACCTTGAATATTATATACCCTTTTAGGGATAGATTTCAAATAGCTCTGATATAGCAGAAACCACTAAATTATGAAATTGCTAAATTGGGAATTGTATTTCAACCCAGAACAAGAAATGTGCTTGAACGGACACTAAATAACTCGCCCAGCTACAGCACTAACGAGAGATTTAGCAGGATATAAATTTGAGGCCTAGTATTTAGGCGCTGGGTGACAGGTATGGGTTTAGTGACAGAATTAGACTTGGAAATACACAGTAGCGGGTGTGTGTGAAGTTATTCTGAATGACCCAATGTGCACCTTGAATATTATATACCCTTTTAGGGATAGATTTCAAATAGCTCTGATATAGCAGAAACCACTAAATTATGAAATTGCTAAATTGGGAATTGTATTTCAACCCAGAACAAGAAATGTGCTTGAACGGACACTAAATAACTCGCCCAGCTACAGCACTAAGGACAGATTTAGCTGGATATAAATTTGAGGCCTAGTATTTAGGCGCTGGGTGACAGGTATGGGTTTAGTGACAGAATTAGACTTGGAAATACACAGTAGCGGGTGTGTGTGAAGTTATTCTGAATGACCCAATGTGCACCTTGAATATTATATACCCTTTTAGGGATAGATTTCAAATAGCTCTGATATAGCAGAAACCACTAAATTATGAAATTGCTAAATTGGGAATTGTATTTCAACCCAGAACAAGAAATGTGCTTGAACGGACACTAAATAACTCGCCCAGCTACAGCACTAACGAGAGATTTAGCAGGATATAAATTTGAGGCCTAGTATTTAGGCGCTGGGTGACAGGTATGGGTTTAGTGACAGAATTAGACTTGGAAATACACAGTAGCGGGTGTGTGTGAAGTTATTCTGAATGACCCAATGTGCACCTTGAATATTATATACCCTTTTAGGGATAGATTTCAAATAGCTCTGATATAGCAGAAACCACTAAATTATGAAATTGCTAAATTGGGAATTGTATTTCAACCCAGAACAAGAAATGTGCTTGAACGGACACTAAATAACTCGCCCAGCTACAGCACTAACGAGAGATTTAGCAGGATATAAATTTGAGGCCTAGTATTTAGGCGCTGGGTGACAGGTATGGGTTTAGTGACAGAATTAGACTTGGAAATGCACAGTAGCGGGTTTGTGAAGTTATTCTGAATGTCCCTATGTGCACCTTCAATATGATCTACCCTTTTAGGGATAGATTTCAAATAGCTCTGATATAGCAGAAACCACTAAATTATGAAATTGCTAAATTGGGAATTGTATTTCAACCCAGAACAAGAAATGTGCTTGAACGGACACTAAATAACTCGCCCAGCTACAGCACTAAGGACAGATTTAGCTGGATATAAATTTGAGGCCTAGTATTTAGGCGCTGGGTGACAGGTATGGGTTTAGTGACAGAATTAGACTTGGAAATGCACAGTAGCGGGTGTGTGAAGTTATTCTGAATGACCCTATGTGCACCTTGAATATTATATACCCTTTTAGGGATAGATTTCAAATAGCTCTGATACAGCAGAAACCACTAAATTTTTAAATTGCTAAATTGGGAATTGTATTTCAACCCAGAACAAAAAATGTGCTTTGACGGACACTAAATAACTTTCCCAGCCACAACAGGACAGCGGTAACGAGAGATTTAGCGGGATATAAATTTGAGGCCTAGTATTTAGGCGCTGGGTGACCGGTATGGATTTAGTGACAGAATTAGACTGGGATATGGCCAAAAAATAACCACACTATTGCTGGTTAAATGCACTTGGTGATGGGCGCAGCTTGCCCCTGATGTAGTATATGGCCAAAAAATGAACAGACTATTGCTGGTTAAATGCACTTGGTGTCACAGCTTGACCAACCACACTACTGAGGGTTAAATGCACTTGGTGACGGGCGCAGCTTGCCCCTGATTTAGTATATGGCCAAAAAATGAACAGACTATTGCTGGTTAAATGCACTTGGTGTGATAGCTTGACCAACCACACTACTGAGGGTTAAATGCACTTGGTGTGACAGCTTCACCCTGATGTAGGCTTTAGCCAAAAAACAACCACACCATTGAGGGTTAAATGCACTTGGTCGCAGCTTGTGCTGGCGCACCACAAGACACAAAATGGCCGCCGATCACCCCAGAAAAATGTGACTGACAAACGGTCTGGGCAGCCTAAAAACAGTGAGCAATTGAGGATCAGCAGCTCAATGATCCACAGCTGCAGATCGATCAGTTAATCAAGTCCTTTGGAGGAGTTAATCTGCCTAATCTCGCCCTACTGTCGCAGCCGCAACCTCTCCCTACGCTAATCAGAGCAGAGTGACGGGCGGCGCTATGTGACTCCAGCTTAAATAGAGGCTGGGTCACATGGTGCTCTGGCCAATCACAGCCATGCCAATAGTAGGCATGGCTGTGATGGCCTCTTGGGGCAAGTAGTATGACGCTTGTTGATTGGCTGCTTAGCAGCCTTTCAAAAAGCGCCAAGAAAGCGTCACAAAAGCGCGAAGAAAGCGACGAACACCGAACCCGAACCCGGACTTTTACGAAAATGTCCGGGTTCGGGTCCGTGTCACGGACACCCCAAAATTCGGTACGAACCCGAACTATACAGTTCGAGTTCGCTCATCCCTACTAGAGAGCAACCATCAATTGACATGCTGCATAAAAATTGTTCTGAGAAAAATAACTGTATCCCACAGAAACGGATCCGATTTTACGTTTTTGAACTCATGTACTTTAACGAGTTGCTGGGGGTGAGAGCATTTACATCAGAGCTGCATAATATAGCAATGATCATAATAGTAATAGACTACTTTCATGAGCGGTTCTGTTTTTGCACATTTTTGCCTTGTATACTTGTGTTTATACTCATTATTGTCTTAGATGCTTATACAGAAAACAAACTTTTCTATGTTTTGTCAAAAATAAATGAAGCTGATGGGTCGCTTTGATGTGTATATGTCAGGATTTCAAGTAGTAAATCTGTTTGTTGTGTTGGAATCAGATTTGCTTATCAGAGGGGATTATAGTATCTAATATTTGCAAAGCTTAGTTCAGTCTATCACACTTTAATATGTCAAGCCAACCAATACATCCTATTGGTTTATGGAGAGAACCATTAAAGCTTGAATACAATTTTATGATAAAGCCACTAACAACATTTAGAAACACTGTATACGGGCAAAACGCTAGGGCTATGAAAAGGGGATATTCTAAACAAGATAAGGCAGCTCTTCATGACTCTATTACATGCACCGTATATTGTAAGAGAGGCGCAATGTATATAGGGATATATTGTATCCAGCATGTTGCCAATGGTAAAGACAATGTGAAATGTGATGTATTGTATGGTTTACAGATAAAGCATGCCAAGACAGCCTCAAATACAGTAATCTCCATATGTATCTGTATGCAGACACCCATTAGATGATTGCCAGTTATTCCTAACGTCAAAACACAGTATAAGGTGTACAACGAGGGGTATAGCGTTATATTATTTTAGGGAAAACCCTTTTAACTCCCTAATAGGGTATTTAAGTTTTTTTTTAAAATTAAACTTTTAATCTTTTCCACTTTTTCTTATGCAATGGGACATTTTCTAGTAGCTTGATACATTTCTGTACATTATACCTGATCTTTAATTTCACACATATTGTGTCCATACCATTAGTGTGGTCAGATAAGCTAGAGGTATCAAGTCTGTCTATGTCAAAAAAGCCTAAAATGTACAGTACCTACATTTCTATTAAGATTGTCTCCTGCTATAAAAATCTATACCTATGAACCAATGCTCAAATGAAAGAAGTTGTATGGTATTACAATAACATGGTCACTTTGTACTAAAAAACAGCAGCACGCTTCTCTATTGACTTGTCTGATACTGCAACTCCACCCCATTCATCTAAATGGGGTTGAATTACAATACCAGTTGCCATTTAGTTTGGCCGAACAGGATAAACCGCTGCCAAACATCTCATGTAGTGATTATTGCCCAGAGAAAGAAAGACTAAGTTATGCTGAAATCTGATATGAATTATTCTTGTTTTCCGCCAAAAACATACTTTGGGGGATAATTTTATTATGGGTATGATCAACATTAGGGTTGAAGTGTCTTTTGGCAATAATAGACATTTTTTTAAATCTGAGATAGATATAGATAGATGATAGATAAATAGATAGATAATAGATAGATAGATAGATTACATAGTACATAAGGCCGAAAAAAGACATTTGTCCATCCAGTTTGGCCTGTCATCCTGCAAGTTGATCCAGAGGAAGGCAAAAAAAACCTGTGAGGTAGAACCCAATTTTCCTTACTTTAGGGGAATAAAAATTAGGAATAAATTCCTTCCCGACTCCAATCAGGCAATCAGAATAACTCCCTGGATCAACGACCCCTCTCTAGTAGCTATAGCCTGTAATATTATTACACTCCAGAAATACATCCAGGCCCCTCTTGAATTCCTTTATTGTACTCACCATCACCACCTCCTCAGGCATAGAGTTCCATAGTCTCACTGCTCTTACCGTAAAGAATCCTCTTCTATGTTTGTGTACAAACCTTCTTTCCTCCAGACGCAGAGGATGTCCCCTCGTCACAGTCACAGTCCTGGGGATAAATAGATGATGGGATAGATCTCTGTACTGTCCCCTGATATATTTATACATATTAATTAGATCTCCTCTCAGTCGTCTTTTTTCTAAAGTAAAAAACCCTAATTTTGATAATCTTTCAGGGTACTGTAGTTGCCCATTCCAGTTATTACTTCAGTTGCCCTCCTCTGGACCCTCTCCTGCTCTGCTATGTCTGCCTTGTTTACAGGAGCCCAAAATTGTACACAGTACTCCATGTGTGGTCTGACTAGCAATTTGTAAAGTGGTAGGACTATGTTCTTATCATGGGCATCTATGCCCCTTTTGATGCAATCCATTATCTTATTGGCGGTGGCAGCAGCTGCCTGACACTGGTTTTTGCAGCTTAGTTTGCTGTTTATTAAAATTCCTAGATCCTTTTCCATGTCAGTGTTACCGAGTGTTTTGCCATTTAGTATGTACTGGTGACTTGCATTATTCCTTCCCATGTGCATAACTTTACATTTGTCAGTGTTAAACCTCATCTGCCACTTATCTGCCCAAGCCTCCAGTCTATCCAGATCCCTCTGTAGTAGTATACTGTCCTCTTCAGTGTTAATTACTTTACACAGTTTAGTGTCATCTGCGAAAATTGATATTTTACTATGCAAGCCTTCTACAAGATCATTAATAAATATATTGAAGAGAAAAGGGCCCAATACTGACCCCTGAGTTACTCCACTAGTGACCCAATCTGAGTGTGTACCGTTAATAACCACCCTCTTTTTTCTATCATTGAGCCAGTTACTTACCCACTTACACTGTGTGACACAGTGAGGGGTTGTATCTGGCAAGGCAGGTATTTTCCTGCCAGCATGTGCGGCTGGTTTCCAGCCAGATGAGGTCAAATACCGGACCGGAGTTTAAGTGCCGGTCCGGGTTTTGGCAGCACCTGACTGTCCTTAAATAGGCAGCTGGGCTCAGCAGAGATCTCTCTGTTTTGGGGATCTGAGGCTTTGTGCCATCCTGAAGGGGTGGGAGCCGCATGCTGGTGAAACAGGTCCCCTAAAGCCTGCTGTGGACTACTGGAGGCAGAACTACCAGCAAGGTGACATGTGTTATATGAACTTTCCATTGTGTGTGAATTAACACCAAGACTGCAAAGTTACGTGCTGTTTTGTGCAATTGCCTCAAGTGTAAATAAACATTGACGTTTTGAGTTAAGAACTTGTATTTTGCCTCTATACTGTGCCCGCTTACCCTATCTACCAGAACAAAACCCCACAATTGGTGGAGGATGCGTGTAAGAGCAGTGAGGATGGCGTGAACGCTGATATTTTTGGTTTCTGCATTTTTCAGGCACGGTTGTATGTCGTACATTAAACCAGCTGTATTACAACCAGTGCCCCACGACAAAATGTAGGCTGTTGTGAAGGCCCTCATGGAGGTTTAATCTGCAGCAACGCGAGGCTAATAAGCAGCAGCAGGAGACTAACCAGTTGCTGCTACAACATGTGATAGCTTTGCAGACAGCAGGAGCAACCCCGAGCGTCCACAATGCCCGGAAAGCAGTCCATGCCGCGATTCCTAAGATGACCCCCGCAGACGACATCGAAACCTACCTGGCGATGTACAAGAAAGTGGCCACCAGGGAAAAGCTACCCCGTGACCAGTGGGCTGAGGTCGTCGCTCCATTCCTGGCATCCGATTCCCAGCGGGTGTATTTCGACTTGCCGGACGATCAAGCGACAGACTACCAGAAAGTAAAGGGTGAGATTTTGGCAAGACTGGGGGTGGATGTGTTGGTCCGGGCCCAGCGGGTACATCACTGTGGGTTTAAGCTGGCTGAGCCTGCGAGAACCCAGTATTATGACTTACTCCACCTCTTGCAAAAGTGGCTACAGCCTGATGTGCTGAGTCCCACGGCTATGCTGGATAGACTATTGGCTGATATGTCCAGGAGGGCTCTGCCACCCCCTCTCCAGCACCGGATCGGCCAGGTGTTTCCTGGCAATGCCCTAGAAATGGTTGTCCTGGTGGAGCGCTATGAGGCTACTAAGACTGTTACAGGGGGTTCTTCTGGGAGGGGGGGGCAATTAAACTCTGTAAATCTCCATCCCAGACCCAGCGACTTGTACCAACCAAACCCACCCGGTGTGTACCCTCTACGGACCTGGTTCCGATAGTCTGTTGGTGGTGTCAGGAGCCAGGCCATGTAAGAGCTGACTGTCCCCATCAGGTGGATCCCATGAATACTAACTATGGCTACCGTCAGTCGCTATATGCCAGGAAGCTGTGCGCAGCAGGTACCCTAAAAAACTCTAAACCACCTGTGGAAGGTGGAGATAGGAGACACTCCAGAGGAGGCTCTGCTGGACTCAGGGATTCTGGTGTCCCTAGTAAGGGCTCCCCTGGTACGGTCAGAGGAGTATACTGGCCAAAAATTCGGGGTCATGTGCATCCATGGAGACTTAAAAGACTATCCCACCACCCTGGTGTCTCTAACCACAGGAGCTGGCAGATGGACTCATGAAGTGGCAGTTGTCCCAAATTTACACTATGAACTTATATTAGGGAGAGACTTCCCGGGATTCCCGGCACTGTGGCCTGCTATGAGAGTGACTGATACCCATGAGACAGGGGTAACCCTAGCAGAGTAGCCCAGCTCAGACCAGAACCCCTGGAATCTAAGACCGAAGGTAGGGTTGACCGCCGCTAACTGTAATGGTGGGAGACGTGGAGGACTTGCCGCCAGGTCTTGAAATGGCATATCTCAATGTCTACAGGGATAATTTTGGTACCGCCCAACGTCGGGACCCAACCATATCCCGTGCTTGGGAAAATGTGTTAACAGTAGATGGTGAACCACAACAACTTGGGGCAGAGTCAGTGTTTCCTCGTTTTGTGGTTCATCAGGATATGTTGTATCGGGTAAACCAACAACGGGGTGAGCCTATTGAACAGTTGGAGGTCCCCAAGGCTTATCGCAAGCTTGTGTTAGATCTAGCCCACCAACACGTTTTCGGGGGTCAACTGGTGCTGCAGAAAACTCAGGATCGTATTCTACAGCTGTTTTACTGGCCCAGCATATTCAAAGAAGTGGAAGAGTTTTGTAAGTCTTGTCCGACCTGCCAGATAACTAGCCCCCAGCCACATTTCCGTAATCCCCTAGTACCTCTCACGATTATCGAAGTACCGTTTGACCGAATAGCTATGGACCTCATAAGCCCAGTACCAAAGTCCACCAGAGGGCATCAACACATCTAAGTCATTCTAGACTACGCCACTTGGTACCCGAAGGTGGTGCCACTGCGACATACCTCGGTCAAACTCATAGCTAAGGAGTTAATGGAGATGTTTTCCCGAGTAGGACTACCTAAAGAGGTTCTGACCGACCAAGGGACCCCTTTTATGTCCAAGGTGATGAGGGAACTCTGTAAGTTGCTGCAAATAGAACAACTACAGACGTCCGTTTACCATCCGCAAACGGACGGTCTGGTAGAACTGTTTAACCAAACATTAAAAAATATGTTGAAAAAGGTAGTGTCTAAAGATGGGAAGGACTGGGACCTTCTTCTGCCCTATCTCGTGTTCGCAGTGTGAGAGGTACCCCAGGCCTCTGCTGGGTTCTCGCCCTTCGAATTGCTATATCGCAGACACCCTCGCGGTCTCTTGGACGTGGCCAAATAGGCGTGGGAAAAACAACCCACTCTACATAAAAGTTTAATTGAGTACGTTACCCAGATGCAAGAACGGATAGAGACAGTGTTGCCTCTTGTTAGGAAGCATATGGAGGCAGCTCAGCGAGCCCAGAGTCGGGTGTATAATCAGCAGGCTCGGGTTTGGATCTTTAACCCGGGTGATCGGATTTTGGTTCTGGTGCCAACCATGGACAGTAAGTTCCTGGCTAGGTGGCAGGGGCCCTATGAGGTACTTGAGAAAATTGGAGATGTAAACGACAAGGTGCACCAGCCAGGGTGGCGAAAGCCGTTCCAGGTTTACCATGGGAATTTACTCAAACCATGGAAAGATAGGGAAAACTGTACAGGAGACAGCCCACGGCCGGGTTTTCTAGGAGAAGAGGTACCGGCCCCTCTGTCTGATGCTAGAGTAAAAATGGCTGAGAGCCTCTCCTCTAAACAGACTCAGGCCAGGGAGTTTGTTAGTCAGCACACGGATGTGTTCTCGGACCTCCCTGCATGCACTTCCATAATCCAGCATGACTGTCACTGAGCCTCAGGCAAAAGTTTGATGCTTATCACATGCCCCGGGTGGATGAGCTCATCGAGAGGTTAGGACAAGCCCGATATTTTTCTTTGGACCTCACGAAAGGGTACTGGCAGGTGCCCTTAACGTAGGTTGCCAAAGAGTAAACTGCCTTCATCACGCCTGAGGGGCTGTATCAATACAAGGTCTTACCCTTTGGTCTGCATGGCGTCCCCGCCACTTTTCAGCGACTTATATACATTGTGCTTCGTCCACATTGTCTGTATGCTTTGGATTACCTGGACGATATTGTCATCCACAGTACCGACTGGGAAGGTCACCTAACTAAAGTGCATGCTGTAGTGGACTCCCTTCTGAAAGCTGGCCTATCCGCTAACCCAAACAAATGTGCGATAGGGTTAGAATAGACTAAGTACCTGGGGTATGTCATTGGGCACAGAGTCATCAAATCCAAAGTGAACAAAATAGAGGCGATACAGAATTGGCCCCGACCTGTCACCACTAGGCAAATAAAGTCATTCCTGGGAATGGTGGGCTATTACATGAGGTTTGTTCCACAAATTGCTACTCTAGCTGCGCCCTTGCTAGGGCTCTAGAAGGGACGCAAATCAGTGATGGTTCGCTGGGATGATCGGGCGGAAGAGTTTTTTGCCGCTTTAAAGGCGGCCCTGTGTGGGTCACTGGTTTTGGTGATGCCCGACTTCAAGACGGAGTTCATGGTACAAACGGATGCCTCCGAAGTAGGCCTCGTTGCTGTACTGTCTCAGGAAGTCAACGGAGTATCCCGTTGTCTTCCTAAGCCGCAAGTTCACCCCAGCCGAAACAAGGTACAGTATAGTGGAGAGAGAGTGCTTGGCTATATAGTGGGCACTTGAGTCTCTCCGCTACTATTTGTTGGGAAGAAAGTACCACCTGGTGACCTACCACTCCCCTCCCAAGTGGATGAGCCAGGCCAAAGACAGGAATACCCGGGTCACCAGATGGTTTTTGTCGCTGGGGAACTTTAAGTTCTTGGTAGAACACAGAGCAGGCCGGTTGCAGGAAACGCGAATCCCCTGTCCCGGGTGCATTGTCTGGCTTGTGTCCACCCCCTCAGGGTTGAACAAAGGGGGAGTATGTGACACAGTGAGGGGTTGTGTCTGGCAAGGCAGGTATTTTCCGCCCAGCATGTGCGGCTGGGCTGATTTCCAGCCAGGTGAGGTCAAATACCGAACCGAAGTTTAAGTGCTGCTCAGGGTTTTGGCAGCACCTGGCTGTCCTTAAATAGGCAGCTGGGCTCAGCAGAGATCTCTATGTTTTTGGGATCTGAGGCTTTGTGCCGTTCTGGAGGGCTGAGAGCCGCATGCTGGGGAAACAGGTCCCATAAAGCCTGCAGTGGACTACTGGAGGCAGAACTGCCAGCAAGGTGACTTGTGTTATACGAACTTTCCATTGTGTGTGAATTAACACCAAGACTGCAAAGCTACGTGCTGTTTTGTGCAATTGCCTGAAGTGTGAATAAACACTGAGGTTTTGAGTTAAGAACTTGTATTTTGCCTCTGTACTGGCAGTGTTAGTGTATGGTATATTTTGTTATTTTATATATATTTGTTCTGTTCTTTAAAGGTTTGACGTTGATCTAACATCCTCTGTGCAGATTCATCTATGTGTTTATCGCTGTTTTTAAGAGAAAAAAAATAAATACATTTGAATTTCATGTCAAAAGCCATATTTATGAAAACCCCTGTGCCACTTTCTAGGGTACTTACTAAAGGTCAACTCCAGGTGACCCAATACTTGCCCTACATTTTCATGGTGGGTGGGAATGTTCAGATTCTTATTCAATGGGTTTCAGAATGAAATGACCTTTGAAAAGTTAATCCCATTATAGATGATTGGCACAGGATATCCCATGAAAGTTTGATAGATACAGGGCCTGCACCTATTTCAGGAATGCTGACTCTCCCCATTTATTTTTATGGGAACTTCAGAAAAAGCACAGCCCAAATACATGTGCATGTCCACCTCTCCATTCATTCTTCATCTGGATGTGGTGGTGAATAACCACTTCACTGGGCAGGACAGCAGTTGGGTGCCCTCATTTTGGAGATAGCTGCAGGTTGCAGAGGTGGGACCTGCATCGATCAGACATTTATGGCACATGCTGTGGATGTAATATAAATGACTATGTGAAGTATAAACATTTAAAGACACACTAAGCCTAGAAGTGAATGCTAAAAATAAACAAGAAATATAGTTGCCCTCACAGTCTGTCAGTCTGCAGAATTTTGCATGACCCTGAGAAAAACAGTCTAGTAGAATTCCTGCAAAGAACACAGGGGTTAATCTCCTGCTGATCTCTTCCATGTTTGTCTAGTGGCCAGATGATGGACAGGGCTTAGAAGAGGGGAGGGGCTTAATGATCTTTTTGTCAACAGAGGCTCTTTCTCTAGCCAGTTATCTAACTGCCAAACACAGGCTGGTAAATAGGAGGATGTGGCAAAGTTTAGCCCCTGAGACACAGAGAAAAGTAATATGGTACAAAAAAAGAGAAATGGAAGAGATTAGTGATGAGCGAAGTGATCTTCCGATGCTACATGCAAAGTCGCTTTGTTCAAAACTTCGGATTAATACTGTACGGAGATCCGTTTCCGTGACTTTGTTGAATAACTTCGGTAGTTGATTTTAATAGTGGAAAACCACTTTAAAACTTGGAACTGAACTCGGCTTCGGTTACCACTAGTACCTCGGAACCGAAGCCAAGTTCGATTTCAAGTTTTCAAGAATTTATTCAACAAAGTCACATGCGACTTCGCGAATAGCTAACTTTGGCTCATCGGAGGCCATACATTTTAATACTGTACAGTACAGTATCCGAAGTTTTGAATGAAGCGTTTTCGGATGTAGCATCCGAAGCTCACTTCGCTCATCACTAGAAGAGATGAAGGAAGTGCTTGGATATTTTTTTTATATGTTTAGCGTTCCTTCTTCCACATATTATTGTATTGTTTTATCAGTTTGAGTGACAGTAGGAAGTGACTGAACACATTTCTTCCCAGGCTTTGTTTTCTTTCATATCATCACTGGTTGATGGGAGATTCAGTTCATCTACTACACTACAGGCTTCTAGTTCATGGAAACCTTTTCTACTACATTTGTGTTGAGGGTGAGGGAGGTGAACACTGCCAGACATCAGTCTATATTTTTCTCCTTATTTATTTGGTTAATGTCTTAGAGTCTCTGCCGCTGGTAATTCCATTTTCCTCCCATGGTATTTATTATTTATTGATTTTAATATCTATGGAGATCCCATGCAGTATATAAGTGAGATTTTTGCTATTTATAGCTGAATACATCAGATTTTCCTCGGCGATCGTATATTTCTTTGAGCTGAACACACTTTACCACATTTAATTGTAATGATGTGGGACATTTACCATTAGATTTACGGCTCTTCGTTTGTGTCACGTGACATATTTATGCACGACATTTATTATTTACTTACAATTTCGAATGTCGCAAAAAAGTCGAAACCATGCTTTTACACATATACAGTAGGCGTATACCGCATTGCAATCACGCCAAATATATTATTAATGTGTGCCATTTCATACATTTGATTCAGGCACACAAAGCAAAGGCAGACTTAAAAATGACACAAAAACAACTGCAAATTATAAATGCCTCCTCCCATGTGTTTTACCAAAAGTAACTGATTATCTATTTATCTGTTGGTCTAGTATTTATATAGTTAGCTTTCTGAATATCTATATCTGATACATGTCTACAAGGACAGACAGGCAAATAGATTTATTCATTTAAATTGAAAATTGTATTTAGGATCCTTTTTTTTACAGTTCATTGATATGTGCAATCCTTTTTACAGTGATTTACATGTTATAAAGTAAAATTATTTTAAAAACCATTCTAATGGAGAATTGGAAAAACAATTTGTGTTTAGCATTAGTTGATCCTAATGGGAAAGATTTATTAATTAATAATTCTCTTTCAAATATGTTTTTTCCAATTTAAAAAAAAATGGAATATTGTTGCTGTGTTGTTCTCCTATTTATTTTTACCCACCCTCAAAATAATCCATGTTCTATCGGTAAATCTCAGAAGAAACCACCTCTGTGGAAATAATTCCTTAAGAGGGAGAAAACAAATGACTTGAACTTATGCTATGCACCCTGTCAAATTTGCAATCCTACTAAAACTGTAAGATACAAAAAAACAACCCAGAAGCTTCCTGTATTATTAGAAAGTAAGCCACTAGTCACTTCTAGAAGACTTAGTGAAATTATAAAGTGCACCTCCAACCTCTAACATCATTTCATTTTTAAGTTCAATATCCAGTGCTGATAAATATCTTAGGGTACTTTCACACTAGCGTTGTTAGAATCTGGCAAACTGATATCTTATTTTTACGGATCTGTCCAGTTTCCCATCCAGTTTCACACGGAATAACAGATCCAGTATTTAAATGTTTTCAAAATCAAAATTGAAACTAGCTCCTCCTATATCCCAGCGCATGCGCAGACTGGAAAACTGGATCCGGTGATGCAGCAATTTCCAGAACACTTGGTATTAATACATCGCTATGGAAATTAATGCCGGATCCGGCAAGTGCGGTTTTGTTCCAGGATTTTGTCTGGAAAAAATACCATACAATGGACAGAACGGTAGACATCCTGATGCATACTGAACGGATTGCTTTCCATTCAGAATGCAGATGCGTTTTTTCCGGTCTTGAGACCCTTTAAGAATAGCGCTAGTGTGAAAGTACCCTTAGTATATTTTTATAGGTGAGATCCAAGTTCCCTGCTTTGCCAAAATGCTTTCTGCCTGCAGCCACCACTAGAGGGAGCTTAGGGGTTTATTGCAGATGGATTTATGATGAGTTTTGTGGTAGCTGTATGAATCATGCATTGTGAAACCCCACATGGTAATTTTTGGCATTAAAAATGTTGCTTTTTAAGGGACTGTAAATCATTAAAAATGAATGCTCATGTTAAACATGTTTTTAGATCCATCATTGACAATAGGTGATGATTACAGCTCAACTCCTCTTCATACCTTACAACATTTTCATCCCCAAAATTTGTAAATATGAACTCTGCCCTGGCAATGTACGCTTTTATGGGCATTTTTTTTATTTGCTCCACAAAATGCAGTATGGTACACAGGATTATCCTGCCAAAATTGAGGCTGTTGGCATGCATGCTCTTCTCTCGATGCACAGTGAACACTTCACAGGTTTCTTAGAATGACCTCCCCTAGAAGTCAATAGGTTATGTTATGACTGAGATTACTTACTGTTCACAGCATATAAAAGAAACAAGATTTCTGTCCCTATAATATTATAAAGAAAGTAGAATAAAGCAGAAAAAAATCTTTAAAAAAACCACTGAAAAAATATGTTTTAGTATTTCCTTCAATAAGTAGAAACAATATATTTGAGATACTTCGCTGAACTGCCATAGTCTTCACATATATATGCTAGCAAAAACTACGCTGGCAATATTTCAATAGTATCTACTGGCAGTCTAATATTTATGGTGGTGGACGGATATTCCCTCAACATCTACTGTTGGGGGCGCTATATCTATCTATCTATCTATCTATCTATCTGAATACAGCACCAGGGAACAAAGGAAAAAGAAAAAGAACATAAGGTACAAGCCCAAGGGGACTTGACTAAATCCCAATAAATAAAGCACAAAAATATATAAAAACAAAAAGGTATTTTATTCACCCAGGTGATTGCGACATTTCAGATCAACATTAGAGCTTGAGAAATGTCGTGATCACCTGGGTGAATAAAAAACCTTTTTGCTTTTTTTATATACTATATCTATAAGTGTTAAGCGAGCATGCTCGGCACATCCGAGTGCTCGCCCGAATACTGCGCGTGCTCGAGTACAATTTAATACAACGAAACTCAAAGGGAGACCCGAAGAAGAGTGGGTGTCTGGTTCACAGAAAAAGGTTAGAAATTGATGGAAACCCAATCAAAATGTTTTGGAAGCAGCATTAAGAGGATGGCTGGATGCGTCTTGGACTCCTATTATCTACGACATACAATAGACAACTACACAAAGGCCGTATGCCAAAAGGCAGGTATATGCAAGCCATCAATCTATACATGAGACAGATGACAGACTTAGTCAGAATACCTTACAATGGCAGCCTTGTGCACTATGAGACATTCCAAACCAGCTCTCATCTGACTTAGTAAGCCGCAAAGTTGCTTCAGATCTGTTGGGTGGACCTGCGCACCTAGATCAATATCATTAGGGAGACAAAACGTTTTCTGATTGTCCTAACATAATATTCAATAACCTTTCTATACAGTTTTGTCATGTAAAAACGAATTTGCATAAACATGGGCATATGGGAAAGACATGCAAATGAGCAGAATCTGCCTTGTTTTTCAGCTGAAAAACCATTTGCATGGAAAATTTGCGATCTACACTACTTATGAACAGTGCCATATATTTGTTTCATAATGTTATGATAAGTCGATTACTCTTGTCATAAGACTATGAAACCAATAGATGGAGCTATTCATCTTGTTAGGGCTCTAGAAAGTGGGGCACACTGTTTAACAGAGTCCACACACCGTGTAGCACTCAGCCTATAATAGCCTGCGCTAACACTGAGGTGTATATCGGATTGCTGCTATCATTCACACATCTTCTAGCACTTTATCTGCGGTAATATAAACTTGCTAGGGTGTATCTGAGGACTGTTGCTCTGCTTGTAATGACTTATGAACAGTGCCATCTATTGGTTTCATAGTCTTATGACAAGATGCCGCTGTTCATGAGTAGTGTAGATTGCGAATATTCTAATTGCGAATTTTCCATGCAAAAGGCTACACTAATATTCTTGCCATAAGACTATGAAACCAATTGATGGCGCTGTTCATGACTCATGAACAGCGCAATCTATTGGTTTCATAGTCTTATGACACAAGGCTTCCATTGTAAGGTATGCTGACTAAGCCTGTCATCTGTCTCATGGATAGATTGATGGCTTGCACATACCTGGCTTTTTGCATATAGCCTTTGTGTGGTTGTTTATTGTATGTCGTAGATAATAGGAGTCCAAGAGGCATCCAGCTATCCTCTTAATGCTGTTTCCAACCCATTTTGATGGGGTTTCCATCAATTTCTAACTTTTTTTGTGAACCAGACACCCTCTTCTCTTCCGAACAGGGGCTGCCTGGGGTTCTCCCTTTGACTTCCATTGTGCTCGGTAGAGCATATGAGCATACCGATGTGTTTGGCCAGAGCACCCGAGCACACAAGCACTTTGGTGCTCGAACAACACTAATATCTATCTATCTATCTATCTATCTATCTATAATATATCTATCTACTATGTATGTATCTATCTACTATGTGTCTATCTACTATCTATCTATCAGTCTATATCTATCTATTTATCATCTATCTACTATGTATGTATGTATGTACTTTGTATCTATCTACTATGTACCTATCTATCATCTATCTATAAAATATCTATCTACTATGTATCTATCTACTATGTGTCTGACTACTATTTATATATCCATCTACT
The DNA here is from genome assembly GCF_014858855.1 of Bufo gargarizans. Lineage (NCBI taxonomy): Eukaryota > Metazoa > Chordata > Amphibia > Anura > Bufonidae > Bufo > Bufo gargarizans. Next base: position 415,606,418 of record NC_058084.1, read on the forward strand.
ATGTATCAATCTATCTATCTACTATGTATCTGTCTACTATTTATCTATCTATGTATGTATCTATCAATCAGTCTATATCTATTTATCATCTATCTATCTACTATGTATGTATGTACTTTGTATCTATCTACTATGTACCTATCTATCTATCTATCTATCTATCTATCTATCTATCTATCCATCCATTTATGACTTAGATCACCACCTACATACTTCAATGGTGCCATACTGTGCAACTTGGTCTTCCATCTTAGAAAACGTGGGAACCATTTTAGTTAATATTTTACCCATCATCATTTCCCACCAGTTTTGTCTTCTATACCACTCCCTTCTCCGTTCTATCTATCTATCTATCTATCTATCTATCCATCTACTATGTATGTATCTATTTATCTATCTACTATGTATCTATCTATCTATCTATCAATCAGTCTATATCATTTATCTATCTACTATGTATGTATGTACTTTGTATCTATCTACTATGTACCTATCTATCATCTATCTATCTATCTATCCATTCATCTATCTATGACTTAGATCACCACCTACATACTTCAATGGTACCATACTGTGCAACTCAGTCTTCCACCTCAGAAAACGTGGGAGCCATTTTAGTTAATATTTTAGCCATCATCGTTTTCCACCAGTTTTGGCTTCTATACCACTCCCTTCTCCGTTCTATCTATCTATCTATCTATCTATCTATCTATTTATTATGTATCTATCTACTATCTATCTATCCATCTACTATGTATGTATGTATCTATTTATCTATCTACTATGTATCTATCTATCAGTCTATATCATTTATCTATCTACTATGTACCTATCTATCATCTATCTATCTATCCATCCATTCATCTATCTATGACTTAGATCACCACCTACATACTTCAATGGTACCATACTGTGCAACTCAGTCTTCCACCTCAGAAAACGTGGGAGCCATTTTAGTTAATATTTTAGCCATCATCGTTTTCCACCAGTTTTGGCTTCTATACCACTCTCTCCTCTGTTTTATATTGATTGTGATGTAAGCTGTGGGACACCGTTGCCTCTACCGTGACCTTAAGTAGTTCTAAATCGCAGGACATAGTTCTAAAAATAGCTTTATGTGGAACTAGGCCTCATTATTTCGTTAGTTCTGCTGCGTTCCTTTATGTTGGCTCGCCATGTAAAGGTCGTTATTTCTGTTCCACTAATTACAATTAAGAGTGAAGAGCTTGTCCGCTTTATCAAATAAAGAATGCCATACCTTTTCTAAACTGCTAGGACTCCTCACACATGTTGATGCAGAGAATTGATTAGCGTCGCTAACATTTAGCACATAACTGTAATCCCATAAATAAAATATATATATTTAGGCAATTCTTCACCTTTCCACATGTCTTAGGGCCCATTCAGTCGGCCGTAGTGCTTTGCAGATCCGCAAAACATGGATACCGGCCATGTGCATTCCGCAATTTGCGGACCGCACATGGCTCTATCCATAATAGAAAATGCCTATTCTTGTCCGCGATTGGGGACGAGAATAAGACATGTTCTATCTTCCACAGTACGGAATAAAGGATGCGGACAGCACACGGTGGGCTGTCCGCATCTTTTGAGGGCCCATAGAAATTAATGGATCCGCAAACCTTCCGCAAATTGCGGAATGAGCACTTACTGTGTACAGTGTTGAGGTTTATAAGCGCCTTCTGATTCTCCGGCCGAAGCAATGAAAGGAAACTTACTTTCAATAGCTTTCGGTAAAGAAAACCCTTAAAGTGTTGAGTACAAACAGATCCAGATACACCACTAAGTAATAACATATTACAATTTACATTCACCTCAGGTTATTACTTCAGTAAATGATGCATGGGGCTGCTGACAGGAAACCAATATACTTTGCAAGTCTCAGTGTTTGTATGAGGGAAGGAAAAGCTTGGAGCTTTTGACTATGAGGTCCATAGGAAAGCATTCTACCAGGCCTCAGGGATAGGGAGGTATGTGAATCTCGTGAGGACTTCTGGATGCCCCATTCACCTTATTTGCCAGGAATTATTTAACCTGCTCGGGGTGTTCGGGGCGAATGTATGGCAAGAGCTAGTAAGCTGTGCCTTGTCTAATGCCTCACACCAGCACTGAACAAGTTAAACTTCAGTCCTTCTGAGGGATTACAAAACCTTTCATGCATGTGTGAGGGAAACAGTCCAAGTGCTCTTGTTTAGATCGATAAAATGTTATTTTTACATAGACAGGAGTGCTGATTTATCAAAGTTTTCCCGCATTTTTGCACTCAGGCGATGAACCAGACAAGTGATATTCTCAGTGGAAACTTAATGCAGTGCTAAGTCAATCTTGGTTGCAGTCCAACACACAGAATGTACTCCACGAAATAAAAAAAACATTATATATATATATATTACCTGCAAATTAATATTTTCAAACATTACAATAATTACAAACAATGAACTGGAAATTCTAATAATATCTAAAAAAGAGATTTCCATTTTCTAATAAAAATTTATCTCAAACACATTTTTAGACAAAAAGTGTTTTTTCTTTTATATTTGTTATTTCTTTAATTAACCTAATCTAAGAACATGAATGATCTGTTATAAAACGTAATCTGATTATATGACCGGCATGAAGAACATGTAGATGCAGATTACATGAATGTCTACTTTTAAGACTTGCAGAAAAAAAGAAGATCCTTCTTAGGTTCTACGAAAAACTCCATTTGTTTTTATTTTTTGTTAAGCTTTTGTTGGTGCATTGCCTCTCACCAGCTATCCCGCTGAGGTACAAAATGATGTGTTTTTAGATGTGTCCATAAAATCGATCTGACTTTGAGAAGAGCAATTTTCCTACCTAGGAAAATAGTGGTTTAAAGTAAAAGGGGTTGTTTCACTCCAGGAAAGGACACTAATCATGTAAGCAAAGTTAATACAAAGCACTTAGGCTACTTTCATACCAGCGATTTGCTGGATCCGTCATTGATCTGTCAGCAGAAACGAATCCATCACGATCCAACCGTCACAACCGTCTGTATCCGTTTTGAACGGATCCAGTTGTATTATCTCTAAAATAGCCATGACCGATCCGTCATGAACACCATTGAAAGTCAGTGGGGGACGGGTCTGTTTTCTATTGTGTCAGAGAAAACAGATCCATCCCCATTGACTTACATTGTGAGTCATGACGGATCCGTCTTACTATGCACCACATCACGGACAGAAAAATGCTGCTTGCAGCGTTATTCTGTCCCCGATGGGGGTGCAACCAAAGGGAACAGAATGCATTCTGGTGTACTTCGTTTCGTTCAGTTCAGTTTTGTCCCCATTGTCAATGAATGGAGACAAAACGGAAGCGTTTTCCCCCGCTATTGAGATCCTATGACTGATCTCAACAGCGGAAAGGGAAAGAGCAGATGTGAAAGTAACCTTACTAATGTATTGTGATTTTCCATGTTACCCCCTTTGCTGGCTTAATTTAGTTTGCCATCGCATTAAACACTTGGAACCAAACCCAAGTTCGGGAAATGTTTTTTTTACAGTACAAATTTGTTTATGAAGTTATTGCGCGAAGTCTCATGAAACTTCGCGAAGCAATAACTTCGGCTAACATAACATCAGAGCTAATACATTCTAATACTGTACGGAGCTCCTGCTCCGTACAGTATTAGAACGAAGTTTTATTCGAATCAACAATGTTTCATCCGAAGTCAATTCGCTCATTCCTAATACATTAGTAAGTGCCTTGTAGTAAATATATATATATATATATATACTTTAATATAGAGAGCTCAAAAATCATGTGTACCCCCAAAATAGTACCAAGAAAACTGTCACCTTGTCCCGAATTTTCCAAAATGGGGTAACTTTTTGGAAGTTTCTACTGTAAGGGGGCATCAGGGGGTCTTAAAATTTTACATGGTGTCTAAAAACCAGTCCACCAAAATCTGCCCTCCAAAAACCATATGGCGCTCCTTTCCTTCTGAGCCTTGCCGTGTTCCAATACAGCAGTTTAAGACCACATGTAGGGAGTTTCTGTACACTGCAGAATGAGGGTAATAGAGATAAAGTTTTGTTTGGCTTTTAACCCTTGCTGTGTTACAGAAAAAATGTGGAACACCTAAAGAGTTAGCAAAGTTTGTGAAATCTGTTTTGAATAAATTGAGCCGTGTAGTTTCTAAAATGGGGTAATTTATGGGTGGTTTATATTATGTAAGCCCAGCAGTAACTTCATAATTGAACCTGTCCTTAAAAAAGTGGGTTTTGGAAATTTACCTACATTCTAAGCCTTCTAATGTCCTAAAAAAATGACATCTACAAAATGATGCTAACATAAAGTAGACATATGGGAAATGTAAAGGAATAACTTTTTTATAAGGTATCACTATCTGTTTTAAAAGCAGAGAAATTGACATTTATAAAATTGCAAATTTTTCCAAATTTTCAATAATTTGGGATTTTTCTTATTAAATAAAGGTGAAATATATTGACTCAAATTTACCACTGTCATGAATTACAATGTTTCATGAAAAAAAACTATCTCAGAATGGCTTGGATAAGTAAAACGTTCCAAAGTTATTAACACATAAAGTGACACATGTCAGATTTGCAAATAATGGCCAGGGCAAGTTGAAAAATGGCCTTGTCTTGAAGGGGTTAAATATGTACTTAAATGTAGTAGAAATGTCATGTTTTTATATCCATCTTTTTTAACAATAATAATAAAAAGAACAAATGTATAGAACATAACAATTTAGATTTCCTTAATTTTTAAAACTATGTAAGACGGTGAATCTATTACACACTTCTCATGGAATACTGGAAAAGAGGAGGTTCTAAGGCCAAATTAAAATATGTCTTCTAAAGCTTGCATATCATTTTACGTAAAGAAAGGAGGCTTGTATTTTGCTTACATTTTTTACATGCGATGTAACCAACTATTCTGGTAATGGCTGCAAGACGGATTATGTAAATATTGCCTATTCTTAAGCACTTTTTAACTATCAGTGTTATTACGGTAAGTTGCAGATATTGTATTCAGCTGTAAAAAATACATTGTAAATATGTATATAACGTATGTATAATGTATATTATTGTATAGTATCATTACAAATGGAAATATCGGGGCAGATTTACTAATGATGTCACACTTGCACCGTCTAACAACACGAATGACAGTCATAATGTTAATCAAATTTACTATTCTGGCGCATGGACCTTCGAAAGTTTGGAGTATGTTGAATCCTGCCACAGATTAAAAAATGTTCTGTGTCCAGGTGCCAAAAATGTGTTCGTGCACCAAAATTTTGTCAGAGTTCCCGAACTGTGGTATTTTTGCCACTACTGGAGGCAACAGCTGAGAAACTGATTGCTAATACTGTCTAACAGTAAGATATTTTAGGTGCAGATGGCCACTTCTCCCCGCTCAGGTCATGGCCAAAAATTGTGGTAGTGGAAGGCAACGGTCTCATTTACCATTTTCTATGTCTGTTTAAGGCATAGAAATTTTTTTAAATTTAAGACCGCAAGGAAGCCATTTTATATTTAGTACTGCTGCATGATCCACCAAAGTTATGAAGAGGCCAGCGCCTCTTCATAACTTTGGCGAAACCACCGCCAACTTAGGGGTTTATTAAGACCGGTTTTACTCAATGTGCCAAAATTTCTGTGCATTTTTAGTGCACATAGTAGCATTTAAGCCCTGTGCTGTCCCATAAGACCACACCAGCTTTCCACAAAGCCATGCCCCCAAGGCATAAGAAGTGTGTAAAACAGTTCATAAATGTTGTGCAAAGCATATATGCCAGTTCTGGGCACAAATTTCACCAGCAAACTAGCTAATTTTCAATAGTAAATCTGCCCCAGTATGTTTTTGTATTAATTCTTAAAGAGACTCTCCAGCCTCCCCCTTGCTCAGACTAATTTGCCTAACTAAATAAGCAACTTTTTCCTGATCATCTTTGTTTCTGCTAGATTGGTAGTTCCTCATCTTTTGCCCTTGCAGTGCTTGAAAACAACCCCTCCAAGCATTAACTGGATGAGACTATGACTTCATACATAGCAATCAATCTGTAAAGTCTGAGCTGCATAGGGGAAAGAGAGAGCAGCATCCTGAACCAATGATGAGACAGGAGTTGTGTTTCAGACTACCTCAGACTCCCTGTATGCATCCAGAGGGGGCAGCCAATAGCAGGCGGTGACGAGGATAAGCCTCCCTAGTATTGCGAGTGACGCTAGGGAGGCTCTTTCCCATGCAGCAGCGGCCGTGCGGGCTTCAGAGTGATGTGGGTGCCAGGGAGTGAGGTAAGTACATTGTGTGTGAGGGGCCTGGGCATATGGGGAGCATTTCAGGGATCGGATAACCCCTTTAAGGAACTGAGCTAAAAGGTAACCAAGCACAAGTACAGAAGAAAATGAATAGTAAATAAGCATCACCTGTAGATATTGACTTACATATTATGTTTGAGTTCATGTCAACATCCACTCTAATTATGTGCATATGGTAGTTTCTAGGCAGTATATCCTTAGCAATCAAATAACTCATATGCTGGCTAACAAGATGGCAGCAGTAATGCCACATCATTTGCCTAATCAGATTATTCTATAAAATATATTCAGGAAATCTCTCCTTCTGAACAAAAGTTTACTGTTAAATTCTACATAAAAAGTTGAGTAACTTGGTAATTAGAACTTAGATAGATGGATTGGCTCACCCTACCAATCACAAGGAGTGGGTGCTCCCCCTGAAAAAGATTTCCCCAATCTTTCAGAGTAAATAAATTAGAATAAAAAGATATGAGGGGCACACCTACAAATGGAAATCATATGGACCGCCAGCCAATACGTATGTGTAACTAATTATTTATTAACACCACACTATAAAATAAGGTGAGGATCCTCAATAATCACATTAATACATGCACATATGTTTAAAACACATAGAACTTGTAGGTATCTATGTTGCAATAAATAGTGGTTTAGAATAGACTAGATAGTATCGAGTTTGTCTATGTATACAAACTATACAATGTTTGAGATGCGCAGGGATTGATGCGCACTACCTCTATTGGGGTCTGAAAATTCAGGCCGTAGCTGGTAATTGCATAGACAGTCTTGATCATAGAATATCTTCACAGCATGTGTGACTTAGTCTGCTGCTAAACCGCACTGGATAGCCGGTATTTTGTCTGCTGTTACCGCACTATGTAGCCAATTTTTATAATTGCATAGACAGTCTTAGTCATAGATTTTCTTCACAGCATGTGTCACTTAATCTGCTGCTAAGCCATACTGTGTGTAAACACACTACTCACTGTTCTGATGCGATGAAATGACCGATCACCCGTGCTTAGCGTGGCGTCCCACGTGTTACAGCATCAGTGGTCTAGCCTCCGGTCCGTTCTTTTAAACAGGTGAGTAGGTTACTGAGACAGGAAAAACCCTGATTTGGACGCCGGAGGTCAGGAGTAGTCAGGACCCGATGTGTAGTTCGGCGTTGCTTGGTGTCTTTAATCCGAGACACCACAAAGCTTGTGTTTCTTTCTGTCTGCTCTGTGAAAAAAGCGCTTCCGGAAATTCCAGGATGGTGCGCAGATAATAGGCTGCGGCTGTTTTCTTTACTCGAGACTTATGTACCAGACGCGTTTCGGAGTTGGCAGTGACTCCTTCCTCAGAGGTAAGGCTAGATATGTAGAGCCTCCCTAGCGCACCATCCTGGAATTTCCTCAGAGGAAGGAGTCACTGCCAACTCCGAAACGCGTCTGGTACATAAGTCTCGAGTAAAGAAAACAGCCGCAGCCTATTATCTGCGCACCATCCTGGAATTTCCGGAAGCGCTTTTTTCACAGAGCAAACAGTAAGAAACACAAGCTTTGTGGTGTCTCGGATCAAAGACACCAAGCAACGCCGAACTACACATCGGGTCCTGACTACTCCTGACCTCCGGCGTCCAAATCAGGGTTTTTCCTGTCTCAGTAACCTACTCACCTGTTTAAAAGAACGGACCGGAGGCTAGACCACTGATGCTGTAACACGTGGGACGCCACGCTAAGCACGGGTGATCGGTCATTTCATCGCATCAGAACAGTGAGTAGTGTGTTTACACACAGTATGGCTTAGCAGCAGATTAAGTGACACATGCTGTGAAGAAAATCTATGACTAAGACTGTCTATGCAATTATAAAAATTGGCTACATAGTGCGGTAACAGCAGACAAAATACCGGCTATCCAGTGCGGTTTAGCAGCAGACTAAGTCACACATGCTGTGAAGATATCCTATGATCAAGACTGTCTATGCAATTACCAGCTACGGCCTGAATTTTCAGACCCCAATAGAGGTAGTGCGCATCAATCCCTGCGCATCTCAAACATTGTATAGTTTGTATACATAGACAAACTCGATACTATCTAGTCTATTCTAAACCACTATTTATTGCAACATAGATACCTACAAGTTCTATGTGTTTTAAACATATGTGCATGTATTAATGTGATTATTGAGGATCCTCACCTTATTTTATAGTGTGGTGTTAATAAATAAGGCTACTTTCACACTAGCGTTCGGGCGGATCCGTTCTGAACGGATCCGCCCATAATAATGCAGACGGAGGCTCCGTTCAGAACGGATCCGTCTGCATTATATTAGCTAAAAAAAGCTAAGTGTGAAAATAGCCTCGTACGGATCCGTCCAGACTTTCAATGTAAAGTCAATGGGGGACGGATCCGCTTGAAGATTGAGCCACATTGTGGCATCTTCAAACGGATCCGTCCCCATTGACTTACATTGTAAGTCTGGACGGATCCGCACGCCTCCGCACGGCCAGGCGGACACCCGAACGCTGCAAGCAGCGTTCAGCTGTCCGCCTGTCCGTGCGGAGGCGAGCGGAGCGGAGGCTGAACACCGCCAGACTGATGCAGTCTGAGCGGATCCGCCTCCATTCAGACTGCATCAGGGCTGGACGGCTGCGTTCGGGTCCGCTCGTGAGCTCCTTCAAACGGAGCTCACGAACGGAAACCCTAACGCTAGTGTGAAAGCAGCCTAATTAGTTACACATACGTATTGGCTGGCGGTCCATATGATTTCCATTTGTAGGTGTGCCCCTCATATCTTTTTATTCTAACTTGGTAATTACTTTCCTATTTAGTACTCACCAGTATATCCTAGACACTCACAGGAGAAGGGCATTTGGTTCCTGCTTGGAATTTGTATCTAGTTTATCTGCTCCCCTCTGTGACATGACTTTGGAGCTTCATTTAAAGTTGGGAGAAATAACTGTCAGCCAAACAAGCCAAATAAGCCAAATTTAAGGTTAAGAACAAAAAGAGAGAATAGAGCCATGTTTACACATATAATGGTTTGGTATCATTTGTGCAAGTTATTCCAAGAAAAATGGATTCCAGTTGCCGCACTTTTATTGGTTAATTTTATTGGTGATGGATTCATCATAAGTAAGTGTTTTATTGTGTATGACACAAAGGTAAGGCTAGATATGTAGTGCACACTGTGGGAAAAATATAAAAAGGCTCAGGATGTATATGTCAACGTGCTCATAAACTCAATTGGACAAACGAATGCCAAAAGGGTATCGTTTTAATATAGGTTTGCTTATGACCATCTGAAACTTTCCTGTTTGACAAAAACATTAAATATATTGGATCATTTAAGCCCTTTTCATACAAAGAGTTCTTATCCTTATGTAAAAAGATATAGGGGTCATTTATTAAACAGAAATGCGCCGATATTAGGTCCTTTGCACTGCAATCTGTGACTTTTTCCTGCTCGCCAGGTATAAAAAAAAAGTGGGCGTAGCGTGGGCAGGGAAGGGGATGGGCTGGAAGGCCCGTCTCATTTACTATTTTCTACCCCTGTTTTAAGCCTAGGAAGCTGTCTTACATTTAGAAGCGGTGGTGGATTTGCCTAAGTTATGTAGCGGCCAGCACTACATAACTTTGGCGGATCCACCGCCAGTGCAGTGTCATAATAAGACCGGTGTCTAAAACACCAATCTTAATAAATGTGCCCCATAGTTCCTAAAGAATTATTTTGTGACTAACATTGAAGGCTTTTTTCTAGGATTAGGTCATCAGCATCAGATTGGCTGGGTCCATCTCCAGGCACCATCACTGATCAGCTGGCTGAAGGAGTAGCAGTGATCTAAACTAGGCACAGTGCAGTACATATATTAGTGGCTGATAATGGTACTGCAGCTCTCTTCCATTCAAACCAGACCTACAGTCATGTGAAAAAATTAGGACACCCTTTGAAAGCATGTGGTTTTTTGTAACATTTTTAATAAAAGGTTATTTCATCTCCGTTTCAACAATACAGAGAGATTAAAGTAATCCAACTAAACAAAGAAAACTGAAGAAAAGTCTTTTCAAGATCTTCTGTAAATGTCATTCTACAAAAATGCCTATTCTAACTGAGGAAAAAGATAGGACACCCTTGCCCCTAATAGCGAGTGTTACCTCCTTTGGCTGAAATAACTGCAGTGAGACGGTTCTTGTAGCCATCTACCAGTCTTCGACATCGGTCTGAGGAAATTTTACCCCACTCCTCAATGCAGAACTTTTTCAGCTGTGAGATGTTTGAGGGGTTTCTTGCACGTACAGCCCTTTTCAAGTCACCCCACAGCATCTCAATGGGATTCAAATCTGGACTTTGACTTGGCCATTCCAGGACTCTCCATTTCTTCTTTTTCAGCCAATCTTTGGTTGATTTACTAGTATGTTTTGGGTCATTGTCATGTTGCATGGTCCAGTTCCGCTTCAGCTTTAATTTTCTAACTGATGGTCTCACATGTTCTTCAAGCACCTTCTGATACACAGTAGAATTCATCGTGGATTCTATGATGGTGAGCTGACCAGGTCCTGCTGCAGCAAAGCAGCCCCAAACCATGACACTTCCACCTCCATGCTTCACAGTTGGTATGAGGTTCTTTTCTTGGAATGCTGTGTTTGGTTTACGCCAAACATGTCCTCTGCTGTTGTGTCCAAATAATTCAATTTTGGACTCATCTGTCCAAAGAACATTATTCCAGAAGTCCTGGTCTTTGTCAACTTTATCTCTGGCAAATGTCAGTCTGGCCTCGATGTTTCTCTTGGAAAGCAAAGGTTTCCTCCTTGCACACCTCCCATGCAAGTTAAACTTGTACAGTCTCTTTCTGATTGTAGAGGCATGTACTTCTACATCAACAGTAGCCAGAGCCTGCTGTAGTTCTCGAGATGACACTTTAGGGTTTTTGGAGACCTCTTTTAGCATCTTGCGGTCTGCTCTTGGGGTGAACTTGCTGGGGCGACCAGTCCTGGGCATGTTGGCAGTTGTTTTGAAAGCCCTCCACTTGTAGACTATCTTCCGGACAGTGGAATGGCTGATTTCAAAATCTTTTGAGATCTTTTTAAATCCCTTCCCAGACTCATAGGCTGCTACAATCTTTTTTCTGAAGTCCTCTGACAGCTCTTTTGCTCTCACCATGGTGCTCACTCTCACTTCAACAGTCAGGAGCACACCAAACTAAATGTCTGAGGTTTAAATAGGGCAAGCCTCATTCAACATGCAGAGTAACGATCTACTAATTATGTGCACCTGGTGTGATATACCTGTGTGAGATCTGAGCCAATTTAAGAGGGAATACATGTGAGGGTGTCCTATCTTTTTCCTCAGTTAGAATAGGCATTTTTGTAGAATGACATTTACAGAAGATCTTGAAAAGACTTTTCTTCAGTTTTCTTTGTTTAGTTGGATTACTTTAATCTCTCTGTATTGTTGAAACGGAGATGAAATAACCTTTAATTAAAAATGTTACAAAAAACCACATGCTTTCAAAGGGTGTCCTAATTTTTTCACATGACTGTATGTACATCATCTGATGGGAGAAAGCTGTTTCTGTTCCATAGTGCTCTGGCTCCTTCAGCCAGCTGATCGTTAGTGGGCAAGCCAGAAGTTGGCTTCCCACCGATCTGAAATTTATGACCTATCCTAAGTTTAAGAAATTAATATCCTTATTATCCATAATATTAAAGTCCAAAGACATACCTATAATTTTTTTGAGGTCTGTTACTTGTGGCTTTCCATTATATTTCGAAGCAAAACACATATACAGAACTTACCCTCTTGTGGACACATCGTTGTTGAAGCCAGTGGTTGGCTGAAGAGGATCAGATGGCCACGCCCATGCCTGGGAGGGAGAAAACAACCCTGGAAGAGAAGATGGAAATGCGGGAGCCAACATGGAAGACCAAAGCTTCTGCAAGCAGGTAAGTATGATCATTTCAGTAGGAAAGGCAGGCTGAAAATCAGACATAATATCATGATAATCTCTTCCTAACATAGCTAGAACCCGCCCTGTACCTCACCTGGATCCAGAGTTCTCTCCATTTATTGCTCCAATTGTTGCTAGATTTATTTTAAGCCAGCAGGCCAGGGGCAAGGAACTTTGTCAGGGGTGTCTCATGTCTGCAGAACCTGGTGGCAGTTTAAAGATGGAACTGAGCATATGCATCCACCTCAGTGAGGTGGCCAGAGACATTAGAAAACGAATAAACAGCAGGTGGTGCCATGCAGATAGATGTCATTGCATAACTCAGTGGCTATATTGAATTTTTAAATACATGCACTTACAAAAGTAGTCAGATCCATGTGCTGTTGGAACTGTAGAATATTTTTGTGGGACATGCCATTTTACTTTTTTAAATGGTCTTGACTGCTAGTTATATTTACATAAGTAGTAGTATTATGTTCCTCCACAACACAATCTGCACTAAAGGAACTTATCCCTATGAATCTAAATTGAATTAGAAAAATAATCAGTAGAAAAGTTTAGATTTATATCGATGCAGACACGGTACTCCCATGTGGTACATTAGTATATTTGTGGTACAGAAGAATGTCTTCTCAGCTGCTTGCAGAAAAAGAAACACGATGATCAGATCTCTCTCATTCTGCTGTAAAGTTCACAACTTACTTTTATACCAAAAGAGGCTAAGTATATTAAAACTGACAGTAAGAAGACTTTCCCTGCTACAAATGAAATATTTCAAGACAAAAATACAGATATTCAAAAATATATAGTAATATCTACTAGGCAATGCTGATCTCTCCTTTTTAACCTCGTTCTGACAGCTATTTTCAGCTTTTTTAATTTGTTACACCCTGCCTTCGAGGAGCCATGCTTTTTCTTTGCTTATTCAGACTATTTTAGAGTTGTTGTTTTTTTCAGGATAAGTTGTAACTTCTAATGGTGCCATTTAAAATTGCATACAATGAAGTGTGAAGCTAGAAAACAAATCTGGATGGGGTGGAATTAGGCTAAAATGCAATTCCATCATTGTTTTATGAGTTTTATTTTTTTAAACTTTTTTTTTATTTTTAGTTCCCCTAGGGGACTTTATCATGTGATTGTCAGATTGCTTATACCATAAACTGCAATGTTTTTTCACTGCAGTCTATAGGAAGATCGCTGCATTTCTATAAAACCCTGCCACAGGCATGGCTTGATAGCAACTTTACTATGGCAGGCCTGAGCATTCACAAGGCCCGAGGCTGCAATAACAACCAAACAACTGGACTCTGCAGTTTTTTTATAATTCATTCTTTATTATCAAAAGGGCAATTAAACAGAAATACAACATAAATCCATCCACAACCTGGAAGGGAAAGAAAGGAAAAAATAAATATGGTTCTTCAATTTATCAATAATCCTCAAGCCTGAAATAACAGTTTTTCTTCTCTAGACACTAATTTTAAACATAAATCCAAAAGATCATAGAATTTTGATAAAGCATTTTTTTCTGAAATATTTATCATGCACTGTTTTCATTGACCAGCCTTTTCCATTTTTATAAAAGACGGAGCGCCTTCACAACACCATAAATTCAACAGGAGTTTCCCTCTAGCATAGAGAGTTCTCATAATCACAATTATATGAGATTTTTTTCCTGGAGGTTTCCCCAAGAATACTTAAAGTTAAACTTTTATTTTTAAAATTAGTATAAAAAATCCACAATGTCTGACCAATAACACTTCATCTTGGGGCATCTCCAGAATGAACAAAAGTACCCTCATTGATTGTAAAGTTGTAAAAACTGTTCGTTCATTCATTGACAGTGGGAGTCATATGTTTTCCAATAAATAATTAATTACTAAAAGGAGATAATTAAGCATACTGCCAGATAACTTTTTTTGTAGAATACAACGAATACCATAACTACCTGGATATTTCCCATTGGGAAAAGAGAAATGAGAGCCTTCTCCACTTCCTCTGGAGAATATTGTTGTCCAAAAAATACCTCTGAACTTCCCATAGTAATAGCAAACGAATCCTTGGGGAAGGATCCAAGTGCCAGACCGATGAAAATTAGCTCATTACCAAAGTTTTTGACCATTTTTACCTATTCAAACTCGAGGTGCCATATGTACTCCTACGGCAATTTTACAATGAATGAGCAGATTCTTAGTTTTTTCCTGTGTGAATGGGGCCAGTATAAATGATTCCTTCATCCAAATAGGCAGGGAGAGGCCGCGCTGCCTGCAGCTGCTTGGATCTTACAGCTTGGACTATCCATATGTGAGAAGCTAAGCTATCTGCATTAGCACAGACCCAAAAGACTTGAAAAAGGAGTATATCCAATCCGAAACGCGTTGTCACTCCACACTTAAATATTAAAAGATTTTAATAATATCCACTGGAGTCGTGTTTGCGCCAAGAGGTATCACAGTTGTGTACTGTCTTGGTACATATCCCCCCATTGAACCCATTCATCTAAATAAAAGAACAAAAAATGACTTGGCTTTATTCAAGTTTTCACATCCAACACTAAGATAGATCACCACTTACGCATTTCAGGCCTGTTTTGGGCTGTGTCATAGCAATATTTTAACAACTCATAGCATAGTGATGCTATGCCAAAGGGTCACACAGGCTCATCTATCGGGTGAATGGAGTCGTGGTCCATTTAAATCAATGGAGAGATGACCTCCTTTGGGCAAGGCTGTCTCTATTAAAGTCTATGGGAGTTGTGTAAAAGGACAGCTGTTTAAACTTTAGCTGAGGAATACTTATTTACCGTAATTGAGGAGTGTTCAACCTCCATATGGGCAAGGGGTTTTGGATTTTAATTTGTTAATGTAGACTATTTGCCACAGATGAAGAGTAAATACTTGCAAAGTATGCAGAGCCAAACCAGCAACTGGATCTGATTACTTTTGTAACTGTATATAATAAAAAATTTAGTACAGGCAATAAAATCTATCTGTATAGCGCCACCTGCTGATTCCCCCCCCCCCTTATTTCTCTGTTTACCTCAGTAATATTGCTGAGGTGGAAGCACATGCTCAGTGCCATCCCTGAGCTGCCAGTGTGAAGAAAATAGAGCAGAGCTATTAGGGTAATTAATAGGAGGAGCTCTGGATCCATGTGAGGTACAGGGTTGGCTCTAGCTTCGTGACTATCACTTGTACGAACGCTGCCTTCTCTTCATTGTTTACCTGCTCGCCATCGCATCGCAGCTTTCTCTTCAAACAGCTAATAGGTGGGGGAGCGGGAGTCAGAACCCTGGCAATCTGATATTGATGACCTATCCTGAGGATTCACCCAATCACCTTTGTTTTAAATTGTGTCGCAAAAGGTAATGATAGGCACTCAACGTCCAGAATGGCATCAAATATGTAGCATGTATTCAATAAAAACCTTATCACTGTAATTTTAACAAATTAATGAATATTCAAGATGCCTAAAACATAAAAAAAATCATGAAAAATAAATATTGCTGAATATTTATGTTTCAATATTATTTGTGTTTTAATTGAAAGATTTGTTACACCCCAGAGTAGGGTCAGTCTCTCACAGGATGGAATTATTGTTGCTCACAGTGCCTTCGGGTTATAAAGTTCCTTTTCACCTAAAGTAGCTGGACCGTGTATTATTCAGATGTTTATCAATATTAATTTGAACTAATTACCCACACAGGTGCACGGTATAGTTTTGGTTACTCACCAGAGATGCAAGGAAGCGGAGTCGAGTGCTGGCAGTAGGGTCCCACGTGGTGCACGGCACCAATTGATCTTACCTCCTTGTCTGCCTTCTAATGGTGAGTATTGTATTCGCGTGCTAACTCTCGTGTGGTTCGGAAAGTCGCTTGGCGTCTCACGTGTTCAGTGAGTTGAATCTCTACCGGCCAATCTCCTTTGTTCTGCTGGATATTTTAAGATGTAATTTCTGGAGCGCTCCATATGAAATAGATTTAAAAGTTCCTGTAAAGGTATTTGCAAATAGGACTGTTCCCGACCATATGCATCTCGGAGCTTTGAACTTGCTCCTTCTTTAGTGGCCCTTTAATATGTACTTGCCATATACTGTATGTGCTGGTACTATTAGGATGAATTCACATCTGCATAGGAGGCTCCGGTTAGGGCCTCCTTTTCAAATTTCATCAAAAATATAGGAAATAATTCTTACATTTCCTATCAAAAACCTGAAGAAAAACATTATAGTCAATGGGGTCGGTCTGGAGCCATTGGTTTCAGCTATGAGCACTCCTGTTATTTCTGTAGTTCTGCTCCTATAATGGAGCTGAACAATGGAAATTATTAGTGCAAATGTTAAAGGGTTTCTACCACTTAGATTTCACATAATTAGGTGTCAGACACTAGCGCTCCGCTAGTGTCTGCTCTGCCAAACTATCCTGCTATAATAGCTTTTGGGGCAGCCGTTTACCTAAAAAAAGAACTTTTATTAATATGCTAATGACCCTCTAGGTGCTATGGGGGCGTCATTAGCACCTAGAGGATCGGTCTACCTTCTCAAGATGCCGCCGCTCAGCGCCTGCCACCAGCCCGCCCATCTGCTTTGGAATGCATCAAAAGGACGACTTCATGCGCATGCGCCGTGCGCGGCTGTATTCGGCGCATGCGCAGTGAATGTCCGACCGCTTCCCTGCTCAGACATCTCCACTGCGCCTGCGCCGATGACGTCATCGGCGCAGGCGCAGTGGAGATGTCTGAGCAGGGAAGAGGTCGGACATTCACTGCGCATGCGCCAAATAGAGCCGCGCACGGCGCATGCGCATGAAGTCGTCCGTTTGATGCATTCCAAAGCAGATGGGCGGGCTGGAGGGAGGCGCTGAGCGGCGGCATCTTGAGAAGGTAGACAGATCCTCTAGGTGCTAATGACGCCCCCATAGCACCTAGAGGGTCATTAGCATATTAATAAAAGTTCTTTTTTTAGGTAAACGGCTGCCCCAAAAGCTATTATAGCAGGATAGTTTGGCAGAGCAGACACTAGCGGAGCGCTAGTGTCTGACACCTAATTATGTGAAATCCAAGTGGTAGAAACCCTTTAAAGTGGCCTTAGAGGCTCACTAATTATAAAAAAAAACTTTTGATATGTCATGGAGGTCTGAGACCCCCCCTGATCCCTTGAACAAGGGGAGAGAAGCGTGCAAAGTCTATGGGCTAGTCTCAATTCTGTCCTCAGCGGCAAATAGGGAGAATGCGATATGCACGCGCTTCTCTTCCCTCATTCTAGGGATCAGTCGGGGTGTCAGCATTCAAACACCCACTATCTATTTTTTATATATCCCTATGACATATCAAAAGTTTTTTGAAAAGTTAGCGACCTTTGAAAAGTGTAGTACCAATGATCTGCACTGTGATAGTTAGATAGATAGAGCATGTCACTAGTCTCTGACCCATAAAGGAAAATTCATGCCATGGCAGGTTTATAGTTGGAAAATCCACTGGACACATACATTTCTACAGCAAATGTGTTGTCTATCACCTCTTTAAAGGTAATTTATATATATATATTTATATATATATATATATATATATATATATATATACATATATATATATATATATATAATCCAAATAAATGTAACGCAGCACTCCTTAGATAAAAAGTGAAAAAATAAAAAATGTATTCAACACATGTTGATACAGGCAACGTTTCAGCTCTCTCACAGAGGCATTATCAAGCCAAGTGAAACACATAATAAAGTGTCTGTGCATATATAGAAACATTTCAGGAAGTAATCAGTGCTAATTTCCTGTTTAATTCCATACTGGTGCCTATAAAAACTCCATAAAAAAACAATTCCTTCTCTTGTGACAATTCATAGTGTAGCAACCATCGGATCCCCTCGGGTATAGTGTATCACATTTCCATGATTGTCTTCAATTGTATTGTATACTCATGTTTTCCCAAATAGTGATAGTGATTAAAACATCCATGGCATGTCTCGGCATGTCTCTCTTTACACTGCGCCTGCACTGCCTTCATACCACCGTGCGTCATCACCCGGTGTTAGAGGCAGGCCAATCTCGCTTCATGCTCTCACAGCGCTACATTAAAGATGGAGTGTTCCCCCAACTCGGCGTGTCTCCCTGTTCACTACACCTGCACCACCATCGCAGCGCATCACGAACCCGGGGCGGACCAACACTGCAACACGCGCATGCCCAACTCAGCCTCCCGCCCTGCATCCCACGTCTGCAACAAGGCGAACACCGAAGGAGCACCAAAGTTGCCAAGTCTGGAAACTTGGTCAACCATCAGTATTACATCGCGCAGAATCTTCATGTCACCCAAGATTCTCTATACATCAAAAGAGCTGTATTCACTAGAAACAGCAATAAAACCTTGTATTGACCCCAGCCTAAATTACATAATCATTATAATCGTTACCTGTATTTATTGAGGACTATATTAGATATGGTATTGACCACAATCTATGTGACCTCCCGGGAATACTGCCTGGTATATTCAACACATGAACATTTGCATACTATACTCACATATTAAAGTCCCTCTGTAATAATGGTAACGATTAATATTATAAGGTAACTGAAATGGATAAAACCTGGGTAAGCGATCTCTCCCACAGGTGTCCACAACTCTCAATAAGTGTCACACCATGGTTATGGTCGTGACTCCTGAACCGCATGCGGTTGTCAGCGGTCTTTGGTTTGGTTGTCAATCACAGGTGAGGGTTGTGGTATTTGCCTCACCTGTGGTTGCCGCTGGCAACAGTATGTATGTGGCAGCATAGCAGTCTGAGCTGTATTGTGGCAGCTGGCTATGTTGTGCATGCGGTTACACCTGACTATCTTTATGTTAGGTGTGTGTGTATGGTGTGCACTGTGTTTTGTTATTGTGTGCACTTCCCCTTTAAGTGGTGTTTTCCCTTCCCTGGTGATGGAAGGGTTAACTCCCTTTCTGTGTGTGTGAGACACTGGGTGTGTCTGTGTGGGTGTGGCCACTTAGGCCTATATAGACTCTGTGTTTGGCATGGCTCAGTGGGTTGCTTCCGCCATGCTTAGCTGGAGCAGCCTCCTGTGTATACCATCTTCCAGTAAGGGCCACCCTTCCGGTCATAAAATTCAAACCCCTGATATTTAGTTTATGTCCGTTACCTTTGGTTTTTATTGCAGCTATGGATGTCCTGGTTCCTGTGTGTTTTTATGTGTGTGCTGTTTGTCTATGTTTGTGCGGACAGCGTTTTCTGAGCACGGGTTCCAGTCAGCAAGGCTGTGGCAGGTTTGTGTGGAACTGTTTGGGTTCACCTGTCATCTTTATAGTTCTGTTCATGTTCCCCTTCTTTCATGCTGCTTGGCCAGTGAGACTCCTGCTCCTCCGTTCCTAGGAGGTGTAGGTTGTCTTTCCCTGCTCCTTAGTTACGGGCCATCCTGAGGGCTTGTAGGGACTATTAGGTTCCAGAGTATGAGCCCTCCTACCACCAGGGTCGGCTCATACGGACAGGAAACAGGGACGCAATAGGAGGTGACCTGCTCCCTAATTCTGTTGCCCTGGCCGAGTAGCGACCGGACATTTCTGAGCATCGCACGGCTGAGGGTTTTCCCCGCCCTCAGCCGTGACAATAAGTAACTGCGGAATATAAAAAAATGTATAAATAAGTTGCACAATCCTTATATCATAATGTATCATCTACAATGACTCGAGTGTCGCCAGACACAAGGGTAGGAGCAATTTGTGCGCCATCCACTACATATCTCAGTTGATCATTCCTGAGGTCACTCTAAATTCTATGTTTAACCCTTTAGGTTTGAGGGTATCCAAGCGATGGATCCACCTCAATTCACTTTTTTTTTAGGAGGGACACCCTGTCTCCCCCCTCTTTGGCATGGCCACATGATCAAGTGTCATAAACCTAACTTCCTGTTCTTTATGTTTGTACTCACTAAAATGTTTAGATACCGGGAGTGTTCTGCCTCTCCAGTCTAAGTATTACAATGTGATCTCTGAACTTACAGTTCTGCTGAGATGCGATAACCATAACTTTAGGTGAATTGGCTGACAGTGACTCGATCCAAACGACACCTTGTAGATCGCGAAGAAGTTTATTCCAAACTGTGCAGATCATACACCGATGAACAAATGGATAGGTCAAAAAATCATGCTGTGGGCAGCTAACAGAGCAAGTAGCTGAGATGAGGGGTGAAGCCAGAATGAAGAAGAGGGGAGGAGACAAGAGAGAGAGCAGGAGCTAGGGGAAGAGAGAAGGGACACACATAATGAAAAGGCAAACCATGCATGTGTAACATGATCATCCCCGTCGAAATCTATGATTTCTAATTACATTTATAACAATAATAACCTTGTTGAAGTCCATGAAATATAGATGTTTTTTATACTAGAACACCTGCAACAAAAAGAACAAAAGGAACATAAACAAGAAAACATTACTTCAATACTTGTAGAAAAGCTCTTGAAGTGTGGAACGGTAGGAAGTAGATAGTTCCTTGAGTCCATCTTCAGAGAGGAAAGCAGCAACAGCACCAGTCCTTCTTACCTCCCTTTAACAGGTTGCCTTGAAGGTCTGTCTTCAGAGGGGAAGGCAGCAACAGTACCAGTCCTTCTTACCTCCCTTTAACAGGTTGCCTTGAAGGTCTGTCTTCAGAGAGGAAAGCAGCAACAGCACCAGTCCTTCTTACCTCCCTTTAACAGGTTGCCTTGAAGGTCTGTCTTCAGAGAGGAAAGCAGCAACAGCACCAGTCCTTCTTACCTCCCTTTAACAGGTTGCCTTGAAGGTCTGTCTTCAGAGGGGAAGGCAGCAACAGCACCAGTCCTTCTTACCTCCCTTTAACAGGTTGCCTTGAAGGTCTGTCTTCAGAGAGGAAAGCAGCAACAGCACCAGTCCTTCTTACCTCCCTTTAACAGGTTGCCTTGAAGGTTTGTCTTCAGAGGGGAAGGCAGCAACAGTACCAGTCCTTATTACCTCCCTTTGTATCAACCTGGTGTGAGGAGTTCATCTTCCCGTTTAGGCAGAAGCAGTACTAGCTAGTTTATGGGTCTGAAGTAGTGTCTAGCAGAACCTTCTTTTATTACCTTGACTTCTACTTTCCATACCTTGCCATCGTTACTTGGAATAGTCTTTGTGATAAGACCCATAGGCCAACTTGCAGGTTGGGTTTGCTTACTTGCCATTTTCTGCGACTTTGAAGGTTGCAAAAGTACTCCATTTTCCAACGGCTCCGAAATGCATTAGCAAGATGTTGAACTCGTTTCCATTGGTGTTTGTAAACATTGGTAAAATCAAAGTCCTGAGGAGGAATACTGGCTATTCCAATCTTTTAAGTTAGAAGGGTAGATGGAGTTAGCAATACTGGAGACTTTGAGTCAGTGGAAACAGGAACCAGAGGTCTAGCATTGATTATGGCAGACACCTTGGCAAGGAAGGTGACCAAGACTTCATGTGTAAGCAGAGATTTGTGATCCAGCAGCATAGAGTCCAGGATTTTTCTCGAAACCCCGATCATGCGTTCCCAAGAACCTCCCATGTGCGAAGAGTGAGGCGGATTGAATTCCCACTTACACTTGTTGGTATTTAAAAAGTTCTCTATTTTCTCTGCTCCTGTAAAGTTTGTTCCGCAGTCGGATCTAATAAACTTAACAGGTCCACGTATGGAAACAAATCTTCTGAAGGCATTAATGAAGCAAGAAGAGTCCATAGTTTCTATAACTTCAATGTGCAAAGCACGAATGCTCAAACAAGTCACGGCCCAACGTTTATTATTAACGACTCCGCCATGGGTCTTACGTGTAACTATGGTCTAGGGGCCGAAAACGCCAATACTGACATTGGCAAAGGGTGGTTCGGTACACAATCTGTCTGTTGGTAGCTCTGCCATTTGTTGATTTAGATGCTTTCCTCTTAGTCTTTGGCACTTGACACATTTATGGAGTATGGAGGATATACACCTTTTCATCCCGATTATCCAGAAACCAGCAGACCTCATTGCGCCTTCGGTGAAGTGCTGGCCTTGGTGTTGAACTTGCTTATGGTAATGTCTGACTATAGGAGCAGTAACGTGGTGACGGCCTGGAACGATGAGAGGATTCCGCTCCTCACTAATCGCGGTATACCTTGCAATGCGACCGCCAATGCGAAGTAGTTTATTCTGATCAATTATAGGATTCAACTGGTATAGGGCTATCCTTGGATAGGTTGAGTCCTTTTGACAAGTTCTGGATCTCTTGCGAATATACTTCATGTTGGACACATTGGATGATGACTCTTTCCGCTTGAGCAATCTCTGCAATAGTGGGAAGTCCTTTACAAATGTGCCACTTACGACACTCTTGATTTGTGCTATCTTTGTTTGCGAAGTGATGAGCAATGTGAATAAGACGCGCAGTCGCTCATACAGCCGAAGACCACTTAGAAAACCGCTCAAATCGACGAGATTTCAGTTTTATCTTTGCTTCCACAGAGGTGTTAAGTATAACTGCAATGGTCTTGATTTCCTTATCAGAGTCCGGCTGGACAAGTTCAAAGATAGACTCTACAGGCCTTGAGAAGAATTCTTCATTCAAGAGTACTGGTGGGGATATCCATGATATATCCAGAAATGTAGCAGCAGGTACTGCACGACTGTCTAAGTCGGCAGGGTTTAGGTCGGTGGGTACATTGCTCTGGCGTAGAGAATTTCCTGATTCGTTCCACCCGATTGCCGACATACACATGGAATTGTCTTGTTTGATTATGTATGTTTCCTAGCACGATTTTGCAATCTGTGTAAAAGTCAAAGGAATCAATGTCAAGGTCTGTTTTGTGCTCTATAAGCTCAGCAATTTCAACAGCTAACATGGCTGCACAGAGTTCAAGCCTTGGGATGGTATGTGCAGGCTATGGAGTTAGCTTGGTTTTGCCCATCAGGAATCCTACTCCTATTCCACCGTTAGAGTGTACAGCTCGGAGATAAGCTACAGCAGCTATGGCTTCCATGGATGCATCTGAAAAGACATGGATCTCTAGTCTGGTGGCATTCTTCAAGGACACAGGAGTGTAAGAGCATGGTATCTTAAACTGTTCCAATGCTTGGAGGGACTGCTTCCAGGATTCCCACCTTTGTTGTTTCTCCTTAGGTAAAGGGGTATCCCAGTCAGTGTTCTCTGTAGTGAGTTGTCTGAGTAATATTTTACCCTGAATAGTAAAGGGTGCTATGAATCCCAAAGGGTCGTAGATACTGTTCACTGCAGACAGTACTCCTCTTTTTGTGAAGGGCTTGTGGCAAGCTGATGTTTGAAATGTGAACGTCTCTTGCTTAACATCCCACAGCAATCCAAGGCTGCGTTGTGTGAGGGAAAGGTCAGACTCTGGTTGGAATTCCTTGGCACTGACTGCATGATCATCGGAAGGAAATGCTGCCATTACCTTATTGCTGTTGGAGATGATTTTGTGTAGTTTGAGGTTGGAAGTGACGAGCATGTTCTGGGTTCTGGTGAGAAGGTGAATGGTCTCTTCTTCCGTAGGTAGGGACTTCAGACCGTCATCCACGTAGAAGTTCCTTTCCACAAACTAACGTGCATCCGTCCCGAACTCCTGTTTGCCTACTTGGGCAGATTTTTTCAGTCTATAAATGGCAACTGCTGGGGAAGGGCTATTGCCAAACACGTGAACTTTCATCCGATAGTCTATGACCTCATTGTTGACATCATTATTGCGATACCATCGGAACCTGAGGAAGTTTCTGTTATCTTCACGGACGATGAAACAATGAAATATTTGTTGAATGTTGGCCATAATGGCAATTGGCTCTTGTCTAAAGTGGAGTAGGACTCCCAAGAGGTTGTTGTTCAGATTGGGTCCAGAGAGAAGATTGTCATTGAAAGAAACACCTTCATGGTAAGCACTTGAGTCAAAGACCACTCTAATCTGGTCAGGCTTACGAGGATGATAGACACCAAAACACGGTAGTTACTAGCATTCTTCTGCTTGTATAAGAGAGGGTGCAGGTTCAGCATGATCTCTCTCAAACACCTTCTGCATAAAGTTGACAAAATGTTTCTTCATCTCCGGTTTCTGGTTCAGGTTGCGCTCTAAAGAGATGAACCTTGAATCTGCATATTTGTCTATTATTTGGAATTCTCTTCCTTGGAGTGCGGAATGGTAGCGGCGCCACCCAGCTGTTAGAATCATCTTGATAGAACTCTTTACTCATGTTTCTCAAGAATTCCTTGTCTTCCATTGTGGCTGCTAACTCATTGTCTTTTGTGGTTACTTCAAACACTGTGTTACCAATGTTGTCATCCCGAAAGATAAATGCTAAAATGATAAAGGGTATGTACCTTTGACACACAGTCTTTCTTTCACACTATTGTGATGTTGTTGTCTTGGAAAGCAAGTAGTGCGTCCATTGGGCAGGACATGAGTTTTAAAGGAAGAAACCGAGAGAGGTTTCCTGGCGTTGCTACGACAGACGTTGCCAATAATGACCCAGCCTAGATCCAGACACTGGGCGTAAGGTGCATCATGTGGGCCGTTGATTTGATGGCGCACCTTGTGCACCCTTAGGATGTCTCTCCCGAATAGCAACAGGATATCAGCATTCTCATCAAAGGCTGGTATTTGATCAGCTATGTCTTTCAAGTGAGTATGGTGCAAGGCAGCTTCAGGAGTGGGGATCTCATCCTTGTTAGTTGGGATCTGATCACACTCAATGATAGTAGGCAAGGGTATTTCCAAGTTGCCGTTGAGAGGAGTAACTACAAGGTCACTGGCTCTTCCACCCCAGACTTCTGTAATCCCTGCATAAGTACCATGGGTATATGGTAGAGCACCTCCTGCTATGCCTAAGAGATCAAAGAACCCTGTACTTGCGAGAGATCGGTTACTCTTGTCATCGAGAATGGTATTCTGTACAGTCTTACGGCCCTTTCAGGTTTTCCCTTTGCATATACGTGAACCAAGCATATCTTAGCACAGGATTTCCCACAGAGTCCTTCCCCACAGACTTCAGTGCATGTTGAGATCACTGGGGTGGAGGTTGCTGTTTGTTCAGCGTGCTCCCCACCAAGCTTTGCCCTGGGGGAAATGTCAGTGGATGGAGTAGTGCTGTATTGGTACAGATGAAGGGCTTGAACTTGGTTGTCACTACCGCATTCTATGCACTTAATGATGGCCTTACAGTCTTTTGCCAGGTGTTCTGTGGAAGCACAGCATCTGAAACAAATTCCAAATTCCTTTAAAAGTTCCTTGCATTCCTGTAGAGGTTTCTTTCTGAAACCGATGCACTTCTTAAGAGGGTGTGGCTTGTTATGTATGGGACATTGGTGATTCGGATCCTCAAGTTTCTTGTTTTGTCCAGTCTTCGGAAGAACCGTAGCAGGTGCAGGTTGAACATCAGTACTTTTCACTGACACGGACCCCTACGGTCTCTGTGCGTTATGTGCATGTTTGCAGGTCCTGGAGAAGGTGGACTAAGAGGGTTACAGTCACCGTAGAAGAAACTTGGGTCATTCTTAGAGTCCGCAATTTCCTTTATGAAGGTACAGAAGTAGGAAAAGGGAGGAAAGGCTACTCCATACCTTTTCTTGTAAGTAGACCCTTGACTAACCCATTTTTCTTGGATGCCATATGGTAGCTTAAGGACAATAGGGTTGATGCCACGAGGGGTGTCAAGGTAACTAAGACCGGGTAGGTGGGTGTCAGCTTTAGCTAGCTGAAGCTCTAGTAGAAGATCACTAAGTTCTTGAAGCTTTAGATTGTCTTTAGCTGTAATCCTTGGGAAGCCTTGCAACCTTTTGAGTAAGGCCTCTTCGATGGCCTCAGAGCTGCCAAAGCGGTTTTAAGTCTCTTGATACGTTCAGCTGACTGAGGACCTAGCCACCTGATGAGTAGATCAAATTCTTCTGCAATAGTGATATCTAATTCGCTGATTGTTGCTTTAAAGGTGAATTTCCAGCCTCTGTCATTTTCAGGTTTGTCGTCAAACATGGTAAGGCCCGTCCTAGTGAGTTCTCTGTGAAGGATGTACTTGGCAAACTGCGACATGTCTGTGTTTTCAGACTTTGGGTATACAATTGCAGTCGGAATAAAGTTAGTTGCAGTAGCTGGTACATTGACGTTGAGTGACTTGGGAACATAAGATGGTGCTGAGGCGTTTAACACTGGAGCTGTTGTACAGTCCAAAGGTGTCTTGGTTTGTAGCCGCATAATAGTGGATTGGTTAGAGGTTGGCAGGTTAGTGCGATAGTGTTGTAGGTAATTTCTATTCGTACCTGTTTCTGCCACTTGAGAAAGTGTAATAGATGTAGAGACAACACCTTGGTTGAGTTCTTTGGCTGACAGAGTGATGGAGTTTTGATAAGGTCTGTGATGACACTGATGCATAAGATATAACAGAGTGATGGCTACTGACACCTCTCTCATTCTCACTTACAGACTGCTCTAAGACGCTTAGTCTTGCCACGTCTTTGGCATGCTCACATTGTTTTTCTAAGACTTCTATTTCTGCTCTCTTCTTTGCAGCATTAGCTTTCTTCTGTGTAGCCTCAGCTTCCATTTCCGCTTTCTTCTGTGCACCCTCAGCTTCCATTTCCGCTTTCTTCTGTGCAGCCTCAGCTTCCCTCTGTGCAGCCTCAGCTTCCATTTCCGCTTTCTTCTGGGCGAAAACTGCCTGGATTTTAGAAGCTTCTGCATCAGCACAGGCTTTGAGGAGTCGTTAGCTGAGAGTAGATGTTGATCTTAAGGATTTGGAAGATCGTGTGGAGCGCTTAGAAGTTGTGGAGAGATGGGATCTAGATTCGTGGAGATATGCAATTTTTACATCTGTTTTTGTTCTTGTTTGTATTTCTAGATCGTCTCTTTCAAGATTGAGCTCATTCAATTCCTGTAATTCTTTTAAGGAATGTTCTCTGTGTTGTACCGCTTTAAGAGATCAGCATATTTAGCAGACAGTCTTTGGTAGTTCTCATAGGCAGCATTCAACTGCTTAACAGTGCCCTCTAGGTGCAATACCTTATGAGTTGGTTGAGACACAGCTGACATGCATTCAATAGTTTTAGACCATGAGTGGCTAATGTTCTGCAGCAGTTCTTCTTTGTCAGCCTCATAGTTCTCTTGGACTTTCCAGGTTGGCTTCACTAAACGTTTTTGTTTTATGTGGCCTTGAGGATCTGACTCCTGATCTGTTGGAAGTTAAGGTTCTTTCTGTGTATTAGGTTCCTCAGATTGTACATTGCCTTGCCGGTGCATTGTGATAACAAGCAGAGGGTTAAATCACAAGGTATGTGTTTGCATAGAAATGTATCAATTTTTTGGCCCTGGGAGAGGGTTTTCTAGGCAACCAGTGGGAGGGGAGTCAGAGAGAAGTTTAGCAATGGCTGCTGCAAAGTTAGTTTTATTGCATACAGAGCTTAGATTGACTTTCAGGAAGAATGCATTTGACAATACAGACAGTCTAGGAGCTGATTAAATAACAGTTGCATGAACAGTTTCTTCAATAATCTGTGCAGAAAACTGAGGAGTCTTAGGCCTCATGCACACGACCGTTGTGTGCATCCGCGGCCGTTGCGCCGTTTTCTTTTTTTTTTTGCGGACCCATTGACTTTCAATGGGTCAGTGGAAAAATCGGAAAATGCACCGTTTGGCAGCCGCATCCGTGATCCGTGTTTCCTGGCCGTGAAAAAAATATGACCTGTCCTATTTTTTTCACGGTCAACGGTTCACGGACCCATTCAAGTCAATGGGTCCGTGAAAAATCACGGATGCACACAAGATTGTCATCCGCGTCCGTGATCCGTGTCCGTGATCCGTGTCCGTTTTTTCCTATCATTTCAATGGCAAACTTGAGATTTTTTTTTCATTTTGCATGTCCGTGGATCCTCCAAAAAACAAGGAAGACCCACGGACGAAAAAACGGTCACGGATCACGGACCTACGGACCCCGTTTTTGCGGACCTTAAAAAAAAACAGTCGTGTGCATGAGGCCTTATGCTGATATTTACTTGCTGGCTGGAGTATACAGGCTTGTACATATATTCTGCTATATTTCAGTGTCCATATACATCTCACTATACATGCATAGCTAGCAAGGATCCCTTGAAAGATATTTTGCAGATCTTGTAAGATCCTTTCACTGATTTTTTTGACTGTTCTGCCTCTCCAGTCTAAGCATTACAATGTGATCTCTGAACTTACAGTTCTGCTGAGATGGCGATAACCGTAACCTTAGGTGAATTGGCTGACAGTGACTCGATCCAAACGACACCTTGTAGATCGTGAAGAAGTTCATTCCAAACTGTGCAGATCATACACCGATGAACAAATGGATAGGTCAAAAAAATTATGCTGTGGGCAGCTAACAGAGCAAGTAGCTGAGATGAGGGGTGAAGCCAGAATGAAGAAGAGGGGAGGAGACAAGAGAGAGAGCAGGAGCTAGGGGAAGAGAGAAGGGACACACATAATGAAAAGGCAAACCATGCATGTGTAACATGATAGGGAGGTCTTTCCTCTCATTTCTAATACTAAACCTGTGTTTGTTTAAACGTGTCTTCACGTCTGTGGTTGTCTCCCCCATATACAGCAGCTTGCAGGGGCACCACAAGACGTGCACCACCCACAAAGAATCACAGGTAAGATAATGTCTAATTACGCACTTTTCTCCTGTTGCTGGATGTATAAACTCCTTCCCCTTTAGCTGCAATTTACAGTTTACACAGTTCAGGCAGGGATAACTGCCATTGTTTTTAGTTTTGAAAAAAGTCTGTCGTAAGCGTACTTGTTCTGGAACACTCATCCGCACCACTCTATCTTTGATGTTTCGTGTCCTTCTATAGGACATCAGTGGGGCCTCTTTAAAAGCCAACATGTTCGGGTACCCACTCTGTAGTATACCCCAGTGTCGCCTAATGATATGTTGCACTTTGAGACTATCTTCATTGTATGTGGATACAAACAGTACCCGGTTAGGACTTTTCTTGGGGCATGCTTTTTTCACCTCCTCCCGAGGGATCGATTTTACTTTATTAATATGCCCCTTCACTAATGTTGAGGGATATCCCCTTTCTAGGAACGAGTCCCCCATTTTTTCCAAGGCTTTATTTAAATGATCTTCCTCATCTACAATCCTTTTAACCCGTAACATCTGACTATATGGGAGCGATTTAATCATCTTGGTCGGATGACAACTTGTATATTGTAACAGAGTATTTTCATCAGTTTCCTTAACATGCAAATCTGTGTGCAACTGCCCATTCTTTATATACACCTGTGTATCCAGAAATTGTACTCTTTCACTGGATGCTACTAATATGAACTTGATATGTTCATCCATATTATTTCTGCTCTGGTTATGTGAACACAAATGGTGTACCTAATTTTAAAAATATTTTGATAAATGTACTTATATTTATCTTTCTTTCTTCTCTTCTTTGCTTTTAGATCTTATTTATCAATGCTTTCGCAGCGGTTTGGACAGATGGCGGATGCGGGATCCTTGGTCAATTTTCATATGGATCTCGGGAGAAGGGAGATTCATAGGGCACAATGATTTTATGTTTATTATTAATTATTCTGTCCGCTTGTATATGGATTTGATAAGTGAGTGGTGGTCCTAATTTACCTGTTTGCGGGGTTGGGGGGTGATTTTGGGCTAGAAGACTTTGGGCATGGACGTGTCCTGGGCCTCTATCCCATTATCGGCCCATGGTGATGATCATGAAAATGATATAACTACTGGGCCCCCTCTATTTACCCATAAGATGTTTGGTATTTACTTTATAAGGGTTTCTTTCCCCTTGTGTTCTTTAACATAAAAGGTACCATGATCGCTCCCGTATATATATCCTGAGTACAGCGTTTAGATGGATGTCTTTACCTACAAAATTTTGACATTTTGTTATCTATATCGATTGGTCTTTTAATCATTCTGTTGTGCCTTCTGTCTCCCCATCTTTCTATAGTTGTGACTGCGTTGCCCTTCGGTCTAGTTTGTGTGCGCTTAATGGGGGATCTGTGAGTAACGCACTGTTATGGGGGATCTGTGGGTGACACTTATGGGGGATCCTCTCTGGATGGCACTGTTATGAGGATCTGTGTATGACAGTTATGGGGGGGATCTGTGGATGACACATATATAGCATCTTATGCTATGTGTCATCCACAGATCCCCACCATAAGTGTGAGGGTCGCATTTGCTTTTATAATGGGGGTGGGGGTCGCATCTGCATTTATAATGACAGCGGGGCCCGTGCAGTGACTGTATTCTACTACACGGGCCCCGCTTACTGTATAATCATATCCCTAATAGTTAATTGTTGTGTGCATGTAATCGCATAATGAGCGATAATGAGCGCTGTGTATCACCGTACTTACAATTAGAAGCGCTCGCTGTTCGGAGCAGAGAGGAGGGAGGAGGCAGGCCGGGAGGACGGGCGCTGGCAACGTGAGTCATCCGTCATGCGCCCACGCCGACTGCTTCATTCATAAAGTGGGCGGCGCAGGCGCATGACGTATGACTCACACTGCCAGCGCCCGTCCTCCCGGCCTGCCTCCTCCCTCCTCTCTGCTCCGAACGGCGAGCGCTTCTAATTGTAAGTAATAGACAGCGCTCATCATTATCGCTCATTATGCTTTTACATGCACACAACAATTAACTATTAGGGATATGATTATACAGTAAGCGGGGCCCGTGTAGTAGAATACAGTCACTGCACGGGCCCCGCTGCCATTATAAATGCAGATGCCCCCCCAGCCCCTCCTCCCTCATAGCTGATACTCCCGCCGCACGGCATCGCGGAGGGTGTATCATTGAAAACTAGGCAAAATCGGCTACATTCGCCGTATAAGACGCACTGCTATTTCCCCCCACTTTTGGGGGGGAAAACGTGCGTCTTATATGGTGAAAAATACGGTACATTACAAAAACGTGTGAAACACCTGAAAATATGTCATATTATAGGTTCTTCAAAGTAGCCACCTTTTGCTTTGATTACTGCTTTGCACACTCTTGGCATTCTCTTGATGAGCTTCAAGAGGTAGTCACCTGAAATGGTCTTCCAACAGTCTTGAAGGAGTTCCCAGAGATGCTTAGCACTTGTTGGCCCTTTTGCCTTCACTCTGCGGTCCAGCTCACCCCAAACCATCTTGATTGGGTTCAGGTCTGGTGACTGTGGTGGCCAGGTCATCTGGCGCAGCACCCCATCACTCTCCTTCATGGTCAAATAACTCCTACACAGCCTGGAGGTGTGTTTGGGGTCATTGTCCTGTTGAAAAATAAATGATCGTCTAACTAAACGCAAACCGAATGGAATAGCATGCCGGTGCAAGATGCTGTGATAGCCATGCTGGTTCAGTATGCCTTCAATTTTGAATAAATCCCCAACTGTGTCACCAGCAAAGCACCCCCACACCATCACACCTCCTCCTCCATGCTTCACGGTGGGAACCAGGAATGTAGAGTCCATTCGTTCAACTTTTCTGCGTCGCACAAAGACACAGTGGTTGGAACCAAAGATCTCAAAGTTGGACTCATCAGACCAAAGCACAGATTTCCACTGGTCTAATGTCCATTCCTTGTGTTCTTTAGCCCAAACAAGTCTCTTCTGCTTGTTGCCTGTCCTTAGCAGTGGTTTCCTAGCAGATATTCTACCATGAAGACCTGATTCACACAGTCTCCTCTTAACAGTTGTTCTAGAGATGTGTCTGCTGCTAGAACTCTGTGTGGCATTGACCTGGTCTCTAATCTGAGCTGCTGTTAACCTGCGATTTCTGAGGCTGGTGACTCGGATAAACGTATTCTCCGCAGCAGAGGTGACTCTTGGTCTTCCTTTCCTGGGGCGGTCCGCATGTGAGCCAGTTTCTTTGTAGCGCTTGATGGTTTTTGTGACTGCACTTGGGGACAAATTCAAAGTTTTCCCAATTTTTCTAACTGACTGACCTTCATTTCTTAAAGGTAATGATGGCCGCTCGTTTTTCTTTACTTAGCTGCTTTTTTCTTGCCATAATACAAATTCTAACAGTCTATTCAGTAGGACTATCAGCTGTGTATCCACCTGACTTCTCCACAACGGAACTTATGGTCCCAACCCCATTTATAAGGCAATAAATCCCACTTATTAAACCTGACAGGGCACACCTGTGAAGTGAAAACCATTTCAGGTGACTACCTCTTAAAGCTCATCAAGAGAATGCCAAAAGTGTGCAAAGCAGTAATCAAAGCAAAAGGTGGCTACTTTGAAGAACCTAGAATATGACCAATTTTCAGTTGTTTCACACTTTTTTGTTATGTATAATACCACATGTGTTAATTCATAGTTTTGATGTCTTCAGTGTGAATCTACAATTTTCATAGTCATGAAAATAAAGAAAACTCTTTAAATGAGAAGGTGTGTCCAAACTTTTGGTCTGTACTGTATATATGTATATATATATAACCAAAACGAAAGTTCTGTGGATCACTGCAGCTGATTAGTGGATTTAAGGTGCTCTTGGTTTAAGTGACCCACCCGGTCACATAAAACGTATAAAAATATAAGGATTAAACCAGGCACTCAAATATGGATTATAGGTCAAAATTTAATATAATATATCGATATACTCATAAAATACAATATAAAAACAATATAAAATTTACATAAGGATAACCATTAATTAATAGCAGCAAAATATGGCCAATAATTATAGCAGCTTAGGTTTAGAAGACCACAATCCGAACAAAGGTCTTTATAAAGTTCCAGGCGGTTATGAGTTAAAGAACCGCACCCTTGGTTGTAGCCTGAAACAGCCTGGGTAGTTGAAGTTCAAACAGCCGCAATCGTTATATCAGTCTTTAAAGAAAACCGCAATTCCAATTGTATTAAAAAGGTCTTGTGAAACATTCACCGATCCTACTCGGTTATGGTAAAGGTGACTGTCCACTAAGGTGGCGTCCCACCTATTCAAGCAACTTTAGTGCTTTACCTGATCGATGTAGCCTTGTCCTATGTCCGGGCCTAAAAGAGATGTGCTGTGGATGCCGAGTCAGCCGAGTATCTGCTCACAGAACTATGTTTGTGGCTAGACGAGCACCGGAAGAAATAGCCACAAACATAGTTCTGTGAGCAGATACTCGGCTGACTCGGCCTCCACAGCACATCTCTTTTAGGCCCGGACATAGGACAAGGCTACATCGATCAGGTAAAGCACTAAAGTTGCTTGAATAGGTGGGACGCCACCTTAGTGCACAGTCACCTTTACCATAACCGAGTAGGATTGGTGAATGTTTCACAAGACCTTTTTAATACAATTGGAATTGCGGTTTTCTTTAAAGACTGATATAACGATTGCGGCTGTTTGAACTTCAACTACCCAGGCTGTTTCAGGCTACAACCAAGGGTGCGGTTCTTTAACTCATAACCGCCTGGAACTTTATAAAGACCTTTGTTCGGATTGTGGTCTTCTAAACCTAAGCTGCTATAATTATTGGCCATATTTTGCTGCTATTAATTAATGGTTATCCTTATGTGAATTTTATATTGTTTTTATATTGTATTTTATGAGTATATCGATATATTATATTGTATATATATATAGCAAGAAAAAAAGAGCGGCACTCCAAGAAGTAAAGCGGTGAACCCTTTATTCACACCAGTGGTGCAACGTTTCGGCTCTGGTCACGAGCCTTCCTCAAGCCTTCTCTTATTTTATTTAAGTATATATAATAATAATTTGGTCACGTATGGATTTTGATTTAAATAACCCACTCGTCACCCCAAAGACATACCCATAGGTGATATGTTTTTTTAATGACATTACCTAGTGTGGGATGAAAAAAGTGCATTGTGACTAATGTGAGAGATACTAATATACTGCCGCAATATAAGCAAGAGGAAGTAAATGTAAAAAAAAGTTGTATATTCTTCTAGCTTTACTCCATACTGTATAACGTATATGAGTTAAGATAAAGCTGTGTCTCCATTGGTGCTTTCTAGATTTAATATCTAGCATGGCTTCTGTAGTCGTACTGTATATGACCATTCAGTCACATTTCATGAAACTTTTTTTTCATTTATTATACATGGTTTAAAAACTGATTACGGGGCATAAAGAATTGATAGTACAGTTGCTCCAGGGTATATTTTCAATTGCTAACCGAAGTAGGGAAGAAACGTATTCTTCCTCAGACATATTAGATTTGCATGCAAAACATCTTTCTTGCCTTCATGGATCAAGCAGGCATAAATAGGGGGAATCTTGATGAGAAGAGCAAGCTAATTTATTTCATGTAAACGACAACATCTGATTCTGAAGAGGGAACCGTCCTGGCGTTCAGCCTTCCAGGGGACATAGCTGGATACATCCGGTGGCTTGATATGTAAATAAGTGCCACACAATAATAGTTCATAAACTCAAACCTCCATCGGGATTGATTTACTGGAGTGAAGTAAATAAACGCTGTAGTAATTTTCGTAATACGAGCCGTTCCCATTCCTTGTTTTGTAATAGCGTATTGTGGTTTATCTATTTCATTAAACTAAACCAGTGTCTGGCAAGTATTTCCATCTGCAGCATTTGTCTAGGGGACCTCAGCATAGATATGTCTCTAGAAATGGTCACACACGGTAATGGGGAAATGGAGAAGAAACAGATAAAGTAAAGAAATTGTTATCGGTTCAGTCTCTAAATTAGTTTTCCTTTTTCCGAGCCTTCCATCCCTTACCAGTAGAATAAGGCCCTATCAATGTCTCCCAAGATGATGGATACAAAAGTGCTCATTCTAATAGAGCTGCTAATTTGTCTGCTTGTTCAGGCTTGCGCTTTCATTAGGCTCAATATTAAGTAAATCAAAATATGAAAACAAACCTGGATTTAAGGAAAGCAATAAATCACAAGTAAATTTGAAGCAGTTTCTTAATTCTGGAACTTTCCACCCTGATGTGGTGGAACAACCCAATGTTTCCCTCCAGTGACTTAAGGTCACAAAGACCTCCACACAGGATCTAATCAATTAGCTTGGCTGAAGCTCATAGAAACCTTGTTCCCCTTCAACCTCCATTTTCTATAGGCTCTTATATTAGGCCTTTGAGGTACTTATGAACACGTTGTGCATAAAAATGGGTTGTCCAGCCTTTTACTATAGGCCATCTTAGGATAGGCAAACACTAGCTCATCAGTGGTGTTCCCACATCTCAAAATCAGCTGTTCTGTGTGGCTCCATTTCCAAAAGTCGGCACCAGAGCTACGGAGCATCATCAACATTGCAGTGTACAGTACTTGTCACTGTTGATGGTGCAGGGTAGTTCTAGTGCCGACTTCCAGTAACGGAGCCACACAGGACAGCTGATCAGTAGGGGTGCAGGGTGCCAAACCCCCATCAATGAACTAGTGATGACTTATTCTGATGACAGGCCATCACTTAAAAATGACTTGACAACTCCTTTTACATTTCTCAAGAACGAGGCATTCAACTACTTGCTAGTGCACAAAATATCCTTTCAAAACTAGTGATCATATCAGGAATAATTAGAATAGTTCATCAAAATATACTAACAATTGTAGTATATGAATATATGTGTAGACACATATCCATACTTAAAATCAGCAAATATACAAATAGCTAAAATTAAAACAAATATAGGACACATAAGAAGAAAATCTGGAATCCTAGTAAAAGTTAAACATTGTGGCGTAATATATGTGCAATAGCTCCCAAACCCGATCAATAACAATAAATCAAATCATGCCAGCAGTTTAACCCTCCAGGAGCCCTAGTCTCCAAAACAAAGATCCAAAAGGAAGGATTCCCCGTTGATGAGTTTCCTGGAGCCATCAAACACCCCCCCCCCCCCTCCCTTCCCTCCCGGATAGGTTTAAAAGACCTTTTCAGTACTAACAAACAAAAAATTGGAAAAAGAAACCATACAATCATGAAATTCTCTGTAGTGTTTGGAAAGCATTGATATATTTCCCACATATTTATTGGCTGTATCGTAAAGATGCTAATTAATTGGTGTTCTTAAAGGGCGGGTTGTGCAAGTGTTTTTGACAACTCAAACAGGAAGCTAAGTAAATCCCAGTTGATATGGCTCTTGATGTTGTAAACCTTATATAAAAAAGAACTGAATTTTTACAGTTTTTTTTTTTTATATTAGCAGTTTTTACACCTCACATGTCCATGCTTAAAGGGAACCTGTCAGGGGCAAAGCTATAAGGGGTGCAGTCGCTGTGTACTTTCCTCCCGCCATGTTCTCATCCTTTCCAGCCTCATTGTATTACTGCACAAACAAATGCATACACTGTGCAGGTGCAGGATTTGGAAAGAAGTTGGTGGGTCAGGCAATATGTCAGTCAAAAGCCCATGTGGGTGGTTAGACCAGACTTACCCAAGAACGCTGGACTCTTTTAAGTTCATTTACATGCAGCGTGGGAAAAGCAATTAGATCAATTCCAAGCTGTAGGTGCTAGACTTATTAAAGGGTTCTTCTGGAATTAAGAAAATGAAAATACTTAAATATTACTTTACTATAAATATATTCCCAAATACCTTTCATTAGTTATAATGGCTTGTTATGTCTAGGAAGCAATCATCGGGGAAATAAAATGGCCGCCGTCCTATTAGTACACATAAAACCTGTCCTAATCACACAACGGGACCCATTACTTCACAACACTGAGCTAAAGAACTGCCTCTCTGCTCTGCAATTTTAAAACTGCGATGGCATTAGTGATCGCTCCTTCCCATAATCCCACGTAATTACAATGGTCACCTCTGCTGACGAGCAGGCGATTGCTGGGAAGGAAGTCTTCCCTTTTGATAATTGTCTTTCTGATCTTTTAATGTAATACAGCCCTAACTCTTACAAGGATTCCAGCTTTTCTTTTATGTGTTCTGTTCATTTTATCTGTTTGCATATTTGCAGACTAGGTGTATGAGTATGTGATTTTGGGCTTGCATGACCAAGCCATGGGGTTATGGCTCCTGAACATGTTGCCTCTACACCTGCATCTTAAGGAGCTTCTGTGTATTAGTAAGTTATGCTACGATGAAGGGCCATTGAGTCTGAAACAGGTCAGCAACTTCTGGGTCATTTTGCTGGATGTTTTACTATACAGAATAAAGAGATTTTACTAAGGATCCCTTGGCAGTGCTGGATATCTGTCTACACATTGATCCTTTCCTCCAAAGTTTTTGCACTCTGGGAATATCTGGGATGGGGGCAGTGAGCTAGACAATTTTCTTTGCTCAGAGTTAGGCCTCTTGCACACCACCATATGCCCTCCGAGACATACGGTCCATGAGCAGGCCATATATCCCGGAGTGGCATTGATTGTGCGCACGGGAGTACACAGCATCATAGATTACAATGATGCTGTGCTCTTCGGGCCGCCCGCACTCATAAAATCATACAGTTGTGTGCAAGAGGCCTTCGGGACGAACGAATCATGAACATCCGAAGTCGATTCACATAAAACTTAATTTCAATACTGTACTGAGCGAGCGCTCCATACAGTATTGGAATGTATTGGCTCTGACAGGGCCGGCTCCAGGTTCATGTGGGCCCTTGGGCGATAAAGCCTCAGTGGGCCCCCCTGTGCTAAGGCCCCTTGCAGATGAGCGTTCCTCCAGCAGCGTGTCCGCATCGCAGCACCCGGCCTGACCTCCCATCGCTGCAGGGAGTCACATAGCATTATATTGGTATCCCGGCCTGGCATCCTGCTGAGAGCAGGAGCGCACGCCGTCATTGGTTGCTATGACGCCGTGCGCTTCATGCCGCCGCTGCACTACAGTAATACACTCGTATAGATCATACCAGTGTATTACTGTAGTGCAGCGGCGGCATGAAGCGCACGGCGTCATAGCAACCAATGACGCCATGCGCTCCTGCTCTCATTTGGCCTAAAACACAATATAAACTCCTATAAGAAAATACAGAACGCATGAAATCTATTATACAGTTTATTGGCAAAAACTCATGAACTGGTCTTGGTATGTGACTGTTACTAGTTCACCTGAATTCAAAATTTAAAACGAGTCCAGCAGCAGCAGCAGCAGCATTCAGCTTCAGGTTTCCTCTGGGCTGGCCTGCCTGGGCGCCAGGTGTCCTCTGGGCTCGGCTATGCTTCCTGTCTTCTGAATCTTCTGTAGCTGCGCCGAGACGAGTCCCTGCTGCTGGCTGAGGGCGGGCTTACAGTGAGTCAGGCTCAGATCTAGTACTCGCGCCGCACGGCACACAGACTATCATATGAGAGAGGGGCCGGGCGGCAGGCGCTGCGCAGCATGAATGAAGTTGTATGTTTAAGTTTTAAAGGGGCCGCCGCCGCGCCGTGGAAATGAGTGGGCCCCCAAACTTACAGTGGGCCCCGGCACTTGCCCG
This sequence comes from Bufo gargarizans, assembly GCF_014858855.1. Lineage (NCBI taxonomy): Eukaryota > Metazoa > Chordata > Amphibia > Anura > Bufonidae > Bufo > Bufo gargarizans. Next base: position 415,645,012 of record NC_058084.1, read on the forward strand.
GGTATGCCGGGTTCTGACGCCGGCCCTGGGTTCTGATGAGCCAAAGTTATTACTTCGAGAAGTCTCGTGAGACTTTGCGTAATAACTTCATAAATTGATTTCTACTGTAAAAAACTATTTCCCGAACTCGGGTTCGGTTCCAAGCTACTTGTGAACTTGCTCCGGTAGAGAAACAGACTGCCAGAAGTTCACCGTATCAGTATAGCTGGATAGCGCCACGCACCGCCCAATTCCCATTGACTACAATAGGATCCTACAGGGATCTGCCCACTTTCCAGCATAAATGCCACATTTTGGCCAGACAATGGGATACAGTGAAACAACGCTTGGTGGAAAATACATGCAGTAAAGCTGACATCAATATTGGCATTAGGAAAACGCATTTCACTATTTCATGAGTAATATTTACAAGGCCATTACTGGGATGTTCGAACTTTCTAACTGGACGTGCAGATCTGTGCCCTGGTTCACACTTTTATTTCATTTACATTTTTCCACTTTTGAGAACGTGTTCGAAGTGAAAATATAGTGCAAATAAAGACACTTATTTCAGAAACCCCCAGGCAGGTTCCAGCCACAACACTGATATATTGACAATATAATTACTGCAGCATGAAAAGATCTGATCTCTATTTTACTGGTACTATCACTGGTTTACTGCATTACAATAACATTTTCCATCCTAAGGCTTCTGCCATGTGTTATAACTGTTTCTACTAGTGGCAGTAAAGTAGGTCCTCAGTCTTGGATTTCCTTGACCAATGTAATGAAGAACATGCTGTGTTTGCTGGGCCCAAGGATCCCCAGTCTATTGGTGGAGCTAGCTGACTTGGAATTAGACTGGTAGCCCGTATTCTGTGGATGTTTTAGGACAGTCCGTAGTAAACAACAACCTATAGACAGCCATTGGTGACAGGTACTTCACTACAGCTTTCTATGTTATGATTAGAATAACTTCCATTATTTCAATTAAAGTCATAGTTAGTCAAAACTGATACCCTGGGGGAGAGATTTATCAAGCTATTTTCACATAGTTCATAATGAAAAACTGGCTACTGAGGTGGTTGCATATACTCAGTCCCATTCTTCAACTGCCACCTGCTGTTAACCTGGCACCCGATGCCTGCAATTCTGTCCCCACACGCAGGCACGGACACCGGGCTTTCTCACTCCTCCCCACTGCTGCGCGCCATGCTGCTCAGAGTTCTTAGCTATGGTCTCCACTTCTGCCGCCGGCATTCCCCTGCTGGCTATGCTCAGAGTTCTTTGTGTGCATATAGGGTGTGTGCGGGCTTGTCTCTCCAACTTATGTGAGGCAACACACACACACCCCCTATCTTCCCCAGCCTATGGCTGATCTGCAGGATGTATTTAAAGGCGCCTCCTTCTACAGGAAGACACCTGAGCAACTTGGTCACTAGCTTGTATAGTTCTATTGTGTGAAGGTGTTCTGCTTTGCTGTGTACCGGACCCTTCTTCTTGTTTAAACAGACTTTGCCTATTGCTGCCTGCCCCTAACCTAGGACTACGTTAACAGACTTTTGTAAGAAGACTGAGGGCTGGGCCCACAAGTACAGAGGGTACACAATGCCACACAGACAACGGTTCTTTCCCAGAAGTTGAGTTTACTGAACAATATAGTGAACAAGAAGCTGAGAATATATAAAACAGATTGGTACACAGAAAATAAACCAATAGTGAATTTAACACAGCCTAAGGCCTCATGCACACGACAGTATTTTTTCACGGTCTGCAAAAACGGGGTCCGTAGGTCCGTGATCCGTGACCGTTTTTTCGTCCGTGGGTCTTCCTTGATTTTTGGAGGATCCACGGCCTAGCCGTGCGGAGCCAAACGGATCCGTCCTGAATTACAATGCAAGTCAATGGGGACAGATCCTGTTTGACGTTGACACAATATGGTGCAATTGCAAACGGATCCGTCCCCCATTGACTTTTAATGTAAAGTCAGGAGTCCCTATTATACCATCGGATCAGAGTTTTCTCCAATCCGATGGTATATTTTAACTTGAAGCGTCCCCATCACCATGGGAACGCCTCTATGTTAGAATATACTGTCGGATATGAGTTACATCGTGAAACTCAGATCCGACAGTATATTCTAACACAGAGGCGTTCCCATGGTGATGGGGACGCTTCAGGTTAGAATATATTAAAAAACTGTGTACATGACTGCCCCCTGCTGCCTGGCAGGTGCTGCCAGGCAGCAGGGGGCAGACCCCCCCCTGTTTTTAACTCATTGGTGGCCAGTGCGGCCGCCCCCCCCTCCCCCCCTGTAGTTAACTCATTGGTGGCCAGTGCGGCTGGGTCCCCCTCCCTCCCCTGTAGTTAACTCATTGGTGGCCAGTGGGCCCCCCTCCCTCCCCTGTAGTTAACTCATTGGTGGCCAGTGGGCCCCCCCTCCCTCCCCTGTAGTTAACTCGTTGGTGGCCAGAGGGCCCTCTCCCCTCCCTCCCCCTCCTAATTAAAATCTCCCCCCCTATCATTGGTGGCAGTGGAGAGTACCGATCGGAGTTCCAGTTTAATCGCTGGGGCTACGATCGGTAACCATGGCAACCGGATTGCTACTGCAGTCCCAGTTGCCATGGTTACTTAGCAATTTGTAGAAGCATCATACTTACCTGCGAGCTGCGATGTCTGTGACCGGCCGGGAGCTCCTCCTACTGGTAAGTGACAGATCATTAGGCAATGCACCGCACAGACCTGTCACTTACCAGTAGGAGGAGCTCCTGGCCGGTCACAGACATCGCAGCTCGCAGGTAAGTATAATGCTTCTACAAATTGCTAAGTAACCATTGCAACCGGGACTGCAGTAGCGTCCCGGTTGCCATGGTTACCGATCGGAGCCCCAGCGATTAAACTGGGACTCTGATCGGTACTCTCCACTGCCACCAACGATAGGGGGGGAGATTTTAATTAGGAGGGGGAGGGAGGGGAGAGGGCCCACTGGCCACCAACGAGTTAACTACAGGGGAGGGAGGGGGGGGCCCACTGGCCACCAATGAGTTAACTACAGGGGAGGGAGGGGGGGCTGGCCACCAACAAGTTAATGACAGGGGAGGGAGGGGGGGGCTGGCTACCAACGAGTTAACTACAGGGGAGGGAGGGGGGGGCCCACTGGCTACCAATGAGTTAACTACAGGGGAGGGAGGGGGGGCCCACTGGCTACCAACAAGTTAACTACAGGGGAGGGAGGGGGGGCTGGCTAACAACGAGTTAACTACAGGGGAAGGAGGGGGGGCCCACTGGCTACCAATGAGTTAACTACAGGGGAGGGAGGGGGGGGGGCGGCCGCACTGGCCACCAATGTGTTAACACCTGCCAGGCAGCAGGGGGAAGTCATGTACACAGTTCTTTTAGTATATTCTAACCTGAAGCGTCCCCATCACTAGTGTTAGAATATACTGTCGGATCTGAGTTTTCACGAAGTGAAAACTCAGCTCTGAAAAAGCTTTTATGCAGACGGATCTTCGGATCCGTCTGTATGAAAGTAACCTACGGCCACGGATCACGGACACGGATGCCAATCTTGTGTGCATCCGTGTTCTTTCACGGACCCATTGACTTGAATGGGTCCGTGAACCGTTGTCCGTCAAAAAAATAGGACAGGTCATATTTTTTTGACGGACAGGATACACGGATCACGGTCTCGGCTGCAAAACGGTGCATTTTCTGATTTTTCCACGGACCCATTGAAAGTCAATGGGTCCGCGAAAAAAAATGGAAAACGGCACAACGGCCACGGATGCACACAACGGTCGTGTGCATGAGGCCTAAGGGTACTTTCACACTTGCGGCAGAGGATTCCGGCACGCAAACGGATGGCATTTGTCAGATGGATCTGGGGGGCACTAATGGTGGCATTAGTCTTCCTGGGGGCACTAATAGGGGGCATTATTTTTACTGCGGGGCACTAGTAGGGGCATTATTCTGACTGAGGGTACTAATGGGGGCATTATTCTTACAGGACAGCACTAATGGGTGGCGTTATTCTTCCTGAGGGTCACTAATAGGGGCATTACTCTTACTGGGGGCACTAATGGGCAGCATTATTTTTATGGGGGGCACTAATGGGCGATGTTATTCTTCCTGGGGGGCACTAATATGGGCGTAATTCTTCCTGGTGGGCACTAATGGGGGGATTATTCTTCCTGGTGGCACTAATAGGGGGCATTATTCCTCAAGGGGTGCCCTAATGGGGGCATTATTCTTACTGGTGGACACCAATGGGGGCATTATTCTTACAGGAAAGCACTAATGAGGGCATTATTCTTACTGGGGGGCACAAATGGGGGCATTATTTTTATTGGGGGGCACTAATGGGGTCATTACTCTTACTGGGTGGCACTAATGGGGGGCCTTAATTCTGCGGTGCACTAATGGGGCAGTGGCATTCCTAGGGTGTTTGGCACCTGGGGAGGGTCTTTTCTCTGCCCCCCATACTTTAAAAAAAAAAATTACCCCCCTCACAGTAGCATTGCCCTCATTGTACAACATTCACAGTAGTTTTGTACAGATGTGTGCCCTCTCACAGTAGTTATGCCCTCTCTGTGCCCCCTTCACAGTTGTAATGCCCTCTTTGTTCCCCCTTCACAGTAATAATCCCCATTGTGCCCCTTCACAGTAATAATCCCTATTGTGCCCCCTACACAGTAATAATCCCTATTGTGTCCCCTCCATAGTAATAATCCCCATTGTGTCTGTCCCCTTCATTGTAATAATGCCGTAATAATGCCCACTATGCCCACTTCATAGTAATAATGCCCATTTTGCCCCTTCATAGTAATAATGCCCATTTTGCCCCCTTCATAGTAATAATGCCCATTGTGCCCCCTTCACAGTAATAATGCCCACTGTTCCCCCTTCATTGTAGTAATGCACTCTGGCTCTGTGCCCCCTCCATAGTAGAAATGCCCTCTGTGCCCTCTCCATAGTAGTAATGCCCTCTGTGCCCTCTCCATAGTAGTAATGCCCTCTGTGCCCCAGCCCCCAGCTGTTTGAAGAGAGGGCAGAGCTCATATGAGAGCTGCTTTCTCTGTTCTGTTCACCTGCTCGCCATAGCATTTGCAGTGATGAGCAGGTAAACAGAGCAGAGAAGGCAGCAATCAAACAAAACAAAAAAAGCGGACAACCCCTTTAAAGACATACTTGGAAAGCATTACATACAGCGCTACGGAACATACAGGGTCATGCAGCACCACATACCTCTTACATCCAGTGATTTCTCTTCTCTGATGTAGATATTCTCTTTCCTCTTCTCCTGTTAGACCAGACCAACATGGTGACTTGTTTCAGCCGCACCTCGTCTCTGCAGAGTTTAACAAACATACATCTTACTTTCCTTCTTTTCCATCATCCTCCTGCCTTCTCAACACCCCATCCTGCCACCCCCAATATTGTGTCCACTGTGTTCCCCAATACTTTCCGACAGAAACAGTCCCCCTGAAAATACTGGTACCACACAGATAGTGCGTCAGTACAAAAACACCTTTTTATATTGTGCGCTAGTAATAATAAAAAAAAACACCTTCCTTCCAGATCAGCCCCCCATATAAAACCCTAAATGAGATCCCCCAATCTCAGACCAGACCCCCTTTAGACCTCTATGTCAGACCCCATATAAGACCCCAGTTTTAAACCTCAGATCAGACCACCATTAGACCTCCATGTAAGACCCCAACCCAATATCAGACCTCAGGTAAGACCCCCATATAAGACCCCTATAAAACCTCCAGACCCACATATCAAACCTCAGTCCAGACCCCCATATCAGACTTTCAGACCACCATTAGACCTCCAGACTCCCACTAGACCTCCATACCCCCACATCTGACCCCCATTACACCTCTTGACCCCCAATCATACCACCATTAGACCTCCAGACACCCCAGTCAGACCTCCAGACCCCCCAGTCAGTCCCCCATTAGTCCTCCAGACCCCCCAGTCAGACCTCCAGAACCCCCCAGTCAGACCTCCAGACCCCCAGTCAGTCCCCCATTAGACCTCCAGACCCCCCAGTCAGACCTTCAGACACCCAGTCAGTCCCCCATTAGACCTCCAGACCCCCCAGTCAGACCTCCAGACCCCCCCAGTTAGACCTTCAGACACCCCAGTCAGACCTCCAGACACCCCAGTCAGTCCCCCATTAGACCTCCAGACCCCCCAGTCAGACCTCCAGACCCCCCCCAGTCAGACCTCCAGAACCCCCATCGACCACTCCAGACCCCCCATTAGACAGCTCCAGAACCCCCATTAGACCTCCATATCAGACCTAAGATTAGACTGTAAAATAATAAAGTAACTTACCTCTCCTGTCGCCACTCTCCCTGTCCTGGCTGTCCTCTCTTCTCAGGGCCCACGCTGCAGTCACCTGACCTCCTGCAGAGTCAGGCCAGAGTCTGCTCTGTACATCCTGATGCTGCAGGCAGCCAGGACACAGCAGCGCGGGCCCTGAGAAAAGCAAGCAAGAGGAGGGGTAAGTACTGTACAGTGCTCACAGCGCTTCTCTCCCTCTCCTCCTGCAGACTAGTGAGTGCATCCATTATGGAAGCGCTCACTAATATTCCCTTTATAAGATGCACTGCATCTTATAAAGGGCATAGCAATTAGCGTTTCCATCTGTATTAATGGAAGCGCTCATTGCTTCTGTTCTGGCACCCCCTGAGACCTGGCACCCGGGGCGAACTCCCTCCCCGGGCACGCCACTGAATGGGGGCATTATTAATGCTGGGGGGCACTAATGAGGGCATTATTAATTTTGGGTGGCACTGATGGGGGCATTAATGTTATTGGGAGCCACAGTATGACAACGACTTAACACCCTGTGTTAAGCCACGCCCCCACAACCACACCCTTCGGGATGTGGCTTAACTTGGCAGGTATTTTTTGTTGGGAAAGGTGGCCCCATCCCTCCAACCAAAGCCCTGCCCACCTTTTAAAAAAAAATATATAAACCAAGTAAGGACCTAGAGCTCAACAGTTGAACCTAAAAAAATCCAAGCATTAATAAATTAAAGTTCACAGGAGGGAACGTCGATGGAAGGGGACAGTGCCTGCATTGTTGGTGAGAAGATTTCTCCTTTGGAGTAAAGCAGGTGCTTTAACACTAACTGCACTGCTGACCATTGCTACCAGTGTAGAGTCATTCATTTATGTTCTGTTTGCGGAGAGGAACGAGACCTGTTTGTTTGATTGTTTTTTTGTGGGCTAGCATGGTGTAAAAGGGGGGAATGTCACACTTTATTTTTTACATAAAACAGATCTCGTGTGAATGTTTGCGACTTTCCTTCACCAGAAAACTGGTGTAAATGACCCCCATTGAATCGGAGGTTCATTGACACTTTTATCAAGTTTTCCATCAAGCTGTTCCATCATAGGAGTAAAAAACTTAAATAAGGGAGTTCTTGGTTTGTCATATGACTGGAGCCCATTGACTTTGGGTCCATCAGGTTGCCATAGTATGTGTCCTACTTTTGATGGAAGCTCAAATACAGTAAATGCAGCATCCATACAAATGGGGTCATTTATCAAACTGGTGTAAAGTAGAACTATCTTAGTTGCCCATAGCAACCAATCAGATTCCACTTTTCATTTTTCAAAATGAAAGGTGGAATCTGATTGGTTCCTATGGGCAACTAAGATAGTTCTACTTTACACCAGTTTGATAAATGACCCCAAAAGTCTACATTTTAGAAAATAAATTTTAGTCTTGAACTGAAAAGCAAAAATTAATTTAGTGGATTTTTAACAGTGGACACTAATAATCAGGGGAAAGCCATATAGCGAAGGCATTTGACTGATAGACTCAAACTCAGAGATTTGTGTAAGTTAGTGCAAATGCAGTACGCAGCCCTGCAGGGTGAGGCGAATGGTGAGGTCACAGGGGTAGTTACTAACCGAGGGTGGTTATAGTGCTCACAGTCTTTTATATACCCTGGGCAGACGTACAGCAGTGATGGAGAGGCTGGCACAGGGGTCCTCTGGGGCACTCTCTGTGTATAGGGACCAGGCCTGATGGTAGGTGAGGTGCCCTGGATGTTGCAGGTTTTTAATGTGCCAGTGGCAAGATCCCTTTAAATTTGTGACGCCAGCGCCAGTAACGGTGGCACACCGATTTATGGTAGGAATAATTGAGGAACACGATGTTGTGGTGAACCAAAGCTTCCTTTTACTGGAAGCAGTTAACTATTTACAGTCTTTTAGTAAAAGTTCCATAGGTCAGTGATAGTAACATGCAGGCTTTACATCAATTGGCAGGTACAATGTTCTTGCAAGATACGCAGAGGGTTAAACACTTACAGATCAGGCTGCACTTTCCTCAGAATCCTGTCTGTCTTTATCCCAAGGCCCGTATGCCCTATTGCTGGCTTTATCCTTGGTTAGAGAAAACTTCCTCAGGTATATGTCTCCTTGCTTTAAATATATCCTTCTGCCCTTCAGCTCTCAGGTTGGCTGGCATCATTTTGCCTCTCTACTGTACTTTGTAGGAACTTAGTTTCTCTCAGGAGGTAAAACCTTCTCCTGGTGGCAGCTTCTGAGCTTCTTTATTCAGGACCATCAGGCAGGCTAGACTGCACTGACTAGCCTCCTGGATTATACTGCACTGCACTGACTCTTTCCTGTCTGGGCCTAACTATATATACTAGGGGTTCCCTAGCTCCCTCTACTGTCTAGGAGGAGGAACTACCCCTAACAGGCCTGATACACAGATAACAGGAAAAACACATACAAACATCATAAAAAATACAATGACCAATAACGTGGCCACATTGACCCTTGTGTAGTGCCCACATTTACCTAGTGGGACACTACACAAAGGAAAAGTGAAGTCATTAACAATGGAAGCCAATCAGATTAAATCTCTCATTTTCAAGGGGCTTTGTGGGAAATGAAAGCTGAAATGTGGTTGGTTGCTATGGCTTTCCTTTTTTTTTATACTTTGCCCTCATTATATCCTGTGTACTGTGGTGTAATTAGAAATGGCTGGGCTCCACATTTTTTAACTGGACTACCAGCAAATTTTTAATAACCCGATTCTCCCGTGCATCCCCCACTACTGTGGATATTCAAGATCGCTCTTTCATACCAGGCCCGGTAGCCGCTCCATCCATTTTCTACACATATATACTGTATATCATGTCACTGTATATAATGTCATTGTATAATACTGTCAAAGAGGCCCTCACAATAAAATCTTTTAGTCCTCCTCTTAATAGAGCCCCTTCTAAGTTTGGGCCCCATAGCAGCCGCCTCCACTGCTTCCACTATAGCTACACCCCTGCCTGTGTACATTCCTGTCATGGACGTGTTGCATTCATATACAGTATTTGGGGGAGTGACACCAACATTTTCATACCTGGAACACTCAGGAATATGTTTGTTTTTGTTTTTTTTAAGAATAGAAAACTACACCAAATCTACCAAAAGTCTGAACAAGGTCTAAAGCTGTGTGGTGAAAGTAAGCTCAATTCTGTTTTTGGACATTTTAAATTCCAAAGAGAAATATGGAAGCTTTGTTAATTTTGTTCTGCTTTACCCTATTAGAAGGTGAAACTACTTCCAGGGTCATCCTTAAGTTGTTTGGTCAGTGTTGGACTAGGGTACCTAGGGCCCACCAGTGTAACTGATTCTAGGGACCCACCTTAGGGCTCCTGCACACCAACTTATTTTTTTTCCATGTCGGTACCATATTATTATTATTTTTTTTGTGGCCTGTATGGGAAACCATTCACTTCAATGGGGCTGCAAAAAAACAGAAATGACTCCATGTGCATTCCGCATCTGTATATCCGCATGGCCGTTCTGCAAAATGTCCTATTATTGTCAGCATTACAGACAAGGATAGGACTGTTCTATTAGAGGCCGGCTGTTCTGTTCCACATAATGTGGAATGTACACATCCAGTATCAATGTTTTGCAGATCCACAATTTGCAGACTGCAAAACATCCAACAATCGTGTTCATGAGCCCTTACAGTGATAACAGAAATATTAAAGATGAAGTATGATGGTAGACACTCACTGCAAAATGCACAAACATATACACTCACCTAAAGAATTATTAGGAACACCATACTAATACGGTGTTGGACCCCCTTTTGCCTTCAGAACTGCCTTAATTCTACGTGGCATTGATTCAACAAGGTGCTGATAGCATTCTTTAGAAATGTTGGCCCATATTGATAGGATAGCATCTTGCAGTTGATGGAGATTTGAGGGATGCACATCCAGGGCACGAAGCTCCCGTTCCACCACATCCCAAAGATGCTCTATTGGGTTGAGATCTGGTGACTGTGGGGGCCATTTTAGTACAGTGAACTCATTGTCATGTTCAAGAAACCAATTTGAAATGATTTGAGCTTTGTGACATGGTGCATTATCCAGCTGGAAGTAGCCATCAGAGGATGGGTACATGGTGGTCATGAAGGGATGGACATGGTCAGAAACAATGCTCAGGTAGCCCGTGGCATTTAAACAATGGCCAATTGGCACTAAGGGGCCTAATGTGTGCCCAGAAAACATCCCCCACACCATTACACCACCACCACCAGCCTGCACAGTTGTAACAAGGCATGATGGATATATGTTATCATTCTGTTTACGCCAAATTCGGACTCATTTGAATGTCTCAACATAAATCGAGACTCATCCGACCAGGCAACATTTTTTCAGTCTTCAACAGTCCAATTTTGGTGAGCTTGTGCAAATTGTAGCCTCTTTTTCCTATCTGTAGTGGAGATGAGTGGTCTTCTGCTGTTGTAGCCCACCTTTCTTTCCCATTCTGACATTCAGTTTGGAGTTCAGGAGATTGTCTTGACCAGGACCACAACCCTACATGCATTGAAGCAACTGCCATGTGATTGGTTGACTAGATAATCGCATTAATGAGAAATAGAACAGGTGTTCCTAATAATTCTTTAGGTGAGTGTATGTGGCAGAATTTAGGCTACTGTCACACTTGCAGTAGCAGGGTCCGGCAGGATGTTCCGGCGGGGGAGCAGCCTGCATCATCCATGCTAACGCTATCCCACCGTGCTGCCGGAAGTCCGCTGTAGTTTTTGTCCGGCCGCCTCTCAGCATACTTGCTGTGCTGCGTCCGGACCTCCGGCCCGCCCCCATTATAGTGGATGGGGCCTGAGCAGACCTCTGGCGGCACGGTGGGCTAGCGTAAGCACGGATCTGGCAGGCTGTTCCCAGGGCAGAGTCCCCCCCAATGCCACTCTGAACTCTGCAGAGAGCAGCACACATTCATAGGTCTGTGTATGCTATAAACAAATCCCCTATTCCCCCTTTCAGTGTCCTACAGCTCACTAATGTCACACACCTGAGAAATCAGCCCAGCACCGCAGAGGAGTCCTCTCCAGCAGCCACAGTTTCCTGACAGCAGGGAGGGCAGGAGGAGGCAGACACCTTCTCTCCTCCTTCATAGCCAGCAGCCCCAGAAGTCTAGAAGATACTGCAAGGCCTCCTGTACAATGTACACCAGTAGGAGGCCACATCACTGTTCGATACTGCCACTTAGTGGTTACTTACAATAATTATCTCTCTGGCGCAGGAGACTGGGGGCCCACCGAGGAATCCCCTGCCTTCCCAGTGGGCCAGTCCGAGCCTTATGATACTCATTTACATCTGTGTGAGAGCACTGAGTATGACAGCAGGATCAGACTACAAAATTTATTTGTAGTCTTTAACCTTGGAGACCAATAGGTCTGCATGACAGCTGTGAGCACAAAACAATGGAATATTTCTGAATCAAGATTAGGCAAGTTTCATACCTCTGGCGTGAAACTCCAAAATGGCTGTTGCAGCAGACAAGCAGAGAATCAGCCAGGCACAAACCGCAGCATGCAGCATTATGGAGACTAGCAAGCTAGGAACCTTTTGCTCAGGCACCTTCCCATGGGTGATGGTGCCTTATAACACTCTGTCCCCAGGCATTTGGAAGGGGTGAGTGTTTTGGTGGCAATGCCTGCTCGTAAAAAAGAAAAACGTACTCCTTTCTTATACCCCTAAAAAGAGGAAGGAGGAAGGGGGAGAAGGTACGTTAAGATCACACATACACAATCCTATCAGAACCTATGTCTGAAGAGAGAGTACCTTCCCCCCTCTCTCCTTCTCCTGTTTAGGTGTACAAGAAAGGAGTAAGGGGAGTCTTTAGTAGTAAAAGAGGTCACTCTCCACACCTATTTATGACTGCTGCCAAAAGCGTGCAATCACAAAATCAAATGCTCCTAGGGTTGCCACCCGTATGGGAATGACCCGGACAGTCTGTGTTTGTTATCCTGTGCCCGGGTACAAGCCTTTCTCAGACCCGGGCACAGCGATCAGCTGGGAGTGATGCAATGCTAGTCCAGGGTGGCGCTGACTTCAGACACGCCCACCCTCCCTCCCTTCTGTTCGGGCTTGGCTTTAAGAAAAGGTGGCAACCCTAAATGCTCCTCTGGAAGAATCTAATAGCTAGCCTGAAGCCAGACCACACTGAGACCACTAGACCTGGGACGTATTGGTAATCTGGATACCTACAGATTCTCCCCAAAATACTGGTGTATTCACCTCCGCACCAGAATTTCATGTGCACTTTAAGCCGACACCTCACTCCAATATCCTATAAGATGATAGAAGTGATCTGTACATAATAACAACAGTACCCCAATAGTTTTAAAGGATCACACTTGTATTTTCTTTTAGCATAAATAGTATAAGTTACATTTTATCTTAACAAGGTTGACCCTGTACAGGGACTATTTTTTGGGTTATCAACCCTCTCATTTACAGCTTGTGTAACACACTTACATCCTAGGATCAATTCTATAGGAAGCCAGTTAACCTAGCAAGATGTTTTTGGAAGTGTGTGGACAAATGGTGCCGGATCTGGTGAATTCCGGCTGGCTGTTCTCTGCCAGAATTCACACCGGAGGTGTGAGAGTAGCCTTACTTGCAATGTTGTTTATTTTTATTTTTAGATACAATGGATCAATAATTCATGGTTGCAAAAGTGGAAATGTTATGTACCTGTTAGTAACAGAAGTGTCTACAATGGTCAACCCACCGATAAGGAATGCCCATATTTAGCCCCTTAGTGTTATTCCATGACAATAGATCAACACATCACATACATAGACTGTTATAATATACTTTTAGTCTTCACTACATTCTTTTTGACACAGCGAATAAATTGTAGTAAAGGAGTTATCCAGGAATTAATATCGGTGACCTATCCTCTGACACCTGGGACCCCCCACCGATCAGCTGTTAGATGAGGTCGGGAGCTCCATGAGCGTCACGGGCCCTTCCTATGCCATGTGACATCACCGTGCATTGGTCACATGGCCTAGTTGCAGCTCAGCCCTATTTAAGTCAATGGGGCTGAGCTGCAATATCAGTCACAGCTACTATATGATCTACAGCGCTGTGAGAACCGTAGCTTCCCGAAACAGCTCATCAGTGGGGGTGCTGGGACTTGGACCCCTTCCCATGTGATATCATCAATATTATTTCTCAGATAACTCCTTTAATTAGTAATTCATTCCTATACTTCAAATTATCTGAAGCATAGTGTGTGCATAATGTCCCCAACATTGAAGAATGTCTTAAGAAAATGATCAATCATTATGGTAAATAGCATATAATCAGGGTGTAGCTAAAGGGGATGTAGCAATCCCATCCTGGGTCCAAACGCCACTCTGCCCCATACAAAAAAAAAATCAGTATTACAAATGGCACATGGTAGATGAAGGGCCTTGTTACAGATTTTCCATTTGAGCTTCACGTTACACCCCTGCATTGAATTACTACATTTATGACATTTGAACTATACAGAAAAGGCATATTGTACTACAAGAAGGAAGCCACAGGAAAGCACAAGAGGTCATCCAAAACCACTAATCATCAGGGCCTCTTACAATAGTCAACCATGTAGGAAGGGGAACTGATACAGGCAGCGTTATTAATGTAGAATAGAAAATGAATATCTGTATCATATAATCTCTGGGTGTTCAATTTTAATATCATAGCCTTTTTTACATTTAAATTGAAAATATCATTAAGAATTAAACTGTAAGAAAAACGTTATATATATATTAAAAAACGCTAATAACAAACCCTTACTTCAATTTTTTTTTATCATTCTGTGTTGACCCGGAGGCTTTTACAGCCCTGCAGCAATTGCCTGAGGCTCATACCATACCCTAAGTGCGCATTATGGAATGATATCCTTATTTGTTTAACTCTTCTGCTCCTGAAAACATCTCATATACATTCTCCTAAGGGCTCATGCACAGGAACGTATTTTCTTTCCGTGTCTGTTCCGATCTTTTTGCGGACTGTATATGGAACTATTTATTTCAATGAATCCGCCCAAAAAAACTGAATTTACTCCATGTGCATTCCGTTTCCGTATTTCCGTTCCGCAAAAAAATAGAACATGTCCTATTATTGTCCACATTATGGACAAGGATAGTGCTGTTCTATTAGGGGCCAGCTGTTCCATTCCACAAAATACAGAATGCACACTAACGTCATCTGTATTTTTTGCAGATCCGTATTTTGCGGACCGCTACATACATATACGGTCATGTGCATGAGGCCTAAAAGATAACTTTTATAGAACACATGCAGATTTATCACTACAAAGATCAACTTTACAGTTACTGTGGTGACTGCTAAAAATAAATGCTTGTTTAAAGCGTAAAACACACCCTTTGTAATATTTCTGTGACAAATTATTAACAGTAAATTACATTTTTACATAGTTTTTCTAATAATTTAAAGATCCTCAGGGTAGTAGTGAAAAGGTTACACGTAAGTTCTCTGGTGGTGTTTGGCAGGTGGTCTTATAGTTGCCTCCTTGGGATCCTATCCTTAGGGGGCCCAGGGAAAATACAGTTTTCCACCCCTTAACCCCTTCAGGACCCTGCCATTTTTCACCTTAAGGTCCAGGCCATTTTTAGCAAATCTGACATGTGTCACTTTATATGGTAATAACTTTAAAACGCTTTCACTTTTTCGGGCCATTCTGAGATTGTTTTTTCGTCACATATTGTACTTCATGACAGTGGTAAAACGGAGTAAAAAAAATTCATTTTTATTTATAAAAAAATACAAAATTTGCCAAAATCTTTAAAAACTTTGCAAATTTCCAAATTTCAATTTCTCAACTTTTATAATAGATAGTAATAACTCCAAAAATATTTATTACTTTACATTCCCCATATGTCTACTTCATTTTTGGATCATTTTGTGAATGCCATTTCATATTAAGGACCAGTTCAGGTCTGAAGTCAATAGAAATCACATAAAAATTACCCCATTTTAGAAAATACACCCCTCAAGGTATTCAAAACTGATTTTACAAACTTTGTTAACCCTTTAGGTGTTCCACAAGAATTAAAGGGAGTCTGTCACCTCCATATGGCCATATACAGTGCTTACATGGCTCTGTAGCACACCTATACAGGATTGTAACGGTATCTTTGTTCTTTTCTTTAGACTTGCACCAGCAGGAAAAAACTAAGTTTCATTCATATGCAAATGAGCACTTGCAAGTGCCCAGGGGCGGCGTTCAGTGTGTAGGAACCCAGGCTGCTCCGCCTTCTTTTCACTTTACTCCTCCCCAGCCTCTGCCTTTGCCCGCCCTCCAAGTCTCTTGCCTCATCGATAGGTCCGGGCTTGGAGGAGACTGGGGAGGAGTAAAGTGAAAAGAAGGCAGAGCAGCCTGGGCACCTACATACTGAACGCCGCCCCTAGGCACCTACACACTGAACGCCGCCCCTGGGCACTTGCAAGTGCTCATTTGCATATGAATTAAACTTCGTTTTTCCTGCTGGTGCAAGTCTAAAGAAAAGAATAAAGGTACCGTTACAATCCTGTATAGGTGTGCTACAGAGCCATGTAAGCACTGTATATGGCCATATGGAGGTGAGTGATTGTCTTAGTTAGTGCCTTATTTTTTGCGGGATGAGATGGCAGTTTGATTGGTATGATTTTGGGGTGTGTATGACTTTGTGTGCTGCCCGGACACGGAATTGCGGATCCGCACTTCCGGGTCCGCACTTCCGTTTCGCAAAAAAATAGAACATGTCCTATGCTTGTCCGCAATTGTGGACAAGACAGGCATATTCTATTAGTGCCGGCAATGTGCGGTCCGCAAAATGCGGAACGCACATTGCCGCTTTCCGTGTTTTGCGGATCCGCGGCTTCGTGGATCTGCAAAACAGGTTGCGGACATGTGAATGGAGCCTTACACAATAGCCAATAGCAGGCCGCAATGGGGACTAGTCTCCATAGCATTGTGGGTGATTTTTTGATCCATGCAATGGGGAGATGCAGTGGTGGCCGTGCAGGGATCTGGAGGGACATGGGTGCTGGGGATCAGGTAAATTTGCTCTAGAAGAGGGGCCTGGGCATTCTGGGGGTCATTATAGGGATTGGATGACCCCTTTAAAACTGACCCTATCGGAGGTACACACGATAAGATGAAATTTCCTGTTGTAGGCAAAATAATAAACACACTGGTCTGATGAAACACAGTGGTCTGATTGAGAAAGTCAAGTGAAACAGTTTGCCACACTAAACGTCCAAACAAAGCAAAGGTGGAAGTTATGGAGACAGGAAGTAGAATACATGGAGTGACTTTAAAATAATATATCCAACAACCTCAATTCAACAACCTCCTCATTAGCATAGGGGCTGTTTTACTAATACTGTATAATATTTAAGACAGCATAATCTTAGACAAGATAGTCTAAAGAAGTGCCAAACGTATTATAGCTGCTAGCTCTGTACTATAAATGTGGTGCCTGTTGCTAGATGTTGGACATTATTGTACCTGCGCTCCCTGGACTTTGTGTGGCTGTCATGGCCCATAACAGGTAGGAACTAGTGTTAGGGACCACTCATGAAGGCGACCTTGACGTGGTGAGTGGCTTATTACGCTTTGGCCAAAATGTACACCAATGCCTTATTCAACATCCAGCATAAAGGCAGGGCAGAGTGCTGGTTGCAGAGTGCGATTGCATTTGTGTTTTTACGTTTGCATCTGTATTTCGCCATAGCAATGTGCACCTGCATACTGGGTTGTGCGGGCTGAACCCCCCACATTTTTTCGATGTTAGACATTATTGTCTAATTTTACACCAACTATTAGATGACTTACTTTGCAAGCAAACTTTTGCGCCAAATTTTGGTGCAATTTTGGTGCATGATGTCACATTTTAAACAATGTCTCTTTCCATGCCATTTCTTTCTAGGGCACTCTTCTTGTCTACTGAGTCTCAAAAAGTCTCTAAAACACATAATAGATGTGTGCAAGAAATACACCCTTTTTTTTCTTTTGGCACAAATTGAGACAGAATTCTGGCACATGTAGCTTTTGTAAACCTCCCTTTATTATCTCCTTTTGGGCAATATTTTTGAAGCTGAAAGTACTACTACAGGGGTAGGCAACCTCTGGCACTCCAGCTGTTGTGAAACTATAACTCCCAGCATGCTCTGCTCTTCTTAGAACTCCCATAGAAATGAATGGAGCATACTAGGAATTGTAGTTTCTCAACAGCTGGAGTGCCAAAAGTTGCTGACCCCTGGACCACTATATTAAAATTTGGCTTTCAGTAGATGTGCAGACCATATTTTTATTATAAAACTGGCAGGTACACTTACATTTCGATTACATGACATTACAACTAGGGGTGAGCAAGTCTAGCTTCGGATCCAAGATCCGAAGTTCATTCATTTCCAAACCACATTTTAATGCTGTATGGAGACCTGTCTCTGTACAGCATTTAAATGTATGTGCTTCGCGGAGACAAAATTCTTTAAGTCCAAAGTTGCGCAAGACTTCGGTAAATAATTTCGGCCTTCGATTCTATGACTTTAAAAACATTTTAAAACAGGAATCCGAGGTCTAGGTTGTGGTGTCTCCATCATCACAATTCACTGAGAACACTTTGCATTGTTTCTCTCTTTCTGACAAACAAATGTGGCTTAAGGTCTTTGTGGTCCCAACCTAGCTGCTTCATTTGCTTTAAGGCGTGGGAGCTAGAAAATTTCTGCTTCCCCTCCTCCCGGATACCACTCTCCACTGTGATGCTTAGCTGCTCTTTATTACCCTGAAATAGGGCAACCTCATGACTAGTACCTTACACCTCCACTTTCTAGCTGACAAGATTGCAGGAGTTTTGCTGGATCTTTTTCCAACAGCATTTCTTCAGTACACAATTTCTATCTGTTTCCTGATGCTAACTCTAGGTCTACAGGAAACTGCTATTTATTGCCTCACAGATATGTGCTCTTACTATATTTTCACAGACTCGGACTGGCCCACAGTGGTACCGGTGAATCCCGTGGTGGGCCCCTGAGCAAGGTGGGCCCCTCGTCTCCCTGCACAAATGGCACATAACACAGTAGACTTACTTCACTACATACATATATTCAATGTACAGCACCTCAACCAGCCTATGTTCATATAAAAAACTTGATACATTATTAAAGAAACTTCCCAGTTTATTATTGTAGACACAATCAGATAGCCGAGATGACTTCTAGGTATAGAGGAAAGCTAGCCAGTGTCCTCTTTTCCCCAGGACCTACCTTCTTAAAGTTGCTGCAGGGACCTCCATATTCACTCATCTGGTAGCATCTTGCTGCTGTGTGAGCAGGTAATGTTTGAATGTATTCTTACGGTGCGCCCCCAAAATAAATTTTAGTGGTGTGCCCTAGGCACCCCAGTCCGACACTGAGTATCATAGAATTATTAGATGTAGGATATACACTATTTTTGTGAGTATACATATTTATGGGTACATACAGCTCTATTTGCAGTATTTATATCAGATCCCCAATGAACCATAAGTGTCCCTCTTTGAACGTTCAAAATGTTGTGAGGTATGTATGCAGCATGTTTTTTTTTTTTACAACAGGTCTCAGCATAATGATGTAGGAAAAGTTTGAGATTCAATCATATTTTTCATAGAAAATAATAATATAGTGAAACATAAACCAGAGTTATAACCTTGTAAATATGTGTGTCTCTATGTCTCCCCTATGTCCAGACCAGGCCTTCCCTCCCAGGCTGAATGTGATGTGTGGGCATTTGAGACATTTTTGGCTCCATAATATGTAGAACAGGCGCTACAGATTTACACACTCAGTTCAGTGGTTAGCATTGATATTAGCAGTGGTGGAATCCTGAGTTCAAATCCAAACAAAGACAACAACTGCTTGGATTAATTCAGTGCTTCTCAATTATTTTCTGTCATGCCCCCCATAGGAAGAAGAAAACATTTCGCGGCCCCCGCGCGACTGTAAATAGTATGGTGGGATCTGTGGATGACGGACACTTATGGGGGGGATCTGTGGCTGGCACTGTTACAGGGGGATCTGTGGCTGGCACTGTTATATATGTGCCATCCACAGACCCCCCACCCCATAACAGTGCCATCCACAGTGCCCCCCCAGCCCATAACAGTGCCATCCACAGACCCCCACCCCTTAACTGTGCCATCCACAGATTCCGTGTGCCCGCCGCCGCCGTTTAAAGTTATTAAACATGCCCCCCTCACTCCTAATAGTACCGTATATCCGAATTTCTTCTGTATAATGCCGGCAGGCGGGCCGGGCGGTGCTTCCCTCAGTGACGTCACTTGTCTGCGCCGCCTGCTTCATTCATAAAGCAGGCGGCGCAGGCACATGACATCACTGAGGGACGCGCCAGCCGCCCGGCCCGCCTGCTGGCATTATACGGAAGAAATTCGGATATACGGTACTATTAGGAGTGAGGGGGGCATGTTTAATAACTTTTAATTCAATAATACATTTTATATTAGTATACCGGAGGGAGCGGTGGGGCGGGGCTATAGTACAGTGACCGCACCGCCCCACCGCTATTGCCGGCCCCCCGCTCCTCCTCCCAGTCCCTCCCCCGGCCCCCGCTCCGTACATCGCGTCCAGCGCCTGCGCCGGCCTCTGATCAGAGGAAGGGAGATGAGCGCTTCCACAATGGAAGCGCTCATCTCCCTGCCGCATATTACACTGCGAGCTGTCGGCCGCCTGGCGCCCAGCACGCACACCCCAAAGGCCGGCCCTGAACGAGCCCCCCTTTACGGAGCCTGGCGCCCCCACTATTTGAGAAGCACTGGATTAATTGTATTTTCTCGACACACTTCCAAAAACATCTTGATAGGTTAACTGGCTTCCTATAGAATTGACCCTAGGATGTAAGTGTGTTATACAAACTGTGTCTCTCCTCTCCCAATGGGCATGGCCACCAGAACACTTACCCCTTGAAAATGGTTGGGAACAGAGAGTTATAAGGCACCATCACCTATGGCAAGGTGCCTGAGCAAAAGGTTCCTAGCTTGCTAGTCCCTGATAAAGTGTTTTTGTGTCATATGATCTTCTGTGTCTGACTTCTGCCCACATCCCATATTGTACCTGTCTTGCCTGCCCTAAACTTAGATGGTTTACTAGTTTGAGCATACTCTGACCTCAGCTTGTCCACTGACTACTATTCTGCCTGCACCATTGGTGCCATGAATGTGTGTCTTTTGACCCACCTGTATTAGCAATTGTGTGATGGGTGCCTCCCCCCAGGGCCCTCCTATTACGCGTCCCAGTTGTAGGAAATGCCAAGTGGCATGCTGTGTCCTAAAATGTCTCTTTATGTGTGTCATGTTGCTCCTACCTGGATACAACTGGAACCCAGGCTTCAACTCTGAAGCAATAAATAGGGCGATAATTGAGGGATTTGAAGAACTAACTTGAGTCCAGACCTTGAGATGAAGTTCAATGGCAGCTTTACTTGAAAAAAACATTTCTCCAAACAGTTTCAGGCTTTGTCTTGGTTCCAGCAGGCTTTAGCATTAAACTGGCAGACAAACTCAACTCTGCTATATCCTTCTCTCACTCTGCTGTACTGAAAAGCTAACTTGGTGTCTTTGTTTCCTCTTTATGCTGCACTTTACTCTTGTAATCGGACTTATGTTCAGCCAAAAGGTAGGTTAGAATCCTGGCAGCTCCAACATGGAGTCTCAGACAGAACAAACCAGAACTGCCCCACCTCTTTCTGGTAGCAAGCAGGACTGGCACACTTCTGACCAAAGGGGGGGAGAATGGAATGGTGAGTTCCATTCTATCTAACTATAGCTCTGCCGTGTTTGCTGCCACCTGCAGGTGAACCAGGCACATTACATAAACAGTTACATAACATTATTATAAATGCACAGTGTTGAGGGACCTGGATATAAATATATAGGTGACATACAGGTTAGACCATAACAGATAGTAGCAAGGTGCAGAAGTGGTAACACCACTCTGGTGTGTTACAGTTGCTGAACCGAGACTACTCCAAGAAGTAGCAGCCTGGTGGTTCTCTTTTAGCAGAGACAAGTGCCTATAATGTAATGTTATTTATATTTCATATTGTAATGTTATGTACATATGCAATGATAAGCTATGGTCGGCATTAAGGATGGAACTTACCATCCCATTCCTCTCTCCTTGGTAGAAGTGGGCTGGTCCTACTTCCTGCCAGGCGGGAGGGTTGTAGAGAGTTCTAAGAGAGAGCTAGCTAGGCTAGTGAGGAGTGAGAAAGCACGAACGTCTGATCCCGCTCTAAGGGTCTTATGGACCACAGAATCAACTTAATTGTGAGGAACACTGTTCCAGAAAGACTGAATGTCCAAGACCATGGATATTAGAGTCAGTGGGATGACCTGCAACTATAGCATCACAGATCCTGCTGTGGGTAAAGGGGAACACATTAACCCCTTAGTGACCACCCATACTTGTTTTTACGACGGTTACTAAGGGGCCTTGGGCTGGAGCACCGCCTTTTTAAGGAGGCACTTCAGCCCAAGTTAGCTCTTAAATCAAGTGCTGGAGCTCCATGCCCGCAACTACCGGAGGTAGCTGAGGGCTTTAGGCAGTGATCAAAGACTGTGACAAGCGATCTCTGATCACGTGATCGCCGTTATACACTGTATTATGGCGATCATGGAAAATGCTGTCAGCAGAGCTGCCGGCAGTAAACTTTCTCCCTCCTCTCATGTAAGAGAGGAGGGAGAAAGTCTCAGGTGCAGGGATCGGGACCCCCAACTTCCCCATAAGGGAAAGCTGGGTCCCGATCCTCACCCCCCACCCTGCCCTCAAGAAAGATGGCGGCGGCTGCCCGTCTCATGCGCAAAATTTTGTGCCCACCTCACTTCGCCCAAAGAATAAAAAAAATATGGCTTTCAGAAAATAGAGACACAAAAACATGATTTATTTTTTTTTCAAAAATGCTTTATTATGTAAAAGTGAAACAAACAAAGTAAGTAGACAAATTTTATATTATTGCATCCAGAACAACATGCACATGATCTAACCTGTCAGATGAACATTGTAAAAAAATAAAAACTGTGCCATAGCGTCCATTTTTGGTAACCTTGCCTAACAAAAAACGTAATATAGAGCGATTAAAAATCATATGTAACCCAGAATAGTTTCAATAAAACTGTCACCTTATCCTGTAGTTTTCAAAATGGGGTAATAATTATTATTATTTTTTTTTTTTATTGTTTTGTCAGCTCAATGCCATTACAAGTGTGCAATGGGGCCTAAAACATTTTCAAGCAAATTTTGTGTTCTGAAAGCCACTGGGTGCTCCTTTATGTTTGGGCCCTGCCGTGTGTCACGACATAAGATTAGGGCCACAATAGAGGTATTTCTGAAGACAGGAGAAATGGGGTGATACATTTTGGGGTGTATTTCTTCATTTTCATGTGCATTGCAGAAAAAAAAACTGTCTTTAAATTGACACTTTTGTGTAAAAAAGTGAAAATTTCTTTTCTTTTCACCTTCTTAGCATTCATTTCTTTAAAAGACTAGGGGGTCAAAAAACTCATTACACCCATAGATGAATACGTTAAAAGGTCTACTTTTCAAAATGGGGTCACTTTTGGGGGGGTTCTATTATTCTGACACTTATAAGCCTCTGCAAAGTTGGCTTGTTGCAGGAAAAAATATGTACTTCAAAAAAATTTAAATTTATGTTAAAATGGAAAATCTCCTAAATTAAAAAAAAGTTTAAGTTTTTGGTAAGTGCAGCCAAAATAAAGTAAAGATGTGGAAATATAAAATAGTATTTTTGCATGTATGTGAAATATTGCAGTTGAAAATAGGAAAATATGGCAATTTTCTTACATTTTCATAGATTTTTACATTTTTTTAATAAAGATACGCATATTTTATCGATAAAATTTTACCACCTAAGTACTACCACCGATATGTGATGAGAAAACCATGTCGGAATTACTTTGATGTGCAAAACCTATAAGAAGTTATTCTCTGCTAAAGTGACACATGTCAGATTTCCAAAATCTGGCTTGGTCATTAAGGCCCAAACAAGCTTGGTCACTAAGGGGTTAAGACACCCATCACCATAGTAGAGTCTGCCTGATCACACCCCTTTTCCACTGCACCGAAACCCAGAGAGCGACGGGAATTCACGATGATAGAACATCTCATCGGGGCCATCACTACTCCCTTCCTTTGCTCTGGCTCCTCAGGGGCTTGCTGCACCAGATCCCTGTATGGGGATGATAGGATGAAGACTGGGGGGCCATTTAGATAATATCATTAGGAGTAGCCCCACACGCACTGTGTTATAGCAAAGTAGAGAAAATAAACTAAGAGATATATGTATGAAGATAATCTATATACAAACCGGATTCCAAAAAAGTTGAGACACTAAACAAATTGTGAATAAAAACTGAATGCAATGATGTGGAGATGGCAAATGTCAATATTTTATTTGTAATAGAACGTAGATGACAGATCAAACGTTTAATCCGAGTAAATGTATCATTTTAAAGGAAAAACACGTTGATTCAAATTTTCACGGTGTCAACAAATCCCCAAAAAGTTGGGACAAGTAGCAATAAGAGGCTGGAAAAAGTACATTTGAGCATAACGAAGAGCTGGAAGACCAATTAACACTAATTAGGTCAATTGGCAACATGATTGGGTATAAAAAGAGCTTCTCAGAGTGGCAGTGTCTCTCAGAAGCCAAGATGGGTAGAGGATCACCAATTCCCACAATGTTGCGCAGAAAGATAGTTGAGCAATATCAGAAAGGTGTTACCCAGCGAAAAATTGCAAAGTGTCACGGCCACGGTTATGGCCGTGACTCCTTGGGAGCCGCATACAGTTGCCCGCGGTTTGGGTAGTTGTTTCAACCGCAGCTTGAGGCACGTTGTTGTTTGCCTCAAGTGCGGTTGCCGCGGACAACAGTGATGTGTGCGGTTCCCTGGGAGTTGTGTGCGTGTGTGTATGCACCTTTTTGTATGTCTCGTGTGCACTGTGTTTTATGTTTGGTGCGCACGGACATCTTCCTTTCACTGTGGCTGCCCGTGGCAACATTTGGTATGTTGTACATGTGGTGGCAGTGTCCCGGCCTTCGGGCTGTCTCCCAGGACTGCTGCCACCCATGTCGTTGCCTGCGGTGTGTCCGACTGTGGGGTGTGGCTTCTTGGCCTATATAGCCTTGGTGTTTGGCATGGCTCAGTAGGTTGCTTTAGTCATGCTTGGCTGGAGCAGCCTCCTGTCTATTCTACCTGCCAGTGAGAGCCACCCCTGTGGTCATAAAGAGAATGTCACTTTATGTTTATGTCTTCTTGTGTGTGATGTTGTATGTGATGTTCTGTTGGGACCTTCCTATGTGACTTTGTGCAGTTTACAGTTCTGGATTCCTGTTTGCACAGGGATCCAGTCAGCAAGGCTGTGGCAGGTTGGTGGAACTTCTAGTTTGCCTGCCATACCCGTAAAGCTGTTTGTGTTCCCCTTTTCCCAACAGCTTGGCCATTGAGACTCCTGCTCCTCCGTGCCTAGGAGGAGTAGGTCGTCTTACCCAGCTCCTAGCTCAGGGATCTGCGGAGGGTAAGTCTGGGCTCCGAGGTTCCTGCGCATGGGTCCTCCTACCTTTAAGGTCGGCCCATGCAGGTTAGGAGTTAGGGTCAGGTTAGGGATGCTTGAGGAGGTGACCTGCTCCCAATCCTGTTCTCCTGGCCTAGCAGCCTAGCATCATTTGGGCATCGCACGGCTGAGGGTTTCCCCCATCCTCAGCCTTGACAGTATGACCACAAAGGCTTCTCACCTGGCCTCCCTCGAAAGAGGGTAAAGTGTGTACCGCCGTCTGCGGATGGGGTGCATGCGCGCTCTTCGGAGGGAGAGAGTTATGGGGGTTTCGCCGCTGACGGCGCGGTGAGTGGCTTTTCCCCTCCACTTCCTCACCGTGTTCGTTTGGCGTCCCCCTGATTTTATTGCACGTGGTGTTTGTTTGGTGTGCGGTTTTGCACACCTTCGGAAGAGGGTGCAGCATGCAGTGCCATCCCCTTGTGGCCTGCATGCGCGTTCTCCGGAGGGAGAACGTCCCGGGGGGATCACCGTTAACGGCACGGTTGGTGGCTTATTCCCCGCCACCGTACCTTCCGTGTCCGTGTTGGTGATCCCTCATCCCTCTCCATGTTCCCATCTCTGGTCGTTTGCTGGCAGCACTCCGTAAGTGGTCCGGCTGCGTGCTGGTTGGGAGTGGCTGCTGGCAGCGACTGGAGTGGGGACGTGAGTGGAGAGCCCCCTCGTCCATCTCTCAGTGGTTCTCTCCCCTGTGTCGCTGGTGCGGGCTGCAGGCCTCGTCGGACTGGCTAGTGTGAGCTGGGAGAGGATGCAGCTGACAGCGACTTTCTGGGAACCATGTCTGAGAGTGGACGTCCCCTTCTCCCATCCCCTTGTGTTGAGTCCCTCACGTGTTTTTTTTTTTTGGTGGGGGGGCTTTGAGGGGTGGGAGTGTCACGGCCACGGTTATGGCCGTGACTCCATGGGAGCCGCATACAGTTGCCCGCGGTTTGGGTAGTTGTTTCAACCACAGCTTGAGGCATGTTGTTGTTTGCCTCAAGTGCGGTTGCCGCGGACAACAGTGATGTGTGCGGTTCCCTGGGAGTTGTGTGCGTGTGTGTATGCACCTTTTTGTATGTCTGGTGTGCACTGTGTTTTATGTTTGGTGCGCACGGACATCTTCCTTTCACTGTGGCTGCCCGTGGCAACGTTTGGTATGTTGTACATGTGGTGGCAGTGCCCCGGCCTTCGGGCTGTCTCCCAGGACGGCTGCCACCCATGTCGTTGCCTGCGGCAACAGCCACAGTGTGATCTCAGTTTGGTCACTTCCCCTTTATGTGTGTTTCCCTTCTGTGGTGCCGGAAGGGTTAATTCCCTTCCCAGTGTATGTGTGATGTCACTGGGTGTGTCCGACTGTGGGGTGTGGCTTCTTGGCCTATATAGCCTTGGTGTTTGGCATGGCTCAGTAGGTTGCTTCAGTCATGCTTGGCTGGAGCAGCCTCCTGTCTATTCTACCTGCCAGTGAGAGCCACCCCTGTGGTCATAAAGAGAATGTCACTTTATGTTTATGTCTTCTTGTGTGTGATGTTGTATGTGATGTTCTGTTGGGACCTTCCTATGTGACTTTGTGCAGTTTACGGTTCTGGATTCCTGTTTGCACAGGGATCCAGTCAGCAAGGCTGTGGCAGGTTGGTGGAACTTCTAGTTTGCCTGCCATACCCGTAAAGCTGTTTGTGTTCCCCTTTTCCCAACAGCTTGGCCATTGAGACTCCTGCTCCTCCGTGCCTAGGAGGAGTAGGTCGTCTTACCCAGCTCCTAGCTCAAGGATCTGCGGAGGGTAAGTCAGGGCTCTGAGGTTCCTGCGCATGGGTCCTCCTACCTTTAAGGTCGGCCCATGCAGGTTAGGAGTTAGGGTCAGGTTAGGGATGCTTGAGGAGGTGACCTGCTCCCTATCCTGTTCTCATGGCCGAGTAGCCACATCATCATCTGGCATTGCACGGCTGAGGATTTTCCTCATCCTCAGCCGTGACACAAAGACTTTGCAGCTATCATCATCAACTGTGCATAACATCATCCAAAGATTCAGAGAATCTGGAACAATCTCTGTGCGTAAGGGTCAAGGCCGTAAAACCATACTGGATGCCCGTGATCTCTGGGCCCTTAAACGACACGGCACCACAAACAGGAATGCTACTGTAAAGGAAATCACAGAATGGGCTCAGGAATACTTCCAGAAACCATTGTCAGTGAACACAATCCACCGTGCCATCCGCCGTTGCCAGCTGAAACTCTACAGTGCAAAGAAGAAGCCATTTCTAAGCAAGATCCACAAGCTCAGACGTTTTCACTGGGCCAGGGATCATTTAAAATGGAGTGTGGCAAAATGGAAGACTGTTCTGTGGTCAGACGAGTCACGATTCGAAGTTCTTTTTGGAAATCTGGGACGCCATGTCATCCGGACCAAAGAGGACAAGGACAACCCAAGTTGTTATCAAGAAAAATATATTCAGGTTCTAGAACAACATATGCTCCCATCCAGACGTCATCTCTTTCAGGGAAGACCCTGCATTTTTCAACAAGATAATGCCAGACCACATTCTGCATCAATCACAACATCATGGCTGCGTAGGAGAAGGATCCGGGTACTGAAATGGCCAGTCTGCGGTCCAGATCTTTCACCTATAGAGAACATTTGGCGCATCATAAAGAGGAAGGTGCAACAAAGAAGGCCGAAAACGATTGAACAGTTAGAGGCCTGTATTAGACAAGAATGGGAGAGCATTCCTATTTCTAAACTTGAGAAACTGGTCTCCTCGGTCCCCAGACGTCTGTTGAGTGTTGTAAGAAGAAGGGGAGATGCCACACAGTGGTGAAACTGGCCTTGTCCCAACTTTTTGGGGATTTGTTGACACCATGAAATTCTGATTCAACATATTTTCCCCTTAAAATGGTACATTTTCTCAGTTTAAACTTTTGTTCCGTGATTTATGTTCTATTCTGAATAAAATATTAGAAGTTGGCACCTCCACATCATTGCATTCAGTTTTTATTCCCGATTTGTATAGTGTCCCAACTTTTTTGGAATCCAGTTTGTACAATGCTATGGAATAAGTTGGCGCTATATAAGCAACAAGGAATGAGGAATAATAGTCATGCCTCAATAGGGGAATTTAGCGGAATATGTGAATGGTAAAAAAAAAAATTAAGTCTTATTTATGCAATGGATAAGTATTTAATGTTATTTAATGTTACAAAAGACTTATTACATACTACTGTCCTTTCACCATATCACTCTACTAAACACTAACACACAAAAACACAGGAGGCTGGAATGGTTTTTAACTATTACACAGCTACTGATTTGAGAAATAAGAATACCAGCAGTAAGAAAGAGATAGGCCAAGTGTCTATTGTTCAGAGATGGAGCTTTTGACTCATGTATTGTGTTGTGCAGTCAGTGGGCACTCGGCTGCCAGTGCTTCACTGCGCTGAACTGCAGGGAAAACGCTTGCCTCTTAGGTGATAAGGCCTGCACGGTCCTGCACATTTCTGCATGACCAAACCTCTCGTTCTGGTCAGATGAAAATATTGAGCTTTTGGTGAGGTTTATGTTTTGAACCAAACATAGGGAATGATTATTTTTAAGACAGTGGTCTCCACAAATATCTTTTATACTGTTCGGAAAGTGGCCAATAAAGGATAACCTTACAATTCCTATACAATGTGAGGGGAGCATTATATCTAATTAATTCATTCTTTTTATTGTGAGTGTGGATCAGCCATAAATATCAAGTGTCTGTGGGTAACAAAAATTCTCTATAGGTCTTTGAGCTTCATGAAGATTATTGTAAATTCTAGAAAGTAATTAACATTCAGAAGACAGTTAAAGACCAAGTGCAGTGAGCAATAAAAAAAAAAAAATATATATATATATATAATCTTTGATAATATAATATTATCCATTTTCTGCAATAAAAAACATAATAATTACATTAAAAGCCACTTTAATGTACCTCTACATCAAGGTGACCACCCAGTATAGTGCCAATGTACCCAAGCAGCCAAGTAAAAAATAAAAGTAAAAAAAAACACATTTTCTTCAATAAATAATATAAATTAAAATAAATTTGATTAAATATAACTTGCATATTTGATATGCATAACCAAAAAAAAATGTACTACAGCCAAGTGACTAGTAAAGTAACATAAAAAAACATGGAGGAATAAATTTCTTTTGATTTCCATCTAAAATTAAGTGTATACAATGAAAACACTAACTATACTACTATACTACTCGCTGCACTCACGTGTAATGGGAGCTCTCTCACAGGGCCCGGCATAAAGTACAGTGAGAATGCCGGGTCCCGTCAGAGCGCTCTTCAAACATGAGGGGGCGCAGAGGCAAGGAGGGCGCACTCACCCGCCCTGGCAGTTCTTGTCACTGCCGGGATGTTTGTTTTCATTTTGAAGCAGGGAGCTCTCTCCGCTCCCTGCTTCACTGCTCTTCAGAGCTCCGGCGCTCCCCCTGAAGGCCGCACATCGCGCTGCTGGCTGAGGGAGGAGCGCTGAAGGCCCGGGAATCGGCCTCCAGCACAGCCAGCAGCGCGATTTGAGTGTGGGAGTGCGTCATCAGGGAAGAGGGTAAGTATGTGGGTTTTCTTTTCCATAAAGCTGCAAAAAGGGGGCAACAACTAGAGTGAGGGGGCACATTAGAGCATAACCACTGTGAGGGGGCACATTAGAGAATAACCACTGTTAGACACTGAGCAGTAACATGATTGATAATGCTCCGTGCCTCTCTGTGATCTCGGAGACGACTTTATCTCACTGTGATTTTGTAGTAAAAAGATCAGAGAGGCACGGAGCATTATCAACCATGTTAATGCTCCGTGTCTCTGCTGTCCAGAACGGGGCTTGGCTCTCTCTCACACAGCGGATTACCCGCACAGGATCCACTCGTGTGAAAGAGCCCTTAGTGTAAAGAAAATTTGCTGCCTCTTTGTAAAAAATGGTGGGGGGGGGCCGATCCAAAGTTTTCACTGGGGCCCATAACACTTTAGTTACGCCACTGACTACTGGTATATGTAGAAATCAGTCTAAAGGATGGAACTTCAGTGAGGATTAAGGCCAATTAAATTCATTGCATCTTATAAAAGTATGTAAGGTCATATAATCAAAAAACCAGATGCAGATTTCTGCATTGTAAGATGTCTGGAAAAGGCTTAACCCCTTCCTAATCAATATTCGTCACCAGCCATTTTGTTGACATAGATATAATCAGTGGCATAACTAGAAATTACTGGGCCCCACAGCATATTTTTGAATGGGGCCCCCCTCCCCCAGTAATTTTTTCACAACCCCTTCCTTTCATGCCGCCCCCATTCCTGTGGCTAGTATAGATCGCTCTCTCAGACCAGGCCAGGCTGCTGTTCCATCTATTTTGTACACTGTCACTGTATATAATTTCATTGTGTAATACTGTTGAGGGGGCCCTGACAAAATCTTTTAGTCCTCCTCCTCCTGGATGGGCCCCTTCTGGGTCAGGGCCCCAAAGCAGCCGCTTCCCCTGCTTCCCCTATAGTTACGCCCCTGGATATAATTCAGGTCAGATACGTTGCAGTACAGGCTTTTTTCTAGACTGTAAGTAGGCCAGCAATATCAGTTCACTTTGTTGACCAACCAACTGAAACCCTATGCCCCCTACATTATCTACCGGGAAGGACTGTACAGTTTCCATCGGCTAGGCCTGGTGTTGCAGCACAGTCTGAGCTACAGTAAGGTGTAATACCAGACACAGAAGACCCCCGTTAAATACCTCTACAATTCAAAACCATTGCAAACAACTAAATAGAATTGTTACAGCTAACACTTTTGACATATGTGATACCTTTTACTTGTGATCATACTGATTACTGATGACAAATAGTGTCAAATAAAATATATAATGCGTTGTACACTCGTTGACATGCACAAATAGAAATGTCGGATTACTGCAAAACTTGACATGTAGTTATGTCTCAGGCAGATGTGTATATGATTACAGCTGTGGTCTGATTAGACATCGGGTCTTGCCACCCTATAAAAAGGCTCTCAGAGGCTACTTTTGTATAGTGTACCTTTTGATTGTTGACTGCTAGACATGTCTCTACAACGCACTCAAAACATTTTGCCCAGTTGACAAACTTTGAAAGGGGCGCATGATTAGACTGAGAGAAGCAAGATGGTCATTTCAGCAAATCTCCCTTCATCTTGGACATTTTAACCTGGCTGTTAGGAGGTGTTGACAGCAGGTTATATGAGGACACACACATGCTGCGAACAGACTATGGATAGACTAGAGTCCAGGCATGCTCAACCTGCGGCCCTCCAGCTGTTGCAAAACTATAACTCTCAGCATGCCCAAACAGCCTACAGCTATCAGCCTACAGGAGGGCATTGTGGGAGTTGTAGTTTTACAACAGCTGGAGGGCCGCAGGTTGAGCATGCCTGGCTTAGGCTAGTTTCACACTAGCGTTCGGCTGTCCGCTCGTGAGCTCCGTTTGAAGGGGCTCACGAGCGGACCCGAACGCTTCCGTCCAGCCCTGATGCAGTCTGAATGGATGCGGATCCGCTCAGACTGCATCAGTCTGGCGGCGTTCAGCCTCCGCTCCGCTCAGCAGACGGACACATGAACGCTGCTTGCAGCGTTCGGGTGTCCACCTGGCCGTGCGGAGGCGTGCGGATCCGTCCAGACTTACAATGTAAGTCAATGGGGACGGATCCGTTTGAAGATGCCACAATATGGCTCAATCTTCAAGCGGATCCGTCCCCCATTGACTTTCAATGTAAAAGTCTGGACGGATCCGCTCAGGCTAATTTCACACTTAGCTTTTTTTTGCCAATATAATGCAGACGGATCCGTTCTGAACGGAGCCTCCGTCTGCATTATTATGATCGGATCCGTTCAGAACGGATCCGATCGAACGCTAGTGTGAAAGTAGCCTTAGACAGACCACCATCAGAGAGGATCATTTGATCCACCGACAAGCACAAGTAGCTCCCACAGTTTTGTTGTCCATCATGCAGGTGAGACCTTCGTTACACACAACTGTCTCTGGCCATACTATTTCCAGGCGCTTAGCAGCAGGAAATTTAGTATCATGACCCCTTTTACATGTCCTGCTCTTTACAGCCAACCACTGTCACCTTTGTTTGAAGTGGTGTCATGAATGAGAAACCTGGACTGCTACAGACTGGAACCGTATAGTCTTTAGGGTTGAGCCCAGGTTCTGTTTTGGATCTGACGATGGTGAATTTTAGTATGGAGGCCTCGGGGTAAGTGCTTCAATCCTGCCTTTGCTGTGGAGCAACACACTGCCCCAACTGCTGGTGTGATGATCTGGGAGCCTTCGCATATGACAGTCGGCCATCCCTAGTAGTGATACAAGAGACACTAACAGCTCAGTGATATGGGTTCATCTGCGGCCACATGTGTTGCCTCGGCCATGGCACGGCTTCCAACCAGCATTTTTCAGCAGGATAATTCTCGCCCACAAATAGCAAGTGTTACCCGGCAATGTCTCCACCAGATTGTAACACTTTTATGGTCTGCCAGGTTGGCAGATTTATCTCCAGTCAAGCATTTATGAAACCCATTGGGATGCCAGCTTCAGCAACCCACCAGTGTGCAGGATCTACAGGCCCAGTTGCATTATCTGTGGGCAAATGTGCCACAGGATACCATATAGAACCTGTATGCCACCATGCCCAACCGTATCCTATCATGTATCCAGGCTAGCGGTGGCCCAACAGGGTTCTAGAGACTCCTTTCAATTGTACAGTTTTCCTCAATAAACATATTCCTTCACTCTAAGGCCTCATGCACACAACCTTTCCGTTTCTTGCGGTCCGCAAGCCGTGGATCCGCAAAAAAAACGGAAGCCATCCGCGTGCCTTCCGCAATTTGCGGAACGGAACGGGCGGCCCATTGTAGAAATGCTCTATTCTTGTCCGCAAAACGAAATGAATGGGTCCGCATTTGAGCCGCAAAAACTGCGGCTCGGATGCGGACCAGAACTACAGTCGTGTGCATGAGGCCTAATATTGTAATTACTTGATTTATATGTGTTAATGTAATGATGTTAATTGTATCATTCAATTCCAACAACTCATGTTGAGTTATTTTTTGGTAATTAATCTAAAAGATGTATTTTTGTTATGTTAATGTTCTGGTCAGATCACAGTGTTAGAAGCCTATGAAATGTTACCAGAAAGAGTGAGTTCCATACAATGTAAAGCTCATGTATTATACAGATGTGACTTGTGTAGACAAAGGGCCAGATTTATCATTACTCTTAGGCCCCTTTCACACGGGCGAGTTTTCCGTGCGGGTGCGATCCGTGTGGCGAATGTATGGCACCCGCACTAAATCCTGACCCATTCATTTCTATGGGGCTGTGCACATGAGCGATGTTTTTAACGCATCACTTGTGCGTTCAGTTGAAATCGCAGCATGCTCTATATTTTCCGATTTTGACGTGACGCAGGCCCCATAGAAGTGAATGGGGTGTGTGAAAATCGGATGGCATCCGCAAGCAAGTACGGATGCCGTGCGATTTGCACGCATGGTTGCTAGGAGACCATCGGGATGGAGACCCGATCATTATTATTTTCCCTTATAACATGGTTATAAGGGAAAATAATAGCATTCTGAATACAGAATGCATAGTAAACCAGCGCTAGAGGGGTTAAAAAAATAATAATAATAATTTAACTCACCTTAGTCCACTTGCTCGCGAAGCCCGGCATCTCCTTGTGTCTCCGCTGCTGATGAACAGGACCTGGGGTGAGCTACTCCATTAAATAGAGCTTAAGGACCTTCGATGACGTCACTCCGATCATCACATGATCTTTTACCATGGTGAATCACCATGGTAAAAGATCATGTGACGTACCATGTGATGACCGGAGAGACGTCATCGAAGGTCCTTAACCTGTATTTAATGGAGCAGCTCACCCCAGGTCCTGTTCATCAGCAGCGGAGACACAAGGAGATGCCAGCTTCGCGAGCAAGTGGACTAAGGTGAGTTAAATAATTTTTTATTTTTTTTTAACCCCTCTAGCGCTATTGTACTATGCATTCTGTATTCAGAATGCTATTATTTTCCCTTATAACCATGTTATAAGGGAAAATAATACAATCTTCAGAACATCAATCCCAAGCCCGAACTTCTATGAAGAAGTTCGGGTTTGGGTACCAAACATGCGCGATTTTTCTCACGCGAGTGCAACGCATGACAATGTTTTGCACTTGCGCAGAAAAAATCGCGCATTTTCCCGCAATGCACCCGGCTCTTATCCGGGCAAAAAAAATGACGCCCGTGTGAAAGAGGCCTAAGGGTACTTTCACACTTGCGTTTTTCTTTTCCGGCATAGAGTTCCGTCACAGGGGATCTATACCGGAAAAGAGCTGATCAGGTATATCCCCATGCATTCTGAATGGAGAGTAATCCGTTCAGTTTGCATAAGGATGTCTTCAGTTCAGTCATTTTGACTGATCAGCCAAAAGAGAAAAACGCAGCATGCTACGGTTTTATCTCCGGCGAAAAAAAATGAAGACTTGCCTGAATGCCGGATCCAGCATTTTTTCCCATAGGAATGTATTAGTGCCGGATCCGGCATTCAGAATGCCGGAATGCCGGATCTGTCCTTCCGTTCTGCGCATGCGCAGACTGAAAAAAAGGTGAAAAAAATAAATGCCGGATCTGTTTTGCCGGATGACACCGGAAAGACGGATCCGGCATTTCAATGCATTTTTTCGACTGATCAGTCTTGCTAATGCCATCAGTTAGCATACATTTTGCCTGATATGGCAGGCAGTTCCGGCGACGGAACTGCTTGCCGGATCTCTCTGCCGCAAGTGTGAAAGTAGCCTTAAATCTTACTCCACTTTTACATATGTCCAAAGTCACTTTAAGGTTACTTGCACACGAACGTTGTTTGTTTCCGTGTCCGTTTTTTTTGCTGATAGGATGTGGACCCATTAATTTCAATGGGTCTGCAAAAAATGCGGACAGCACACCGTGTGCTGTCTGCATCAGTATGTCCGTTCTGTAGCTCTGTAAAAAAAGTATAACATATAGAATAAATCCTATTCTTGTCCGTTTTAGGCATTGTTACAATGGATCCGGGAAAAAAAAACGGATACGGTCGTGTGCATGTAGCCTAAGGCCTAGTTCACACAAACGTATGGCTTTTATTGTTTTTTGCGGTCTGTTTTTCACGAATCCATTGTTCCATTTTTTGTTTCCATTGTGTTTCCGTTTTCTTTCCGTTTTTCTGTTCTGTTTTTCCGTATGCCATATACAGTATACAGTAATTACATAGAAAAAATTGGTCTGGGCATAACATTTTCAATAGATGGTTCAGCAAAAACGGAACGGATACAGAAGACATACGGATGCATTTCCATATGTGTTCCGTTTATTTGTGGACCCATTGACTTGAATTGAGCCAAGCACCGTGATTTGCGGACAAGAATAGGACATATTCTATCTTTTCACGGTACGGAAATACGGAAATACTGAACCGGAATGCACACAGAGACACTTCTTTTTTTTTTTTTGCTGAACCCTTGAAATGAATGGTTCAGTATATGTACCGCATACTGAACTAAAAAAACGGCCAGTATACTGAACGCAAAATACTGTCGTGTGCATGAGCCCTAATACTGTGATAAGTGTGGTTTGACCGTAGCAGTTTATCCTTCTTAAGTGGCTTTACAAAAGTCGCACGTCTTTATGAAAAGCTTGCATGTTCTATTAAAAAGTCGCATAAGATAAGCATGGTCCTCTCTGGAGTTAAACTGTGCACTTTTTTGCAACTTTTTTCAATTGTCGCAATAGTAAATCTGTCTAGAGATTCATTTACATAAGAAAACACACCCACTTTCAGAAAACTGGCAAGCATAGCACAGAGCCAATAAAAGTCGCACATTTTTGCGCAGTTTTAGCGATTGCGCCGAAATTTATGACTTTTTCACTCCATTATTTTGACTTGAGTTAATGATAAATCTGGCCCAATGTTTTTTGTTGGAGTTTGCTTTGTTGTGTTTGTTCCATCACCTCTGCAGGCAGAACATGGTCCCTTCATAAATCTGAATGACCTCATATTAGTTCACCTCTCACCCTCCAGCCATGGAACATGACCTCTTGTTGTAACATTACTTTTTCAATAAAATATTATTCCCTTCTGTATCCTGAGTGATTTCATTTGCAATCTTCTGTAAACCTCCCCCTCTCCGTCATCCTATCTATGTCATAACCAAAGCATCTACTTTCTGATGTTGTTATTCTGATGTTGTTGTTCTTATTGATGGTTTTGTCAGGAAAAAACAAGAACGAAAGCCTGCTCATTGGCTGCAATTGTGCAAGAAGTGTCAAATCTCACCATTTATTGCCTGCAAGCTGGAAATGAAAATCACCTTTACTGGGATACCCTGAAGTCTGGCTTTTCATGAAGAGCGTCTCAAAATACTGTTACATATTTTTTGTGAATAAAGCAATATTTCTATAGGCACATAATAGTATTGACCTATTATCAATAAATACTTACACAGAAGAAAAGTACACCGACTAAATCAATGGACAGAGGTAGTTTAATACGTCAAGAATTGTTTATTGCTAAGACGCATCTAAAATAAAATAATTATAAACGTTCTTAATTAATCTGTACCAGTTTGTAACTCGTCTCGTTTATGATTAGTGCAATTGTCTGTATTATGTATGTATCATATGTACAGCGCTATGGAATGAATGGCGCCTTAATAATAAATAATAATAATAAATAATAATAATAATAATAATAATTAATAATAATAATAATTAAAAATAGTCTAGCATTTAGGAAAAACAGCTCCTATACTGAAAAAAAGAGGATATAGACTTGATTCTACAAGTTAACGTCTACAACTTCTATGCAGACATATGTGTCTCAATGGTAACAGACTACAAACACTGTGTAGTCTGATACTGCAGTCATACCTACCCGCATCTGCCCCTACTTCATGCTAACCTACGAAATGTAAGCAGGGGGCAGACTGATGAATATGACTGCAGAATCAGATTAGACAGGGTTTGTGGTCTGCATAGACTATCTGCAAAATGGCTTTATTAGTCACATTACACATATCTGTTAAAGGAGTTGTCTGAGATTTTTAGAAAAGGTAATCGATAGGGATGAGCGAACTTGTGTTTTACAAATTCAAGTTCGGGGT
Organism: Bufo gargarizans; assembly: GCF_014858855.1. Lineage (NCBI taxonomy): Eukaryota > Metazoa > Chordata > Amphibia > Anura > Bufonidae > Bufo > Bufo gargarizans. Next base: position 415,682,146 of record NC_058084.1, read on the forward strand.
TTGGGTTTTATTACAATTTTGTGATGGATTCTGTTACCACGGGCCATAACGGAATTCTATGACGGAATGCTTATCGGAATGCCTTTAAGAGGCATTCCGTTTTTCATTCCCTCATAATAGAAGTCTATGTGCCATATAACGGATCCGTCTGGTTTACGTTATGCAGGAGTCCTCTCCTCTCCCGCATAAAGGAAACCAGATTGATCCATTATGCGGCACATAGACTTCTATTATGAAGGAATGCAAACCTTGCATTTAAGACGCATTCCGTTATGCATTCTGTCATAGAATTCCATTATGGTAACGGAATCCATCACCCAAGCCCCGAACTTGAACTTGTAAAAGTTCCCTCATCCCTAGTCATCAATATCAGACTGGCGGGGGCCTGACTCCTGGCTTCCCCGCTGCTCATCTGTTTGAAGAGAACATGACACACTGGTGGCAGCACGGCTTCTCCCTAGGCCAGTGACTTCACAGTCATTTCTGAAGTTTCTTAGGTGCAGCTCAGTCCCATTCAAGTGAATGAGGCTGGGCTGCAATGCCAAGCACAGCCACTATCCAGTGGACAGCACTGTGCTCGGGGATCGGTGAGGAGACTGCGGCGCTCACCTGTGCACTGCGGCTTCCTCAAATAACTGATTGGTGAGGGTTTCTTGGGAGTGTCCGACATCAATACATCTGATATTGATGATCTAATCTGAAGAGAGGTCATCAATAGCAGAATCTTGGGAAATCCCTTTAAGATCCAAGTTTTGCAGCAATATATGACATCTCATATTACAACCTGAACTGGGCGGTATCTCACGGAACGTGTTCCACTGATGTCTGCATGAGGCTTTAGGCAGCAACATTGGCACAATTTACAGCAACAAAGAAAGGTCATCTGCTTCGTACAGTGTATAACTTGTGAAATAGCACAGCGGGGATAGGTTTATAGAAGGTGTAGGGACAAGGGGCCATTTTTCTTTCCTGGTTGTGTTATAGTCACGTTATTTCTTTATAAGATCAGTGCAGGAAAAATACATAGAACTGCTGCCTTGATAGTTTATTGATGCCTTTCATGAGGATGTCCACGACCTTAACTAGTCCCATGAGTGAAGTGGCTGAGGCCCCAGGTTGGGATTAGAAGACAGTGAATTCAGGATCTCAGCAAACAAGGGTACATACTTTTATGTAAGCACATTTCATATTTCATTTCCAATATTCAGCAATTCAAAATTTATCTGAGAACCTGAACCTTACCAGAGATGTCCATATAAAGTATTTATTTTTTCCTAAGGAAAACATCCAAACCTCGTGGAAGAACATAACACTTTCCAAAATAGTCAATAGCTGTTTCATATTCCTTGGTGATGACTGGGGGTTGGGGGTATGAAAAGATATTTTTATGCCGAAGTTGGGGCGATGAAATTCTGCTAAAATTCAGCCATTGGTGGTAATGTACAGCTTACAGAGCTGCAGGGAATTTCTGAACGAAGCAATTAGACTCTTCAGGATGTGTATTATTGGGCAATTGCTACACACTTCTGGGGCCCTGCAAAGCACACGGCTGAAGGCCAAGATATAATTCCCAACGAGTCCTCTAAAGGCTCTAATAATTTACACTCTGGTGACTAAACTGAAAAAAAAAAAAACATTTTTGGCTGGAAAATGACACACAATGCATGATTATCGGTAGAACGTTGCGAGAAAACTCCATCCAGGTTTCCTATTGCAAGAGTAATTGGATATTTTGCAAAGCTCCTTTTGTGCTGAAATATGGTCTGTCACAATTTCCGAGCATCATTCTGAACAGTACCAGCGTAGAGACTAATGTGCTTAGACTCTTCACTATTAGTATCTCCCCCATATCGGAAATAATATACAGTTGATCTAAAAGGCCTATCTTATAGCATCTTACAAGACTTACAGATTTCTTGAAGTGAATGTGTCCTCACAAAACAGCCTTTTGTTTAACTGCTTGCCAACCACTGGTTGACTATATACGTCGAGGCAGTCTACATTTATGTCTGCAAGGACATTTCTACAGTTTGCAACTGAGCACGCAACAACTTGCTGAGCGCTATGTATGCAGATCAGGTATCGGCAATGCCCCTTCCTGCTCTGGTCTTGGCGATTATGTGATTGCTGGGAGCTGGATAACTGCACAAGCTGCCGGGTCTTAGCAGACCCAGATAAACTCTGCAGTGAGGTTATGTGGCCTTGTACAACCTCTTTGGTGTCTGTTTTTACCCTGTAATTGAGGCTAATATGTCAGCTCAAGAGAAATGAGCATTAAAAGAAATGTAATGTTAAATGCCCCCAATGGTCTTGTATGACCCTATGGAGGGCCTAAAGGGTAAAATAAAAAATAGTAAATAAATAAATAAAGACTAAAATAAATCAAAAGTAATTTAAAAAATGTCCACCACACGTCACACATCAGCTTCTAGCTCTGCTCCCAGTAAACATAACCCATGTAGACATTTGGCATAGTTATAATTGTACTACCCAGTAGAATAAAGATACCATGTTATTTTTTACCCCATAGTGAATTACCTAGAAACCAAACCCATAAAACAATGGTGGGATCACAATTATTTTCCAGTTCCATCCCATTTTGAATTGTTTACCAGCTTCCCTCTACATTGTATGGAATATTATATAATGCCATTAGACAGTACCCATTGTTCTGCAAAGGACAAGCTCTCACACAGCAATGTGATCAAAAAAATCTAAAAAGTTATAGCTCTTAAAAGGCAACAAGTAAAAAGAAATAAGAGAAGAAACTGGCTGCATCAGGAAGGGGTTAACAAATGCTTCACTTTACATCATAGTAATCTTTGTAGAAAATTTCTAGAATTCAATCTACATTATTTTATTAAAACATTCTTACATTTTTATGCTGATTCAGTTGTTAATATACAGTATCTACTTAGCTGTCACTTTTCCATACAGAGCTTCATATCCCCTACACAGACAAAGAGCTAACTGATAAAATTCTGGCTGCCGACTACTACCACTAGAGGGAGCTCAGGAGCTTACTGTAAACTATTATATATTAAAGGCAATAACCCTCTAGTGGTGGACCTAAATATGTAATTTTGTTAAAAGGTGAACATTTTCTTTAAAGAGGACCTGTCAGCTGCATCAACCCTATTAAACCAGATATATTGCCTTGTAGGATTGATCCCGATGATTAAAATCCATTGCATCCTTCCACTGAAAACAGACTTTTATTTGATATGCAAATTAGGGCTTCTGTATACCACAGACAGGCCCTGGCCCCTCAGTGCATCTCAGCTGATGCCTAGACTTGTCAGTCAAGGGGAGAGGGCATGGAAAAGAGAGGAACTGAGGTGAACTGAGGGACTAAAGACTGTCCCTTGATGCACTGAAGCCCTCATACACATAAAGAATAAAAGTCTGTCTTCACTGGAATGGTACCACAGATTTTTGAAAACTTTCATTGTAATTTGCAGGATCAACCTACCAGACTGGTTTAATAGGGTTGATTCTGCTGGTTCATTAACCACAGAAATTCAGTTTTTTGCTTTTCCCTTTTTTTTTGCACCCTGCCTTCCTAGATCCATAGCTTTTTTATTTTTCCATTCACATAGCCGTATGTCAGCTTGTTTTTTGCAGGACAAGTTGTACTTTGTAATGGCACTATTTAATATTGCATACAATGTAGTGGGAAGCTGGAAAAAAATTTCAAATGCGGTGAGATTGAAAAAAAAAAATTGCCATTCTGCCAGTTTCATAGGTTTTGTTTTTCCTGTGCGGTGAAACTAATCTGTTTTTATACTAAAAAAATATAAAAGTTGGAAGACCTTAGCATAGTTTTCGCCCTCGTCGGAGACCCAGACTCCCAATGTTAATCAGACCCCCAAACAGACCTTAGATCAGACCCCCAATATTAATCAGACCTCAAATCAGACCCCCAATGTTAATCAGACCTCAGATCAGACCCCAATGTTAATCAATCCTCAGCTCCGACCGCAATGTTAAAGGGATTCTGTCACCAGTTTTAACCCCCTCCAGATAAAAATATGGTTATGTTCAGGGAGCTTTACTGATTCCTAATGTGGTCTTATAAATGTAATCTGTAGGCTCATTTTGCCTAAAAAACGCTATTACTAACCTGTCATTCATAAAAATAAGGTGCCCAAGGGGATGTAAATGGATCCAAGCTGCCACCCGCACCCGCCGCCGTTCGTGCCCAGCGCCGCCTCATAATCCTGTGTGACGCCTCCGCTCTCCCTCCCTCCTCCCTCCTTCTGCTCTAACATCTCGCGCGTGTGCACAGGCCTCTGCGTTCGGCTTCATGGAGCGAGTGTGCAGGTCATCGGGAGGTTGAGCGAAGTGCCGGCGCATGCGCACTTCGCTCCATGAAGCCGAACGGAGAAGTCCGCATGGGCGCATCAGGCAGAGGCCTGTGCGCACGCGCGAGATGTTAGAGCAGAAGGAGGGGGGGAGGGAGAGCCGGAGGCGTCACACAGGATTATGAGGCGGCGCTGAGGTCAGGAAAGGGCGGCGCTGGGCACGAACGACTGCGAGTGCGGACGGCAGCTTGGATCCATTTACATCCCCTTGTGCACCTTATTTTTATGAATGACAGGTTGGTAATAGTGTTTTTTAGGCAAAATGAGCCTACAGATTACATTTATAAGACCACATTAGGAATCAGTAAAGCTCCCTGAACATAACCATATTTTTATCTGGAGGGGGTTAAAACTGGTGACAGAATCCCTTTAATCAGACCTCAGCTGAGAGCCCCAATCAGAACCCCCAATGTAATCAGACCTCAGCTCAGATCCCCAATGTTAACCAGATCCCCAAACAGACCTCAGCTCAGACCCCCATATAGACCTCAGATCAGACCCCAATGTTAATTAGACCATCAGCACAAAACTCAAATATTAATCAAACCCCTAAACAAACCTCATATCAGACCCTCAATGTTAATTAGACCCCGGTTCAGAAGCCCAATAAAAATCAACTCACCTCTCCTGTTCCAGACGCCGATGCCGCTTCTGAGTTCCAGCACTCTTCCTGCTGCACTGTGCTGTGACCTGATATTGCACCATGTGAGGTCACAGAGCACGCCTATGTTCTCACGCTGTGCACAGGTTATAGCACAGCATGCGGCACCTGCAGTAGAAGACCAGGAAGCAGTGAGTACAGAGTCCTCAGTGAGTGCCGGTCCTCCCGTACTAATGAGGGCTTCCATAATGGAATCGTTCCTTAGTATTCGCCCTATAAGACACACTGTATTCGCCCTATAAGACACACTGACATTTTACTCCCGCTTTTTATGGGGGGAAAAGTGAGACTTATAGGGTAAAAAATACATGATTTTTTTCTTTTCATCACCATATTCTAACCCCCATAACTTTTTTTTATAGTTATGTCTACAGAGCTGTATGGGTCACATATTTAAAAAAAAGATTAGTAGTTTTTATTGATACCATTTTGTAGTGTGCATGAACTGACCATTTTGACATTTTTTTCTCCATTACGGCGTTCACTGCACAGGATCAATGTCTAGATTTTGATAGTTTGAACATTTTCAGATACAGCACTGCCTATGATTTTTTTTATAGTTTTTTTATTTTGATTATGGGGAAAAGGGGTAATTTGAATTTTTATATTTTTTTATATTTAAAAAATACATATTTTTTTAACTTTTTCATGTCACCCTAGTTGATTATAAGTAGTAATTATTTGATTTATTCTCCTTTACATTGCAATGAATTGCTGTTGCAATCCATTGCAGATTTGCTATGTTTTTATGGAGCTCTAACACCTGCAGGGCTCCATAAAAACACAACTGCAATAGCATGGCTTTGTTTAGAGAGACCCAGGGTATTGCAGACAATGAACGACTTCACCAATCAGGGCCCGAGAGAGCAGTGCTTCCAAGGAAAGCTGCCTCAGATGCATTAGTCACAACTGACCATTGCATTTGAGGGGTTAAATGTCTGCAATCGGCGTTATCAGCAAACGCAGACATTAGCCTCAGGTGTCTTGTGTTCAAAACAGCAGAAACCTGGCAGCTATGGCATCCACTGAGCTCTTGAGCAGGTACCATTTTTAAAGGTCCAACATTCACCGTATATCTACAGTGCCAGTCAGGAAGGGAATTCATTATTAATTATTTGATTTATTATTATTGCCCATTACTTGTCCTTACTCTTCGGTCAATAATTTGAGCTCAGGAAGACTGGAGATACTTTGATTTGTAGATCACTGGCAGCAATAGCTGAAATACAGTGTGAAAATAACAATACAAGTGGTGCTTATAAGTCACTGGCTTTGTGACGGACTGGACTACTTCCCTGCATGAATCACTCTCCTGGAGAATGATTCCTCCAATTACTAACTAGCAAGATAAATTAGTAATTATATGAATCACCATCATTTATATCCAGGCAATAAATGATGAGGTTACTATGTGCACTTTTTTTTATTTATTTTTTTGCGATATTGTGCTATCATATTTGGAATGACAATAAAAATGTACAGATTTTTTGCCATAGTTGTGAAAATTGTGCCAAAAAAAATCTTATTTAAATATAATGTAATTAAAAAAAAACACATCACAATCATTAGTTATAGACGGTGTGCGGTGTCGAGGAGAAAAAAACAACATACTGGCCTCGGCACCCACACGAGAAGTTAATGCATTAATCAAAAGGTAGAAATGGGGCAGCATGTTCCCTCAGTGGTCAGCGCTCTTGCCTGGAGTCTTGTGTTCAAATCCAGCCAAGGGCAACCTCTCCATGGAGCTTGTATCTTCTCCTCTTGTCTGCCTGGGTTTCCCCTGGGTCCAGCTTCCTCCCACACGCCAAAAAACATACTTAAAGGTTATTTTGGCATATAGATTGCAGATGTCAACAGCACTGTAGACTATGTAAGCTATATATAAATGAACACTCCTGTATCTACAGGTATACAGGCTTCTGCAGCCTCTTATAGCTCCTCCATTGGACACAGTTGCCTTGATCCACAGGTGAGGTTCCCTCTCCGTTTTAATACAATGATTGGTGGGCCCTTGTACACATTCTGTTGACCCTATGCTCCAGATATACGCAATCCCTGACACTGACAACATACTTTTTGTATACAGTTGTATTGAAAAGCAGCGCTGAATATGCTTATCAACCCCTTAGTGACAAGCCTTTTTTGATCCTAAGTGACCAAGCAATTTATTTAATTTTATTTTTATCGTCACATTCCAAGAGCTAAAACTTTTTTATTTTTCCCTGGATATTTTTGGGAGGACAAGTTGTAGTTTTAATGGGACCATTTTGCGGTATACATAACTTACCGATTAACTTAACTCTTTTGGGGTGATGGAAAACAAACAGCAATACCGCCACTAAGGTTTTACATTATAAATTTTTGAAGCGTTGCATTTTTGGGGGCATAAATATCATGATAATTTACTCTCTGGGTCAGTACAATTACAGCAATACCAAATATATACAGGGGGAGATTTATCAAACTGGTGTAAAGTAGAACGTGCTTATTTGCCTATCGCAACCATTCAGATTCCACCTTTCATTTTCCACAGCTCCTTTAGAAAATTAAAGGTAGTTCTACTTTGCACCAGTTTGATAAATTTCCCCTATAGTTTTTATATTTTGTTATATTATTTTTTGCACAATAAAAACCCTTTTAAAAAATGTTTCTGCATTGCTACATCCCAAAGCACATAACTTTTTTATTTTTCCTTTTATGGGGCTGTGTGGGGGTTTATTTTTTCTTGTACAGACTTGTAGTTTTTATTGGAATCATATTGGGGTAAATAACACTTTTTGATCGTTCTATATCCCATTTTTTGTTGCAAATAACAAAAAAATGTAATTCTGGCATTCTTTTTTTATTCACAGTGTTCACTGTACAGGATAAATGACATGATAATTGTGCATACCAAATATGTAAAGTGGATTTTATTTTTGCAACTTTTTCCACTGAAAAGCTTTTTTTCCAATGGAAAAATGTGTTTTTAAACTTTGAGATATTTTTTCATTTAATGAAATTTTATTTAACTTTTTTAACCATTTGATAGTCCCAAAAGGGGAGTTCAGCAATTGATCTTTTGATTGCTTCTATAATACATTGTACTGAATATGTAGTACAGTATATTATACGTTTAGTACTATACTGACCAGAAAGGCACACACTGCACGAATGAGATTGTAAGGTGCCGAAGGAAACAGAAAAAGCCTCCTCCTTCTAAACGACATAGATGCCGCTGTCGCTATTTACTGCTGCATCTAAGGAGTTAAACAGAGCAGACTGGCACCTCTGTCATTTCGGGCTGTTATAGCAGGAGCCCAGGTCTCATGTAAGATCCCCAGCTCTCCACTGCATGGGAGACTCATGCAGCGTTTAGACCAGGCCACTGTAAAAAGACAGCGGCCTAGCCTAATTCCTGTCAGTGACAGCCATAAAAAAAGTATATTGGTTGTGAATAATGGGTTAATAAAGTTGAGGCTAAGCTATACTATTCTGACTAATACCTGCCAAACATATGCTGACATCATATAGTACATGACAATCTCTTCCTAACAAAGCTAGAACCAGCCCTGTACCTCACATGGATCCAGAGATCTCCTCATTCATTGTTCTGCTATATTTATATCAAGCTGGCAGCTCAAGGGGAGTGTCTTTTCTGCTGAAGCTCAGGGGGCGTGTCCATGCTCTCCCTATCAAAGCTCAGGGGGTGTGTCCATGCTCTCCCTATCACAGCTCAGGAGGCAGTTGAAGGATGAAACTGAGCATGTGCGGCCCTCTTAGTGAGCAGGTCAAAGTAATAAGAAAAAGAACAAACAGCGGGTTGTGCTATACAGATACATTTTATTGAATAACTCAGTGGCTATGCAAATATTTTAATGACATGCAATTACTAAAGTATTCAGATCCAGGTACTGTAGAATATTTTTCGTGGGACAACCCCTTTAAAGTGTAACTGCTATTTATTTTCTTTCCTTTTTATTATACTTTATTTATTGATTTTAATGGCAAAAAAAAACTGAATTTGACTTTTGGCAGTGAGTTGCCTGCAGTACTGAACAGTAAAGATGTTCCTTGCTCAATGAGCTGCTGGCACTGCCTCCCTCATATATGGCTAAAGCTGGCCATAAATGCAATATATATCTATATACTTCCCTGTCTGATGTCGATACACTATCAGCAGTGAGCACTGACAATATCCATGTGATCTGTATGCCCGGCACGTAGCTATACGTGACGCTAGATAAGCGGCTGCTTTGGGGCCCAAACTCAGAAGGGGCTCACCCAGGATGAGGACTAAATGATTTTATTGTCAGGGCCCTCTTAACAGTATTATACCTATACATTATATACAGTATATATATGAAGAGAACGGATGGAACAGCTGCCGGGCCTGGTCTGAGAGAGTGATCTTAACTAGCCACAGGAGTGGGGGTTGCAAAGGAGGAGGGTGCTACAATGAAGGTTTGAGGGGGAGGCGTTAAAAAATTAATTTGCTGTGGGGTCATTTTTAGTTACACCACTTCCCGGAGCACTCACTAATTGACTAGCCGCCAGGAGATGTAGGAAAGCTGGCAGTGATCTCCTGCATCTCTTGGCAGCTAGTTAGTTAGCAAGGGAGGCAGGCATACAGAGCGCAGAGCGTTCACTGCTGATAGAGTACTGATGTCAGAAAGGGATGTATATAGATATCATTTTATATACAGTCATGTGAAAAAATTAGGACACCCTTTGAAAGCATGTGGTTTTTTGTAACATTTTTAATAAAAGGTTATTTCATCTCCGTTTCAACAATACAGAGAGATTAAAGTAATCCAACTAAACAAAGAAAACTGAAGAAAAGTCTTTTCAAGATCTTCTGTAAATGTCATTCTACAAAAATGCCTATTCTAACTGAGGAAAAAGATAGGACACCCTCACATGTATTCCCTCTTAAATTGGCTCAGATCTCACACAGGTATATCACACCAGGTGCACATAATTAGTAGATCGTTACTCTGCATGTTGAATGAGGCTTGCCCTATTTAAACCTCAGACATTTAGTTTGGTGTGCTCCTGACTGTTGAAGTGAGAGTGAGCACCATGGTGAGAGCAAAAGAGCTGTCAGAGGACTTCAGAAAAAAGATTGTAGCAGCCTATGAGTCTGGGAAGGGATTTAAAAAGATCTCAAAAGATTTTGAAATCAGCCATTCCACTGTCCGGAAGATAGTCTACAAGTGGAGGGCTTTCAAAACAACTGCCAACATGCCCAGGACTGGTCGCCCCAGCAAGTTCACCCCAAGAGCAGACCGCAAGATGCTAAAAGAGGTCTCCAAAAACCCTAAAGTGTCATCTTGAGAACTACAGCAGGCTCTGGCTACTGTTGATGTAGAAGTACATGCCTCTACAATCAGAAAGAGACTGTACAAGTTTAACTTGCATGGGAGGTGTGCAAGGAGGAAACCTTTGCTTTCCAAGAGAAACATCGAGGCCAGACTGACATTTGCCAGAGATAAAGTTGACAAAGACCAGGACTTCTGGAATAATGTTCTTTGGACAGATGAGTCCAAAATTGAATTATTTGGACACAACAGCAGAGGACATGTTTGGCGTAAACCAAACACAGCATTCCAAGAAAAGAACCTCATACCAACTGTGAAGCATGGAGGTGGAAGTGTCATGGTTTGGGGCTGCTTTGCTGCAGCAGGACCTGGTCAGCTCACCATCATAGAATCCACGATGAATTCTACTGTGTATCAGAAGGTGCTTGAAGAACATGTGAGACCATCAGTTAGAAAATTAAAGCTGAAGCGGAACTGGACCATGCAACATGACAATGACCCAAAACATACTAGTAAATCAACCAAAGATTTTCTGAAAAAGAAGAAATGGAGAGTCCTGGAATGGCCAAGTCAAAGTCCAGATTTGAATCCCATTGAGATGCTGTGGGGTGACTTGAAAAGGGCTGTACGTGCAAGAAACCCCTCAAACATCTCACAGCTGAAAAAGTTCTGCATTGAGGAGTGGGGTAAAATTTCCTCAGACCGATGTCGAAGACTGGTAGATGGCTACAAGAACTGTCTCACTGCAGTTATTTCAGCCAAAGGAGGTAACACTCGCTATTAGGGGCAAGGGTGTCCTATCTTTTTCCTCAGTTAGAATAGGCATTTTTGTAGAATGACATTTACAGAAGATCTTGAAAAGACTTTTCTTCAGTTTTCTTTGTTTAGTCGGATTACTTTAATCTCTCTGTATTGTTGAAACGGAGATGAAATAACCTTTTATTAAAAATGTTACAAAAAACCACATGCTTTCAAAGGGTGTCCTAATTTTTTCACATGACTGTATATATATATATATATATATATATATATTTATATATATATATATATATATATATACACACAGTGGATATAAAAAGTCTACACACCCCTGTTAAAATGGCAAGTTTCTGTGATGAAAAAAATCATTTCAGAACTTTTTCCTAAACTCTTTTCGGTGGAGGGAAGAAAACAAAAAAAATAATAATAATGTGGTTGCATAAGTGTGCACACCCTCTTATAACTGGGGATGTAGCTGTGTTCCCAATTAAGCAATCACATTCAAAATCATGTTAAAGGAGTCAGCATACACCTGGCATCATTTAAAGTGCCTCTGATTAATCCCAAATAAAGTTCAGCTGCTCTAGTTGGTCTTTCCTGAAAATTTCTTAGTCACATCCCACAGCAAAAGCCATGGTACACAGAGAACTTCCAAAACATCAGAGGGAGCTCATTGTTAAAAGTATCAGTCAGGAGAAGGGTACAAAAGAATTTCCAAGGCATTAGATATACCATGGAACACAGTGAAGTCATTATCAAGTGGAGAAAATATGGCCCAACAGTGACATTACCAAGAACTGGACGTCCCTCGAAAATTGATGAAAAGACGAGAAGAAAACTTGTCTGGGAGGCGACCAAGAGGCCTACAGCAACATTAAAGAAGCTGCAGGAATATCTGGCAAGTACTGGCTGTGTGGTACATGTGACAACAATCTCCCGTATTCTTCATATGTCTGGGCTACGGGGTAGAGTGGCAAGACGAAAGGCTTTTCTTACGAAGAAAAACATAGAAGTCAGGCTACATTTTGCAAAAACACATCTTAAGTCTCCCAAAAGCATGTGGGAAAAGGTGTTATGGTCTGTTGAAACCAAGGTTGAACTTTTTGGCCATAATTCCAAAAAATATGTTTGGGACAAAAACAACACTGCACATCACCAAAAGAACACCATACCCACAGTGAAGCATGGTGTTGGCAGCATCATGCCGAGGGGCTGTTTTTCTTCAGCTGGAACCGGGGGGCTTAGTTAAGCTAGAGTGAATTATGAACAGTTCCAAATACCAGTCAATATTGGCACAAAACCTTCAGGCTTCTGCTAGAAAGCTGAACATGAAGAGGAACTTCATCTTTCAGCATGACAACGACCCAAAGCATACATCCAAATCAACAAAGGAATGGCTTCACCAGAAGAAGATTCAAGTTTTGGAATGGCCCAGCCAGAGCCCAGACCTGAATCAGTTTGAAAATCTGTGGGGTGATCTGAAGAGGGCTGTGCAGAGGAGACGCCCTCGCAATCTGACAGATTTGAAGTGTTTTTGCAAAGAAGAGTGGGAAAATGTTGCCAAGTCAAAATGTGCCATGCTGATAGACTCATACCCAAAAAGACTGAGTGCTGTAATAAAATCAAAAGGTGCTTGAACAAAGTATTAGTTTAAGGGTGTGCACACTTATGCAACCATTTTATTTTTATATTTTTTCTTCCCTCTACCTAAAAGATTTCAGTTTGCTTTTCAATTGAGTTGTATAGTTTATAGGTTGCATTAAAGGTGGAAAAAGTTCTGAAATGATTTATCTTTGTCTCATTTTTTTACATCACAGAAACCTGACATTTTAACAGGGGTGTGTAGACTTTTTATTTCCACTATACATATATATATATATATATACAGTACAGACCAAAAGTTTGGACACACCTTTTCATTCAAAGAGTTTTCTTTATTTTCATGACTATGAAAATTGTAGATTCACACTGAAGGCATCAAAACTATGAATTAACACATGTGGAATTATATACATAACAAAAAAGTGTGAAACAACTGAAAATATGTCATATTCTAGGTTCTTCAAAGTAGCCACCTTTTGCTTTGATTACTGCTTTGCACACTCTTGGCATTTTCTTGATGAGCTTCAAGAGGTAGTCACCTGAAATGGTTTTCACTTCATAGGTGTGCCCTGTCAGGTTTAATAAGTGGTATTTCTTGCCTTATAAATGGGGTTGGGACCATCAGTTGCGTTGTGGAGAAGTCAGGTGGATACACAGCTGATAGTCCTACTGAATAGACTGTTAGAATTTGTATTATGGCAAGAAAAAAGCAGCTAAGTAAAGAAAAATGAGTGGCCATCATTACTTTAAGAAATGAAGGTCAGTCAGTGCGAACAATTGGGAAAACTTTGAAAGTGTCCCCGAGTGCAGTCACAAAAACCATCAAGCGCTACAAAGAAACTGGCTCACATGCGGACCATCCCAGGAAAGGAAGACCAAGAGTCACCTCTGCTGCGGAGGATAAGTTCATCCGAGTCACCAGCCTCAGAAATCGCAGGTTAACAGCAGCTCAGATTAGAGACCAGGTCAATGCCACACAGAGTTCTAGCAGCAGACACATCTCTAGAACAACTGTTAAGAGGAGACTGTGTGAATCAGGCCTTCATGGTAGAATATCTGCTAGGAAACCACTGCTAAGGACAGGCAACAAGCAGAAGAGACTTGTTTGGGCTAAAGAACACAAGGAATGGACATTAGAACAGTGAAAATCTGTGCTTTGGTCTGATGAGTCCAAATTTGAGATCTTTGGTTCCAACCACAGTGTCTTTGTGCGATGCAGAAAAGGTGAACGCATACTTGAAGGCATACTGAACCAGCATGGCTACCACAGCATCTTGCAGCGGCATGCTATTCCATCCGGTTTGCGTTTAGTTGGACCATCATTTATTTTTCAATAGGACAATGACCCCAAACACACCTCCAGACTGTGTAAGGGCTATTTGACCATGAAGGAGAGTGATGGGTGCTGCACCAGATGACCTGGCCTCCACAGTCACCGGACCTGAACCCAATCAAGATGGTTTAGGGTGATCTGACCGCAGAGTGAAGGCAAAAGGGCCAACAAGTGCTAAGCATCTCTGGGAACTCCTTCAAGACTGTTGGAAGACCATTTCAGGTGACTACCTCTTGAAGCTCATCAAGAGAATGCCATGAGCGTGCAAAGCAGTAATCAAAGCAAAAGGTGGCTACTTTGAAGAACCTAGAATATGACATATTTTCAGTTGTTTCACACTTTTTTGTTATGTATATAATTCCACATGTGTTAATTCATAGTTTTTGTGAATCTACAATTTTCATAGTCATGAAAATAAAGAAAATTCTTTGAATTAGAAGGTGTGTCCAAACTTTTGGTCTGTACTGTACATACATACATTAAAAAAAATGTTCCACGGCACTCCAGAAAAAGTAAAATGAATGTGACTTTAATTCACCAACACAACATTTCGGTCCACACACTGGAACCTTCCTCAAGCAGTGACGTCAACCTCCAGTTCCAGAAAGAAAGCAGTCCCTGAGAATATAACTGTGAGTAAAGTCCAGAGACCTAGGAGAAACCATATTCCTCCTCAGCTAGTCAGTCCCCATACAGCAGAAGATATAAAGTAGTGCAGAGGCCAAATTCCTGCCACAGAATGGAGCTAACAAGCAGACGTCCTTTCCTGCAAGCTCCAGGTTGATAGAGCAGAAGATTCATTCCTTCCAACCATTGCTAAAAACCTGTTGGGAACTAAGACTAAAGCTGTACCTTGTTTGGATGAAAGTTACCCTCAGTAAAGACAAGTTTGAACTTTACCAAAGGTCTGGATCTCAATTTCTGCTGCAAAATCCCTCTATTACTACTCCTATCACTACACTCCATTTTATTGCAAGTGAGCCACGAGCCAGGAGTCCAGCCGTGCCCAGGTAGGAGACATCGTTGACACTACTATCATCACCATACGGAGATATAGGCACTCTGGCATTCCTAACCTGGAACATGCGTTACAACACCTTTGAAGGGCCCTGGGGTAGTACCCTGCGCACACTGCAATTGGCGTCACGACAAATACAGAACATTAAACAACCCGTTCCTGGTCACTGCATTTACGCTGCAATCTTCACCAGAAATATGTATATGTATCTTTTTTTTATTGAAAAATGCAAAATCAATAAATAAAGTATATTGGAAAAATGTCCTACATCACTTGCCCTATACACTTAACAAAAAAAACAAAAAATGGCCAGTAAACTTTAACCTAACATCCCAGTTGCTCATAGTACTTGGTAACTAGCTGGTTGCGGTGGAGCACCATGTTAGCACCATGTTAGCATTATTTTAGTTTTTTGCTTGTGGTCCACCGTATTGTGTCCTGCTTTGTAGGCACGGTCTATTACTCTTTTCTTTTCTCCCCTTCATGCAGGACTTATTGCTTATTTTTGCTATTTTCTGCTACAAGCAAATGAAGTCTCCTGCTATGTCGCTGCTACAAGACAGTTCTAGGAATCTCATTGAACGAAACGCTTTGAACGCGACAGATATCATTACAGTAGTGGGGATGTCACTCCATTTCTCACTGAAGTTGTTACTTTTGTGACAGTCAGACTCACAGTTTTCAGTCCCAGATCTCTGTCAGGCTACCCCTGATGTTTGTACCGACTGGATCTTTTATCAACTTCCATACAAACACCAAAGAGCCAGCAATGGGAGCACTTATTAGAGATGTGCTCTGATGCTTTTAGCTTTCTACTGGTTAAAAAAAAAAAGAAGAAATACAGATGTGGATTTGGGAAGATGGCAGAAGACCTGCACTGTAGTCATGCAACCATATGTCCTTCCATCTGATGTTCTACTGTACTGTCCTCCTATACAGTCTAAATAGGACCTATTTACCAGTCTCACTGTTAAAGGGCTTATATCACTTCAGCAAGGGGCATTTATCATGTAGGGAAAGATAATACAAGGCACTTACTAAAGTATTGATTGTCCATGTTGCCTCCTTCGCTGGCTTGAGTCATTTTTCCATCACATGCTCTGCTCGTATCCAGTGGTTATGACTAGAGATGAGCGATTTGAAGCTGACAAAATTGATTCGCAACGAATGCGAATTTCCTCGCGCTTCGTGGTAACGAACCCCTTTTTTCCTAAAATTGCAGCTACACGTGTAAGGACTGAGGACATGGGGCAAGGAACTCTGGGAAGGCGGGAACACGCAGATTGACATGCCTGCATGCAGCCAATCAGCAGCCAGCCAGCACTGTGATAGCCCTATAATTACAGTGGCCATCTTACAGTCAGACATTTTCCAGTGTTCAGAGTGCAGGGACAGACGTGTGACGGCGCTGGGGACAGCAATAGGAAAAACCTGATTGTGGAAAAAAGAAGACAGAAAAAACGATTTATAAGTGTAGGAAAAGGATAGGGAGGAATCATTTCACAGCATCTTAGTGTAGGGAGTGAAGTCAGAAGGTGCTAGGGACATTGATAGGAAAGTGACTTACAAATGCAGGGAAAGATTATTTGGGGGTCCAAATAGCCATTACACTCTGTCGTTCCCCCCCAAAAAAAAACATTTACTGTACTGGTCTAGACGCAGCCAGGTGAGCAATCCAGGAATAGCAAAAAAAAGTCCAGCTCCTTTTTCTTAAAAACCAATGCTTTATTATTTCACATATTCAAATAAAATCCATGTGTACAAACTGAGAAACTGTAGCACAATGTGACGTGTTTCGGGCCACTTGCGTATGGGCCCTTCATCCAGACATGGATTTTAATTGAATATGTGAAAGAATAAAGCATTGTTTTTTAAGGAAAAGGAGCTGGACTTTTTTTTGCTACTCTGTCGTTCCAGCTATAAGTGTTATGTTGAAAAGCCTTTAGTGGCTTATATCTTAGTATCTTTAGTATCTTATATCAGTACTACTAGAAAAATATATACTGTAGGAAGGCGCAAGGGGCCATCATTGATAGAAGGTATGTGTTACCTAGATTCCTAGCCTCGGTGAGGTAATAGCCGGTAGTTTAAAGTGTCAGCGGCAGCTAGTGCTGGTTGACACTGTTTGTTGTTAGTATGGCTGTAAAGCCAATCCGGGCCGGCTCTTACTGGGAGTAGCCAAAGTGCTGGGTGGGTGGCTTCTCCTCAAGCTCCAGGCCGGGTCTTTATTAGCCTATATAAAACCCAGCCAGCAGTCTCAGCTGGGTGTGGATTATCCTCCATCTGACATTGGAGCGCTGTCAGTCTTTGTGTGTTTTGGAACTGAGAACTTGTGCCGTGCTAAAGGGCTGAGAGACGCCTGCTGGGAAACGGGCCCTAAAGCCTGCTGTGGACTGTGAGTGGAAAAAAACTGTTAACCAGGTGAAGGCTTTTGTTCTGTGGACTTTTTATGGTTTGAACAAACACCAAGGGCCAGATTTATCATGACTCTGACATCTCACTCCACTTTCACATATGGCTAAAGTCAGTTTTAGCCAAGTCAGATTTATGATCGGCCCTTTAAGACTGTAATAAATGTGGTTTGACGGTAGCAGTTTATCCGTCAGTAAGCTTTACAAAAGTCGCATGTTTTTATAAAAAAATTGCATTTTTTAATGAAAAAGTCGCATGTTCTATTAAAAAGTCTCATAAGATAAGCATGGTCCTCACTGGAGTGAAATTGCGACTTTTTTGCGACTTTTTAAATAGTCCCAATAGTAAATCTGTCTAGAGATTCATTTACATAAGAAAACACGCCCACTTTCAGAAAACTGGCGAGCATAGTGCAGAGCAGAAAAAAGTCGCAAATTTGTGCGCAGTTTTAGCGTTTGTGCGTTTTTTGGGGACTTTTTCACTCCATTATTCTGACCTGAGCTAATGATAAATCTGGCCCCAAGACTGCAAATCGTTACCTTTTGTTTTTCCCTATGTGGGAATAAAACACTAAACTATTTAAGTTAAAGTCTTTGTAGTTGCCTCTGTACTGCATCCTCTAGTCTGTCTACCAGAGCAAATCCCCACAATACGCATTTAACTTCTGCAGTTATTTCTGTTGAAAGCGTATAGGGGAGCATTTCAGTAAAAAAAGAAAAATAAATACGCACTGCACTGTTGCAGTTATTTCTGGTGAAAGCAAATAGGGACGTATTTCAGTACTACAATAAAAATATATACGCATTTCACTCTTTAATTTTTTTCTGGTTAAAGCGTATAGTAGCCTATTTCAGTCCAACAAGAAGAATATATTCTTAGTTCACTTCTGCAGTTATTTCTATTGAAAGTGCACAGGGGTGTATTTCAGTAAAAAAAAGAAATATATATACGCACTGCACTGTTGCAGTTATTTCTGGTGAAAGCGTATAGGGGCTGTGACACAGTGAGAGGTTTGGTCTGGGAAAACAGGTATTTTACCCCCAGCATGTGCTGCTGGGCTGATTTACAGCCAGGTGAGGTCAAATACCAGACTGGATTTTAAGTTCCGGTCTCGTTTTTGGCAGCACCTTGCTGTCCTTACATAGGCAGCTGGGCTCAGAAGCGAGGTCTCTGTATTGGGATCTGGGAGTCTTGTGTCTGGATGAAGGCTTGCCACCTGTTTGGCGTGAAAACAGATTGGTGCTGCTATGCTCAAGGACTCTGAGGCAGAATTGCCGCATGGTGTGAATTACCACCAACACCGCAAAGTGACTTTTTGCTTGTTTATGACTGCTTGTTTTGTCACTTGCCTAAAGTGTGAATAAAACACTGAACGGTTTGATCCAAAGAACTTGTTGTTGCCTCTATACTGCGTCTGCTAATCCTGTCTACCAGAGCGAAACCCCACAGCGCTTATTTCAGTAGTACAAGAAAAATATATACGCACTTCACTCTTTCGTTTTTTCTGGTCAAAGCGTATAGTGGCCTATTTCAGTCCAACAAGAAAAATATATTTTCAGTTGACTTCTGCAGTTAATTGTGGTGAAAGCGTTTTGTGGCCTATTTAAGTACAAAAAGAAAAAAATATATTTGTCGCTTTTATGGGTGTTTTAATTTCCATTTAATTTGCTTAGTTAAGCTACAAGTATGTCAGGCAGAGAAGTGCCAGGCCATGCACAGAGGAGTGGCAGAGGCCTAAATGTTTCTGGCACAAGTAGAGGTCACAGCAGAGTAAGGGGGTGTGGCAGCAAGAGTCACAGAGAGAGGCCTGAGCTCCTGGTGTCATCTAGCGGTTGTGTCTTGATCAGCAACCTAGCGGTTCTTGATTGGTTAACTCGGTCATCCATGTCATCCCAAGTGACATCAGACACCCCCAGCCAACAATCGGTGGGTTCGTCAGACACAACTCTTAGTTGGCATGGCTCGGGAGCAGGCCCTGTCCTCAACCTGCCTTTTCTGTTCCCTCACCGTGAGAAGTACTATATGCTGTGGGCTCAGCTCCACTTTTCAGACAGTCAGCAGCTACTGCCCAGCCAAGATCTGGAGGAGACATCCGCAGCTTCCTCCACTAGGCGGGCAAGTAGTGATGAGGAGCGTGGCGAAGGAGCTTGTGTTGCTAGCAGTCAGGCTCCTGACCCAGAGACTGTTGAGGAGGACATCAGTGACGTGCAGACAGTACTTGATGATGATGAAGCCGATCGCACTTGGGAGCCGGGTGCAGAAGTGGCTTCATCATCATCAGGAGAAGAGGGGGCCAGCTTGCCTGTGAGGCAGCGGCTGAGCCAGCAAGGTGGTAGCATGACTAGGAGTCAGCAGGGTGGAAGCAGTTGCAGGTCGGGAGCCAAACATGCCCAGGGTAGACCACCTGCTTCGCAGCAGCCCGGGAGGTAGTGGCACAGGGGTTCATGGAGGTAGCAGTCAGTCAGTGCAGACTGTTGGGGGGGGGGAATCACCAACTAGGCGATGTGGCAGTTTTTAATTAAGCTGATAGAGGAGGTTAACGTGGTAGAATATGTGGGCAGAAGGTGAAGTGTGGCCAGGGTGACAATGTTGGCACTACGGCCCTGCGTCAACATATGCAGCGTCACCATAAAGTGGCCTGGGAGGACCGTGGCTCCGATGTGGTGCTCCTGCTCCCATTCCTCCTATTCCTCATCAGTCATTACATCAGCAATCGATCACTAAAGCGTTTGCCAAGAGACAGTAGTATGTGTGCATGCATCAGCGCCGAAGCTGATTGTGCTCCTGTCCAAGTTGCTGGTGCTGCAGTCCCTCTCTTTCCGAATGGTGGACTCTGCACCTTTCAGAGAACTGATGGCTTGTGCCAAGCCGAGGTGGAGGGTCCCAAGCCGTTATTTCTTTGCGAAAAAGGCAGTACCAGCCCTGCACAAATATGTAGAACAGAAGGTGGGCCAGTCCTTGAGCCTGTCAGTGTCTGCCAAAGTGCACGGCAGCGCCGATGTGTGGAGCTGTAACTACGATCAGGGACAATACATGTCCTTTACGGCCCCCCTCATCCTCCACCACGTCCAAGTCACAGTGCCCCTCCAGCATACCACATGTGCAGGGCACAGCGGTGTCATGCTGTTCTGCACCTCATTTGCCTGGGCGAAAGGAGTCACACAGGGGAGAAACTGCTCCGTGTCCTTTGTCAAGAAATCGAATCCTGGCTTTCTCCCCGACAACTCAAAATCGGAACCATGGTGACCGACAACGGGAAGAACATTGTGTCGGTGCTGCGTCAAGCAGGGCTGAGCCATGCACCCTGCATGGCGCACGTGTTCAATATGGTTGTCAAGTGGTTCCTGAAGCCTTCCACCCATCTGCAAGACATCCTAAAAATGCCCAGGAAACTTTGCATGCACTTCAGCCACTCGTACACCGCAAAGCACACCCTCCTTGAGCTGCAGCGGCAGAACGGCATCCCCCAACATAGGCTGATATGCAACGTTTCCACCCGTTGGAATTCCACGCTCCATATGTTGGACCGACTATACGAATAGAGAAAGGCCATCAATGATTTCTTGATGATCCAAGTGGAAAGGAGTACTCCTCTGTGTAACTTCGATGTCAGTCAGTGGCAGCTCATGCGTGACACGTGCCGTTTGCTCAGGCCCTTTGAGGAGGCCATGTTATTTGTCAGTCGCCAGGACTACGGAAGAACAACGTCATTCCACTGCTTCATGACATGGAACAGAAGATGGTAACAATGGCTGGTCAGGGGACTGGAGACGTTGTGCCTAGATTTTACGGCCACATGAGACCTGTGGGGGCTGAACTGGAAGAGGAGGGGGAGGAGGACACTGGAGCACAGGCAATGTGTAGCCAAATGGGTGGTTTTTCTACTCAGGTGACAGTAGAGGAGGAGCAGAAGCAGCCAGAGGAGCTTCTGTGCGATGAGGATGACGAGACAGCGGACCCAGACACACCGTGGCAGTATGCAGTAGAGATTGAGGCAGGAAGTCCCTTGCGCAAATGGCCCGATCCATGCTTACTTGATTGCATAGTGACAGTCGAATTGTCACCAATCGGCAGAGGGATGACTTCTGGCTCTCCACCTTGTTGGACCCTCGGTACTGGTCCAGAATGGGGGCCTTTTTTACACCCACTGAGAGGGAGGACAAACTGAACTACTACAGAGACATCCTATGTAGTCAGTTGGCCGCTGCCTATCTGTGCCATTGTCCATCCTCTCGCAGGTCTGACCGGGGGGGCCCTCTGCACGCACGTTCCACTGCCATGGCTGCTGGGGAGGGGTGGTGTGGCAGGAGCAGTACCAGCTCCATCAGCAGCAGTCTGAGCCTGCAGTTGCTGATGAGTAGCTTTCTTCACCGGCATAGTAAAGAAACTACTCACCAACAGCAGCAGGTAGACCTGGAGCAGGACCTGAAGCAGCAGGTTGTGGCATACTTGGACAGCACCCTGCTAACCCACATTGAAGATTTGCTGGACTACTGGGCAGCCAAACTGGATTTGTGGCCGCAACTAGCAGAGTTTTCCCTGGAAAATCTGTCCTGCCCGGCTAGTAGTGTGGCATCAGAGGGGGTGTTTAGTGCGGCGGTGGCCATAGTTACCCCAAGGAGAACTCGCCTGTCCACCCAAAATGTGGAGAGACTGACCTTTGTCAAGATGAATCAGGCTTGGATCAGCCAGGATTTCCAACAACCAATTCCTGATGCATCAGACTAGTTCATCCATGGTGCCACACCAAGACTTTGATAAAAGAGACCGATTTCTTCTGACTACCTGCCTCAGCTTCTACTCTGTTGCTGCCACCCTCCTGATGCCACACATATGATACCAAGTACTCCTTATTTCAGCCACCTTCATCAGCAGGTACTGGTATTGCCACCTACCTCCCCACCTCCTCACTCTGTCACCAGGTCACTTTGTGGTCTCCTGATGCAGCTGCTGCTGCCATCGCCACACTATGGAGTGCTGTCTATTTGTATATGTAAAGGCGAAGTAGTTCCCGAGGTGGAGTTGGGGACCAACCCAGATGTGCACCCTGTGAATAACCAGTGATAGATGAGTGCTGTGATTATTTGAATCTTAACGCCATCTCCACACTATGTCGCCTTGCCACTCTTTGGTATCCTCCTGCTGCTGCTGCAATCTCCACACTATGTCACCTTGCCACTCTGTGGTATCCTCCTGCTGCCATCTCCACACTGTGTCACCTTGCTATTCTGTGGTCTCCTGATGCTGCTGCCATCTCCACACTATGTCACCTTGCCACTCTGTCGTATCCTCCTGCTGCCATCTCCACACTATGTCACCTTGCCACGCTGTGGTATCCTCCTGCTGCTGCTATCTCCACACTATGTCACCTTGCCACTCTGTGGTCTCCTGATGCTGCCATATCACTACTATGTCACCTTGCCACTCTGTGGTCTCCTGATGCTGCCATATCACCAATATGTCACCTTGCCACTCTGTGGTATCCTCCTGCTGCCATCTCCACACTATGTCACCTTGCCACGCTGTGGTATCCTCCTGCTGCTGCTATCTCCACACTATGTCACCTTGCCACTCTGTGGTATCCTGATGCTGCCATATCACCAATATGTCACCTTGCCACTCTGTGGTATCCTCCTGCTGCTGCTGCCGCCATCTCCACACTATGTCACCTTGCCACTCTGTGGTATCCTCCTTATGCTGCTGCCATATCCACACTATGTCACCTTTAGTGTTGATCGCAAATATTCGAATCGCAATTTTTTTTCCGCGAATATCGGCACTTCAAGAATTTGCGAAAATGTAGAATATAGTGCTATGTATTCGTAATCACGAATATTCTAGATTTCTGCTTTCATCAGTAACCGCCCTTCTTGCTTTTGGGCCAATGAGAAGGCTGCAATGTCTTTGTCTGAGCTTACCAACATCTCTAGCAACCAATAGGAAAGTTGCCTACCCCTTACTATATAAAAACCTCCCCAGCAGCCATTTTCTACAGTTTTTTTGCAGTTCTGCGAGAGAGAGCAGTGACAGTGCTTGTGCTCTGTGTTTTTATCTGGATCCTATTACTTATCCAATTATATTAGATAGTTAGCTCATATATATAATACACATATGTAGTTAGTGGGAGATAGTCGGTGTAGGTTAGATAGTTATATAGTGTAGCTGATAGTTTCCAGTGCAGGGTGTTGATGGGAATTACTGTTCCTCTGCTGTCCATACATACATGCTACAGACATAGACATAGTGCTGTGATGTCGCAACAATACTTATCTACTCAGACCTGAAATGTGAAGTTGCATGTATTGCGCAAAAATATATGCATCATTATAGCCGATTTGGCACTGGAGATCACAAATTCTAGAATCCGTAAATTTATTGCGAATATTATGTGAAAAATTCATTAAATATTGTGAAAATTAATATTGCCTATGCATCTCATCACTAGTCACCTTGCCACTCTGTGGTATCCTAATGCTAGTTCCAACTCATCAATATGTCATAGGGCCACTCTGTAGACTTCTCATGCTGTTCCCACCCTCCCCACTTCATGACTGGGCCACTATTTTGCTGTTCGGCCTGGTTGACATCATCATTTATTTGATCTTTCTTCTGATCTGTCAGAAGGAAGGAAAAATGAGACGCACAACAGTTCCTGTCTGTGCAGCTGTAAGGTCTGAATTGGCTTATGATTTGGTAGCCAAAAGCAGGAGTGGGTACAAAACACAGAATACATGCAAATTTTCTATTCACGTGTCATCTGTTTTAAATCCACTCCTGTTTTTTTTTTGTATTAGCAATACTGATGGATTATTGAGCAAATGCTGACCGAGTGAAGGAGGATGCTATACAGACAGGATCCGTTTTTTGTGGGTTATTGTTCTGAAGGATCAGATAAAGGGCAAATTAATCAGTGATGTCAACACAAACTTACTGCTGACACCCTCTCCACTCTGTCCAGGGGGGCTCTACTTGTATAAGCGTTTAATAGAACAGGTTCTCTAGACATCAATGTGGAATCAGCTGGCGACTGTGTAAAAGGCGTGCGCTTCTTCTTGACGTTAACATCGACCTGTAAGGCTGAGTTCATACTTGAGTTATTTGGTCAGTTTTGGTCCGGTGACTGCCCAAATAAGTGAAGTGTGCAGTGATTCTAATAGCGATGCCTGTCATCTGCATGTCATACTGACTCACAGTATTATTTCACTACCACAGCAGACTCCCTATGCGTGTTACTGCAAGGCACAGTGTTCTACACCACTATAAAGGCTCTCTGCAGCCATGAAATCGCCATTTTTTATGTAATTCACCGCGGATCTAACCGAATTTTTCCCCCAAAATTTGGCCAACTTCGAATCAAAATTTTGAAAAATTAGCTAATCTCTAGTTATGACCACACTGCAATCCAGCAGTGGTGGTCGCATTTGCACACGATAGAATAAAGTGCCGGCCACTTTGGTGGCTGGGATCGTAGGGGTGCTTATAGGTCTGCGCCTTTACCATAGTGTGAAAGCACGACCACCTGTATTGTAGGGTGGTCGTAACCCCTGGATACGAGCAGTGTGTAATGTGATGGAAAAAAATATTATTTTAATATATATTATATTAATTATTAACTTTCTCTACATGATAAATGCAATTTACTGAAGTGAGACAAGCCCTTTAATGCCCAGGGAAGGGCTTTCTTATTATTCGTGTTGGCGTAGATTGCCAGTGTTTTGGCAAATCACATCGACACTGCACAATATGAACCAAGGGCTGGTTCCCACCTATGCTGAGGTTTAGATGAATCCCATTGTTTTAAATTGGAAACATTTCGAACCAAAGAAAAGCACAAATGTCCAGTTTTATCATTTCCATCTTGCATGCCGCTGTTCTCTGTCTGGCAGGGACAATGGCTATTTATAGCAGTAATGAAGAGACGAATGGGAGTGATCTGACTCCATCATTCCTTCCCGGCTGGCTCTTTTATGTCAGTCAGAGGTAACCGATCCTTACTTGATAGGTATTAATGTAGCCTTAAAGAGGACCTTCCAGACATTTCCAGAAGTTATGAATGAATTGCCAGCAGCTTGCAGTAAAGGTACAGATGGGTGTGACCAGTTGGGGGTGAGTCCCTGCACAGTATGATATCAGCAGCACTGATTGGACAAAGTCAGAAACACCCACTACTGGTAACACCCAGCAGTACCTATTCTGCAGACTGTTGGCAATTTATTTCTAAACTTCTAGCAGGAATAATAGAGGAATGGCACAACATAGAGTCATAACAATAGATACTCCAGAACAGGTATTATATGGGGAATGCAAGTACTTACTAAAGCTACCATTCAGGAGAGATGACAAGTCCTCTTTAACCACTTCAGCCCCGCTAGGTGAAACCCCCTTCATGACCAGAGCACTTTTTACACTTCTGCACTACACTACTTTCACCGTTTATCGCTCGGTCATGCAACTTACCACCCAAATGAATTTTACCTCCTTTTCTTCTCACTAATAGAGCTTTCATTTGGTGGTATTTTATTGCTGCTGACATTTTTACTTTTTTTGTTATTAATCAAAATGTAACGATTTTTTTGCAAAAAAATGACATTTTTCACTTTCAGCTGTAAAATTTTGCAAAAAAAACGACATCCATATATAAATTTTTCGCCAAATTTATTGTTCTACATGTCTTTGATAAAAAAAAAATGGTTTGGGTAAAAGTTATAGCATTTACAAACTATGGTACAAAAATGTGAATTTCCGCTTTTTGAAACAGCTCTGACTTTCTGAGCACCTGTCATGATTCCTGAGGTTCTACAATGCCCAAACAGTAGAAAACCCCCACAAATGACCCCATTTCGGAAAGTAGACACCCTAAGGTATTCGCTGATGGGCATAGTGAGTTCATAGAACTTTTTATTTTTTGTCACAAGTTAGCGGAAAATGATGATGATTTTATTTCTTTCTTTCTTACAAAGTCTCATATTCCACTAACTTGCGACAAAAAATAAAAAATTCTAGGAACTCGCCATGCCCCTCACGGAATACCTTGGGGTGTCTTCTTTCCAAAATGGGGTCACTTGTGGGGTAGTTATACTGCCCTGGCAATTTAGGGGGCCAAATGTGTGAGAAGAACTTTGCAATCAAAATGTGTAAAAAATGACCGGTGAAATCCAAAAGGTGCACTTTGGAATATGTGCCCCTTTGCCCACCTTGGCAGCAGAAAAGTGTCACACATCTGGTATCGCCGTACTCAGGAGAAGTTGGGGAATGTGTTTTGGGGTGTCATTTTACATATACCCATGCTGGGTGAGAAAAATATCTTGGTCAAATGCCAACTTTGTATAAAAAAATGGGAAAAGTTGTCTTTTGCCAAGATATTTCTCTCATCCAGCATGGGTATATGTAAAATGACACCCCAAAACACATTCCCCAACTTCTCCTGAGTACGGCGATACCAGATGTGTCACACTTTTTTGCTGCCAAGGTGGGCAAAGGGGCACATATTCCAAAGTGCACCTTTCAGATTTTGCAGGCCATTTTTTACACATTTTGATTGCAAAGTACTTCTCACACATATGGGCCCCTAAATTGCCAGGGCAGTATAACTACGCCACAAGAGACCCCATTTTGGAAAGAAGACACCCCAAGGTATTCCGTGAGGGGCATGGCGAGTTCCTAGAATTTTTTATTTTTTGTCACAAGTTAGCGGAAAATGATGATTTTTTTTTTCTCTTTTTTCCTTACAAAGTCTCATATTCCACTAACTTGCGACAAAAAATAAAAAATTCTAGGAACTCGCCATGCCCCTCACGGAATACCTTGGGGTGTCTTCTTTCCAAAATGGGGTCACTTGTGGCGTAGTTATACTGCCCTGGCAATTTAGGGGCCCAAATGTGTGAGAAGTACTTTGCAATCAAAATCTCTAAAAAATGACCGGTGAAATCCGAAAGGTGCACTTTGGAATATGTGCCCCTTTGCCCACCTTGGCATCAAAAAAGTGTCACACATCTGGTATCGCCGTACTCAGGAGAAGTTGGGGAATGTGTTTTGGGGTGTCATTTTACATATACCCATGCTGGGTGAGAGAAATATCTTGGCAAAAGACAACTTTTCCCATTTTTTTATACAAAGTTGGCATTTGACCAAGATATTTTTCTCACCCAGCATGGGTATATGTAAAATGACACCCCAAAACACATTGCCCAACTTCTCCTGAGTACGGCGATACCAGATGTGTCACACTTTTTTGCTGCCAAGGTGGGCAAAGGGGCACATATTCCAAAGTGCACCTTTCGGATTTTGCAGGGCATTTTTTACAGATTTTGATTGCAAAGTTCTTCTCACACATTTGGGCCCCTAAATTGCCAGGGCAGTATAACTACGCCACAAGTGACCCCATTTTGGAAAGAAGACACCCCAAGGTATTCCGTGAGGGGCATGGCGAGTTCCTAGAATTTTTTATTTTTTGTCGCAAGTTAGTGGAATATGAGACTTTGTAAGGAAAAAAGAAAAAAAAAAGAAAAATCATCATTTTCCGCTAACTTGTGACAAAAAATATGGGGTATTTATACTGCCCTGGCTTTTTAGGGGCCCTAAAGCGTGAGAAGAAGTCTGGAATATAAATGTCTAAAAATGTTTACGCATTTGGATTCTGTGAGGGGTATGGTGCGTCCATGTGAGATTTTATTTTTTGACACAAGTTAGTGGAATATAAGACTTAGTAAGAAAAAAACTAAAACAAACAAAAAATTTCCGCTAACTTGTGCCAAAAAAAATGTCTGAATGGAGCCTTACCAGGGGGGGGGTGATCAATGACAAGGGGGTGATCAATGACAGGGGGGTGATCACCCATATAGACTCCCTGATCACCCCCTGTCATTGATCACCCCCCCTGTAAGGCTCCATTCAGACATCCGCATGATTTTTTACGGATCCATGGATCGGATCCACAGAACGCATGCGGACGTCTGAATGGAGCCTTACAGGGGGGTTATCAATGACAGGGGGTGATCAGGGTAATCAGGGTGATCACCCCCCTGTCACTGATCACCCCCCCTGTAAGGCTCCATTCAGACATCCGCATGATTTTTTACGGATCCATGGATACATGGATCGGATCCACAGAACGCATGCGGACGTCTGAATGGAGCCTTACAGGGGGGTTATCAATGACAGGGGGTGATCAGGGTAATCAGGGTGATCACCCCCCTGTCACTGATCACCCCCCCTGTAAGGCTCCATTCAGACATCCGCATGATTTTTTACGGATCCATGGATACATGTATCGGATCCACAAAACGCATGCGGACGTCTGAATGGAGCCTTACAGGGGGGTTATCAATGACAGGGGGGTGATCAGGGAGTGTATATGGGTGATCACCCGCCTGTCATTGATCACCCCCTGTAAGGCTCCATTCAGACGTCCGCATGTGTTTTGCGGATCCGATCCATGTATCCATGGATCCGTAAAAATCATGCGGACGTCTGAATGGAGCCTTACAGGGGAGTGATCAATGACAGGGGGGTGATCAATGACAGGGGGTGATCACGGAGTGTATATGGGTGATCACCCGCCTGTCATTGATCACCCACCTGTAAGGCTCCATTCAGACGTCCGTATGCTTTTTGCGGATCCAATCCATGTATCCGTGGATCCGTAAAAATCATACGGACGTCTGAACGGAGCCTGACAGGGGGGTGATCAATGACAGGGCGGTGATCAATGACAGGGGGGTGATCAGGGAGTTTATATGGGGTGATCATTGGTGATCAGGGGTTTATAAGGGGTTAATAAGTGACGGGGGGGGTGTAGTGTAGTGTGGTGTTTGGTGCTACTGTACTTACCTACCTGAGTCCTCTGGTGGTCGATCCTAACAAAAGGGACCACCAGAGGACCAGGTAGGAGGTATATTAGACGCTGTTATGAAAACAGCGTCTAATATACCTGTTAGGGGTTAAAAAATTCGGATCTACAGCCTGCCAGCGAGCGATCGCCGCTGGCAGGCTGGAGATCCACTCGCTTACCTTCTGTTCCTGTGAGCGCGCGCCTGTGCGCGCGCGTTCACAGGAAATCTCGGCTCTCGCGGGAGGACACGTATATGCGTCCACCCAGAAGAGCAGGACCGCCGGCAGGACGCAATCCTGCGTACGGCGGTCCTGAGGTGGTTAAACAGGACCTATCACCACTCCTAACATGCCTGTTTTAATAGCTATATGCATTCCCCGTGTAATAACTATTCTGGAGCATCTATTCTTATGGCTCTAGGTTGTGCCATTCCTTTATTATTCCTGCTAGAAGTTATGAATGAATTGCTAGCAGTCTGCAGTAAGGATACAGAGGGGTGTTACCAGTTGGGGGGGTGTACCGGCACAGTCTGAAAATGACAGCACTGATTGGATAGAGTTAGACTGTGCAGGAACACCCCCCTAACTGGTTACCTCCCCTCTGTACCCTTAGTGCAGACTTCTAGGAATTCATAACTTCTAGTAGAAATAATAAAGGCACAACATACAGACATAAGAATGGATGCTCCAGAATTATAATTACATGCGGCATGTATGAAGCTATTTAAACAGACATGTCAGGAGTGGTGACAGCTCCTCTTTAATTCATTGTCCATATTGAGCAATGCCTAATATGAGATGTAATTGCTCTTAATTTTATAGAATGAGCCTTAAACATTATTTTCCATGTTATTTCATGATTCTCCTCCTGTGTCATAACAATGGGATACTGAGCTGGCATAAGGGTTTAGAACCTAAAAATCAGCATTTTTCATAATACATGAAAAGTGATGTCTGTGGGTAAGCTGTGGGTCAGACAAATGCCACCTCAATGCCCTTTACACAGATTGTGTGTGGAGGTTTGGTGGACAGTATAATCTCATCTCCAGATGTTCTCTTTTTTTTCATATATAGGACTGACTAGTGATAATAAAAGATATCATGATGGTTGTTAAAACAGAGGCTTGATAGGGACAATAATTTCTCCTCATATTATTGAGGGTTAAATATTTGCCATGATTACCGGGCTATCCTTATATACTGAAAAAATAACTAGTGTGTTTCTTTACTGTCAGCCTACTTGTCCCAGCCTATGAGTTATTACCTCAGATCCAAGGCAGAATCTGATAAAATGTAATATTTTTCACATATTGTATAGGAGCAAATAGATGCCTAACAGTATGTGTGATACCCCAGATAGGGTATTTGCTAATTGTTTGGTTTGTAATGCTATGATAATGTTTTACTTATTTCTTGTACTGTTACACCAGCAGATGGCGATGAGTGGCAATGGGAATGCAGCTAACCACTCCACACACACTCCCCTTGATAGAAGTGGGTTCGTCCAACTTCCTGTCAGGAGAAAAAGCTAGATAGGCTAATGAGGAGATAGGGATCATGGTCATCAGTGCCTGTTCTTTAGGACTTTAAGCTTAAAAATCCATCTTCACTGTGAGCAACATTGCGCTTGATGGACAGGAAGATCCAAAGGCTGCAGAATCCATCGAAGTTACAGCATTTCAGACAGCAGAATAATCAGCTACAATCAACTTTACAGGCACTGCTGCAAGGTGAGGGATAATGAGTTAAAACACCAGTCACCATAACCTAAGTTTCTGCACGATGGGGGGTAACAAGTTAAGACACCCAGCACTCACTGGCTTGATAGGCAAATCTAAAAGCCTGCACTACATAGTGGAAACCTACAGTCACAGGTGCCAGCTTTATAGCCAAAGTAAAGAGGAATCAGGAGAGAGAGAGACTTTGTCAGCTAGCATATTTCTGAGTGCCCTCAAAGCAGCCACCATACCTCATCATCTGGTGACAAAGACTGCGTGTTGTATTTATTATTGCTGGATGTACTGCAAGTTACCATTTGCACTCAGTAAAGAAAGCCATTTGTTCTTTTGTTCCTGTCTGATTCCTTCAACCCACCTTTTCACGGCACCGAACCCCAGGGAGCGACAGCCTGGGCCAGTACTCTGTAACGCAATATCTCATCAGGGCCACTACCATGCCCATCCTTTGCACCGGCTCCTCCGGGGCTCGCTGCATATGCATCATCAAGGATACTGTAGGATTTTATCAAAATAGTTTCACAACTTAAATGGGTTATGCCAAGATTATAAATCATCCAAAGTCCACATGACTCTTTATGGGACTGCTGAAAATAATGCCCCCAGCAGTCAGACCCCCACCAATAAGACACTTATCCCATGTCTAATTGGTGGAGGTCTGACTGCTGGAGGCCCTATTTCTGATAGTCCCACAGAGAATGAAAGGAGTGGCAGCATTTGTTTTCCGACCACCACTATATTCACGTAGGGGACATAGGACCCCTATTCTTGTGATCAGTGGGGGTCCCAGAGATTAGGCTCCCGTAGATCAGTCTCTTATTTCCTATGCTGTGGATAGGAGATGTATTTTAATCTTGGTACTACCCCTTAGGTACTACCACTCACCATCTACAGACTGCATATTTTGGGAGCTAACATTCCCAAACTGGCTAATTTCAGGGCTGTAAGTAACCAAGGCGTTAATTAATCTTTTCTGAGCACAGCATTATCTCTGCTATCTGGTGATGAATACATTTTAAATTGTGTGCTGATCCATTTCTCTTTATAGTGGCATGAGATCTGTTTTTCTGATACATAGTTTGAAATCCACCACTAGAGGGAGCTTAGTGTTATATTGGCATCCCATGTCCACCACCATCTTGCTCCTCCAGGTGGACATGGGCTCCTATCCACTCACCCTGCTGCCGCTGTACAGCATCCAGGACCCGCTGGTCCTCCTTTGCCCTCCAGCAGCAGGTCCGGATGCTAAAGTCCTGTGTCTATTCTTGCAGACCACAGCCTGCTCTGGTCTAATAGACCTCTAATGTGGTCACACAGGGCACGTACTCCACAGCTCCTAAAGGACCAGTGCACTCTCTAATCTTCACCAGCCAATGGCTGGTAGTCCTGAGAAGTTTTAGTCACCTTCACCTGTGGGAAAGTGCCTGAGCAATAGTTGTTTCTATCATGCTAGTTTCTGCAAAGGTGTTCTGTTCCATTTGTCAGCCCATGTACTGACCTTTGCCTAATTACCATTTTAACCCTTTGCTCCTATGCCCTGACCTCTGACTTGTTTCATTGATTCACCCAGACTGTGCCTGCTGTGACCTCTGCCTGTTCCTGATCCTTCAGTGCCCCACACCAGTGTCTCTGATACCTTTGGGTCAGCAGCCGACAACACTGGGACTATTCCAGGAAGTATTAGCTTGGAGGCTTCTCCTCCAGTGAAGTCCAGATCCCTGTATATGGGTCTAAGGGTGAATACCAAGGTACTGCTAAGATAACACCCTTAGGATTTAGCCTAAAGTTGATTGAGTGACACAGTGGCTCCACACCCACTGATCGTCACATTTAGGAGCCAACTACTGTACATACTGATTGTACGTAGAACACACTAATAAAACAGTATGCAGTGAGTCTATTGGACCAAACACCACACTTACTTTAAATAAATTGTTGTCTTATTCATGGTATCAGATAAGCTAAAACTTTCCTTCTGAAAAAGCTACATGCACAAACCCTGCATGGAGGCTCAGACTATCACTATACCATGGGACCACAGGCACTGCCTATACCATCTCTAATATGGTCCTGTATGACACTGGCCTTCAAAGGCATTCTACCTAACCTTAGAAGCAATATGTATCCATGAGAACAGTTCTGTAGTACAGCAGCCAATGAAGCATGCAATGATTTTTGTCAGATTCACGTGGAATTCAACAGAAAAAAAACTCTGTATACCTTTGTATAAATAATTGCTCTAGTTCTCCACCCTCTGTTCATTTGATCACACCCTGAGATGGATGAATTGTAGATGACTACCCAATTGCATAACTGCATGTGATGAATCCTACTGACCTGATTCTTTATTCGTCTTCCACCTAAAAGTTTATCATGAGGCAAGTTATCCTGCTGATAATCCTGTAACACATAGAGGTATTGCTGTAACATTTAATTCCAGTAGAAGGCACCAAATCCTTGTTCAGGACAGCCGCAGAAGACGATGCAACTTGGCCAGGAAGTGGGCAAGATACTGCTCCAGTGTATGGACATGTGTGCAGCTCAATCGAAGCCTGGGTACCAGAGCAACTAAAGTGGAGAACCGGAGCCATGCAAGGAAAAATGATGGACTTATGGTACAGAATATTAGCAACAGGGCATCAGAACCAGATGTATTCCAGAGAAGCTAGTGACAAGTGTAGCTTAGGGGAGCCCAGGATTGTACAAGCCAGAGAGCTGCTGGAAAATTCTGGTCCATTTTGCTTATTAAATCTCCCCCAATATTGTTCTGAAATGTGATTACGGAGTTGCAGAGATTGTTTGAGCGTTATTTTATCCTGATTGCCTCTGTGGGCCATAAAAAACCTGCTCTATATTTATGTACAAGTTACCTCTAGGGTGCCACATTTGTCACGGTTTAAACCTATTTAACTGTATTTTTTCAGTAAAGGAGCAATTATTCCCAACCCTTTCTAAGAGTGCCTGTAGACAGTGCGACCCAGCCACATATGGATTACTGGTAATTCCCAGGCTCTACCTGTACTTGCTGGTTGAAACAATGACCAGTACAGGTACCGCCCGGCAAGTAGAGGTAATCCGCATCTAGGCTGCACCATGTGCTGTCACCATTAGGCCTCTTTCAAAAGAGGGTTTCCTGTGCAGAAATCAAATCCCGCTCCGCGTGTGAGCGTGCTATCCCGTTATGGACACTGCTCGTTTCGCAGGAGCTCACGGCATCATATAGATTTACAATTTTGTGTGTCTCTGCATGACCTTACTCTTACAGAATATAGTATATAGTATCATTCTGTAGAAGTACAGGTGAAACTCAAAAATTTTTAATATCGTGCAAAAGTCCATTTATTTCAGTAAAACAAATTAAAAGGAATTGCATTGATGCAGCTTAAAATTAGAATTTTGTGAAAAGGTCCACTATTCAAGGCTCAAAGTGTCACACTGTAGTCAGCTAATTAATCCATACCCCCTGAGCAAAGGGTTCCTGAGATTGTGACTTTGGGGTTTCATAAGCTATAAGCCATAATCATCCAAATTATAACAAATAAAGGCTTGAAATATCTCACTTTGCATGTAATGAGTCTCATATGTTAGTTTCACCTTTCAAGTTGCATTACTGAAATAAATGAACTTTGCTCAATATTCAAATTTTTGGAGTTTTACCTGTAAGGTCATGCAGAGACACACAGCATTATAAATCATTAAAATGCTGTGCGCTCCTGCGCAACAAGAAGTGTCCATAGCTGGGGTGATCACTCGCACACGTGTGATTTCCGGACAGGACACGCTCGTCTGAAAGAGGCCTTAGTCTTGGTTTGTCGCTCGTCCTCCTGCACCATTGCTGACGACTGACTCGGGAGAATCCAGTTTGGCAGCTCGAGCCCAATGTTATTCTGCGGGACTCATTCGTCGGAGCATTTTGTTGGCTTTCCAAAAATCCACCGCTCGACAAATGATTCACTTTAGAATGACACAAAATAGAATTACACCTTATTACCAATTTCGACCGATATGCCATTTCTGCAGCTCATGGATCATTGAATATGATGTCAGTATCTCAATATGGCAGAACCTCGCCCGCTCTCTGCTCTAGCTGCTGAGCAATTATATATTTAAGAATTCCGAATGTAGCCACTTGTCTTGGGAGAACACAGGTACAGTCCTAAAACGCTCATCCACGTTACGCGTCTTCTATCATTAGCAGCCAGCCTATTAAATGTATACATGCATTAAAGGTCCCTGTCAAGCGAGTAGGGAAAACCTTAGGCAGCAGAAGCCATACCTAACAACGCTTGTCTATCTTTTGTCTGAAAGGATTCCCTCTCTTTTCAATCAAATGTGTCATTCAGCAAGTGGTGGCCGACTCGTGATGACTATAACGACTCTCGTCTAATAATCCAGCATATGATGTATACATAATAGATGGACATAAAACAATGGACCAGACACCATGTCTGCGCAACTTCTTGATCCTTTACATAAACCTGTCATGTATCTTTGCACGTCTCTCTGTAGGGAAGTGAGGTTGGTTTTTTTTTTTGTAACGTGTAATGTATGAAGGGAAATAATGACAGTGAAAATGGTCCCCGTCTCTCTCACACACGCACACACACCATATTACATCCTTTAATAGCTGGAGGTAAACATTCCACATCTCAGCCAACAGTCAAAAGACTTCCTTTTTCCTTCACTGCCTTAGCAGCTGTCACCGAACAAAGGGACAAGTGAATTTAGCTGATTGGTGTTACATGAAAGATCCAAGGAGAAAAATGGCATGCCACTCGTAAGTGACTGCCGGCAAAAGCTATCTAAATCTCATCACAAAAATATCATTTTATGTAAGTTGAGTAACACGTATTTGCTGTGACAGTTATTTTTTCGTGCACCAGTTATCACAAACACTGCGGCGGAACAGAACAGCAGATCATAGAGAGATGTATTTTTTAGAATATAGATTTTTTTATATATATATTTCTGTATCTATTACACAGAAAATGTTCATGTTACTTTATTTGCGCTACAGTCTTCTTAGGATGTATAATAGGCAAATCAATTAAGGCTTAGGGTACTTTCACGCTCGCCGTCGCCGGAACTGCCATCCAGCAATCCGGACGCAAACGGATGGCATTTGTCAGACGGATGCGGAAAAACAGACCCAGTATTTATTTTTTTGCATTTTTAAAGGTCTGCGCATGCGCGGACCGGAAGAACGGATCCGTCAATGCGGCAATTTCAAAGACATTTCAGTGGAAATTAATGCCAGATCCGGCATTCCGGCAAGTGTTCAGGATTTTTGGCCGGAACAAAAGAAAATTGCATGCTGGGGTCAAAAAATGTAAGAGGGACTGAACCGATGCATCCTGATGCATACTGAATGGAATGCTCTCTATTCAGAATGCATTAGGATAAAACTGATCAGTTTTTTTTTCCGGTATTGAGCCCCTGTGACAGAACTCAATACCGGAAAATAAAACCGTTAGTGTGAAAGTACCCTTAGACATCCTGCTCTAAATTAGTCCACAAAGTAAAATGTCTTAATATACATGCACATATATGCACATAAGCTCTCCCTGGTGGTGAAAAACAGAACTGCACTATAATCCTTTTTTTTTATTTTTTTATTTATGAAATCCAAACAAATTGCTTTAGGGTGCTCAAAAGTATTATCACACTAGCAAGAAATTTAATTTCAAACCGTCACAAATAAGGACACAAAAGGGAATCTGTCAGGAAATTAAGGGTACGGCCACACGGTTGGGTTTCCTGATGCAGTTTTAGAAGCCAAAAACAAAAGTGAATTCAAAAAGGAGAAGCCATTTCTGTCTTTTATACTTTCTCTCATTTTATGATCCACTCCTGGTTTTGGCTTCCAAAACTACAACCTGAAACCTGACCGTGTGACCGTACCCTAATGCTTCCTGAACATGAAATATAGACAGGTTCCCTTGTTCCAAACAGCTACAATATATTTCACTCTGAAACCCTGCAGCCTTTCAGAGAATACATAGCTTAAAAAAAAGGCTATCACCATAGAGAAGAGTCTCCTGGGTGGCTCACCTCCCGCTTCTCCCCACCCAACCCTGCTTGATAGGTTTCTGCCTATTTGCATAAATGGGGTTCACACATATATCACTTCTAGGTCAAAACTGTTCGCTGTCATGTCATCAGTCCCTGGCAGTGCTGATCTGACTCTGCTAAGACCCAGCAGCTCTGTCATGTTGGGGGGGAGGGACTCAACAAGCAGGGGCAGATTGGCCATAGATCCTACAGGGAAATTTCCCAGTGGTCTGATGCCCAGGGGGCCACACAAGCTCTCCTGATGCTTAACAGCCACAGTTGCCTTCCAGAACTTAACCGTATTACCATCCTCAGGACGATGATACAATTGAATACTGTGGAGAGGGAGGCAGTATTTTGTGATGCACTTTGGTATTTGATTCTGCTGGGCCAGAACTTTGGGCTGCACTGTGGTATTTGATTCTGCTGGGGCGATACTTTGTGCTACACTAAGGTATTACAGGCCCTGTCTACCTCTGTCGGCCCTGCCTATCAATTTAGTCACGTCTACAACATGGGGCCACTTTTATTTTTTTTTCCACCGGCATTTTAAGTTCCCGATCCGCCCCTGCCAACAATCAAGTGACTGCCACTGCCTCTGTTCACTATATAGTGCTCAATGAGAACTATGAAGACGTCATAAGAAAAGGAGCCAAAAGCATTGATAAACCACTTTTACCTTCTCCTCTGGGTCTGTGGCTTCATGGCAGGAGCTTTAATCCAGTAATATAAAACATTGCAGTATTAAAGCCCACAACAATGTGACATGTATGGCATTATTGGGTTAAAAAGAATTTTCACATAAAATATGTCAGATATTAGTAAATCAAAGGTGTTGTGTTTGGTAATTATGTTTGCTGGTCTTTTTCTTTGATCAATTACATATTGGTTGTCACTTTTTAATTAGCTTATTGAAAATAAATTTAGCTTTTTTTTCCAATGGACATGGGCACCAATACTTTCTAAGTTTCTGTTTGAATATGGTTGCACTTTTGAAAAAAAAAATGGTCATTGCAATAAAAAAAGAAAAATCTATATCTCTGTAAAATAAATGTAATTGCTAAACTTTCACATGTTTTATATTTTTGCTTAGTGTTTATTGTATTTATATTTTATTTACTCTTTGTTTCAGCTTTGGTTTACACTTTTGCTTACTATTTAGATTATTATTTTATAATTTTTTTGCTTAGTGTTTTTATCTTTTGATCATATTTTTTGTTACTGTGTATTGTATTTTGTATTTCTTTATATTTTTACTTTATTATTTATTCTATTTTGGTCGTTTACAGTTTTCTTCTTTTCCTCACTGTTGGTGCATAAATCCTGCAATTTAGAAGCATTTAAAAAGTACATAAGGGGAAAATGTATCAGTTTTCTGGAGTAAAAAGTCACACATTTTGGTTCATGGTATTTTTTTGTGCACAGAAATGTTGACTTTTTCATATTTTATTCTACTCTCAATACTTTTAAAAAGTGGGCATGGGTATCTATGTTAATGTGGCACATGCCAGTTTTTTTTTCAAAGAGACCTTTTCAAAAAGTCAAAGAAATGTCAAAATTTCACTCCAGTAAGAGGGTGGTTTGAAAACTGGACTGCGATTGTGCAGTATTTGATCAAAACTGCCGCAAATTATGGCAACACAGATTCAAGCAAAACTGACTTTAAAAAATTCCCACATGATAAATCCACCCTATGCTATGCAGAAGTAAACTGTCAAAAGTACTCCTAATATTCCCAAGTAATGGAATAACTGTACTGTGCATATTCTTGGGCTCTTTCCAGTGTGATACTGAACACAGCAAGGACAGTATGTTTACATTGTATATTTAGTCTGTCTTAGTTTATTTTTCTGATTCTGGTTAAGAAAAGATTGAATGAAAAATAATCCAAGTGAAAGGGCTATCTTCATTATCCCCTCAGTCGGATTCTTGGGCGTCTATTGAAGAGTTTAGCCATTTTACAGCCTTTCACCATTTTTGTAGGTGTATTCTTCCTTTCTAGTCGACCATTACAACCCAGGTATAAGGAGTGAATAACACAATCTGGATTTGCCGCACTCCAGTCAGGCTCTTTCATTCTCCATCAGAATACTTTGGTACAAATGTTTCATTCTGAGCAGTGGGTATAATTGTATCTGTGCATAATGCAAGAT
Source organism: Bufo gargarizans (assembly GCF_014858855.1). Taxonomy (NCBI): domain Eukaryota; kingdom Metazoa; phylum Chordata; class Amphibia; order Anura; family Bufonidae; genus Bufo; species Bufo gargarizans. Next base: position 415,721,364 of record NC_058084.1, read on the forward strand.
TATTTTTCACAATGGAAATGAGGGTGAAATACATGAATCTCTCGCCTGCATTGTCATATTCCAATATAACATCTGTCATAGGCTCTTAATACAACATTCATAATTATAAAGACAATCCTCCAACCCAAAACAAAGAGAGTAACCCTCCTGGCTGTCAGTCTTGTTTTTTTGGAGAGGAGCCATCGAGTTAATTTAAACCCTAATGTAAACAATACAGCCATTTGAAAACAATCGGAGAGTGGCAGTGATTAGCAGACACCTGGGCACAAACACTTTCGGGCCCCGATGTTGCCAGGAATAATATAGAGGATTATGTTGGGATACATTTCACTATTATTCTTTTCCAGAATTGAGGAAATTATAGCCATTTTTGACTGGAACTGTTCTCATTATGTATATTTTACTTAAATCGGCTCCTAACATTGTTTATTAGCATTTTGAAATCTTATTGCTATCGGGGTTTCACAGGGGCACAGTTTGAGTATTTAAAGTATTTGCTTCAAGCAAACACAGACCATTAGTCTTACAAGTTCTTGAAAGCAGAATTGTGTGAATTAGGTTTCGTTTGTCACTGTAGACCAAATAACAATAAAAGTTCTGTTTGGAATAAGTTGAGTTTCCTTCAGGCGGTATATAACACGTCTCTTATTTCCTGATAGGAAAGATTAGTTTATCTCTAGTGTTCTCTGTCAGGCATCCAATTAAATGACCAGTGGGGTAACCACTGGGGGTATAGAGAGGTATCTAATGGCATCATCGTGGTTAGAACTGATATACTGGTTTATATGAAGCTTCCTGTGAGCTCTCACTAATGTTGCTTTATGGTTTTGGCTTTCCTCATGTTTCCGATCCATGTAGTTACATCACTATGTATCACTTATATTTTTTTTACTCATTAAAACCAGATACTGATAAGTTAACAAATTTTTAAATAGTTTTTTTATTTTATTATCTAATCGTAGTATTTTTTATTCTATTTTCTGTACATTATGGGGATGGCCATCTTGCCTGAGCTGCAGTTGACATCATTTAGAGATATGCTTTGTAGCAGTTGCATGGACCATAAGAACTAGAGTTGATCAAGCACCAAAGTGTTCGGGTGCTCGAGTAGAACACCTCAGGATGCTCGGGTGCTCTACCGAGCACCTGAGCACAATGAGAATCAGTGGGAGAACCCAAGCATTAAACCAGGCACCCCCTGCTCTGAAGAGGGGAGGGTGTCTGGTTCACAGGAAAAAGGTCAAAAATTGATGGAAACACCACTGAAATGGTTCGGGAACAGAATGGGGAGGATGCATCTTGGACTCCCAGGTCGCTGCTGAGAACGATGTTGTCCGAGTAGTACGCCACTTTTACAGACTGACAATAATACGCACAAAACCAAAGATTTTAGAGGAAAAATTGTTAGGAAACATTCTTTCCTGTATATTTACTTGTATATAAAGTGCAAGTGCTGCCAAAAATTACAAGGAAGAGGCACTCCGATACAACCTGTATATCACATAAAGGAGGGCCTCATTTACATTGTGGTACAATTGTTCAGGTAGTGGGACTCCTGCACTCATAAAGCCTATGCACTAAGTGAAAGGGCTGCCAAAAACTACAAGGACCCGGCACTCCAATACACCCTTTATTACACATAAAGGAGGGCATCATACACACCCTTGAAAAATTATGATTGATGGCCTGCTGGTGACCCTCAAAAACATTAGAGACGAGGGCCTGCTGCTGATCCGACCATCTAAAACATTAGGGCTGAGGGTCTGCTGCTGAGTTCACCCTCTAAAACATTAGGGGTGAGGTCCTGCTGCTGATCTGACCATCTAAAACTATGGGGGTGAGGGTCTGCTGCTGAGCTGACCCTCTAAAACATTGGGGGCGAGTGCCTGCTGCTGATCTGGCCATGGAAATTTTTTAGGGTGAGGGCCTGTTGCTGAGCTGACTCTCTAAAACATTAGGGGTGAGTGCCTGCTGCTGATCTGACCATGGAAAAAATTATGGCCGAGGGCCTGCTGCTGAGCTGACCATCGAAAAAATTATGGTTGAGTGCCTGCTGCTGAGCTGACCCTCTAAAACATTAGGAGCAAGGGCAGCCTAATAAGCAAGTTGATATGATGGAGGAGGAGGAGGAAAAAAGGAAGATTGAACCATATACCCTTTTTTGTGGTGGAAGGGGTGCATGGGAATACATTGTATTCAATACACCATAAAAGCCAGATTTAAAGTGCCTTTATGTTCAGCCGCTTTCCTGTGGTGGTCAGGGGCAATCCAGGCCTTGTTCATTTTGATAAGAGTCAACCGGTCAGCATTTTCAGTTCGCAGGCAGTTGCGCTTATCATTTATTATGCCCCCAGCAGCACTAAATACCAGCTCTGACAAAACGCTGGCAGCAGGGCAGGCCAGCACCTCCAAGGCATAGAGCGCCAGTATATGCCACGCATCCAGCTTGGGCACCCAATAGTTGTAAGGCACAGAGGGATCATTGAAGACACAGACACGGTCTGCTATGTGCTCCTTCACCATCTTCCAAAATGTTTCCCTCCTTGTGACACTGGGCCATGCATCAAGGTAAGGGTGCTGGCGAGGTGTCATGAAACTGTCCCAGGCCTTGTAGAGTGTTGCCCTGCATCTGTTGGAACTGCTGTGTGTTCCCCTTGTCTTCCCTCCTCGGTTGCACAAGGAACTGCGTACTCTGCCCCCCAGCGTTGTCAGCTGGAAATTTTTGGAGCAATTGTTCCTCAAGGACCTTCTGGTATTGCACCATTTTGCTAGTCCTCTCCACCACAGGAATGAGAGATGAGAAGTTCTCTTTGTAGCGGGGGTTGAGAAGGGTGAACAACCAGTAATAAGTGATGGGCAAAATGCGTATAACACGTGGGTCATGGGAAAGGCAGCATAACATAAAGTCAGCCATGTGTGCCAGAGCCCCAACAGACAAAACTTTGCTGTTCTCATCAGAAGGATGACTCTAAATCTCCTCATCATCATCCTCCTCTTCGGCCCATCCACGCTGAGCAGATGGAATAAACCTGCTATGGGTGCTACCTTCTGTGGTGGAGTTAACCGTATCCTGCTCCTCCTCATCATCATCATCCAATTCGCAATGAGAAGACGAACTGGGGATGGTCTGGCTATCAACCTGTGTACTGCCTTCCCCCATTTCCACCTCTTCCACATGCAAAGCGTCCCCCTTCATTGTGAGCAGCGAGAGTTTCAGTAGACACAGAAGTGGGATGGTTACTCTGATAATAGCGGCATCGCCGCTCACCATCTGTCTTGATTCCTCAAAGTTGCATAAAACCTCACAGAGGTCAGACATCCATGCCCACTCGTCGCTTGTGAAGAGTGCAAGCTGACTAGAAAGGCAACGACTATGTTGCAGCTGGTATTCCACTGCTGCCCTCTGCTGCTCACAAAGCCTGGCCAACATGGATTTCCAGAGCATGCTCACGTTGCACAACAGTTGGTGAGCTGGCAATTGCAAGCGCTGCTGCAGCGCTGCTCGACCTGCGGCAGCTGTAGATGACTTTCGGAAATGGACACACGCCGTGCACCTTCACCAGTAGCTCAGGCAAATTGGGGTAGGTTTTGAGAAACCACTGAACCACTAAGCTTAAGACGTGGGCTAGGCATGGTATGTGTGTGAGCTTGCCAAGCTCCAAAGCTGCCACCAAGTTAAGGCCATTATCAGACACAACCATGCCTGGTTGTAGGTTGAGTGCCGAGAGCCACAGCTCAGTCTGGTCCCTTACACCCTGCCACAGCTCTGTGGAAGTGTGCTGTTTGTCATCTAAGCAAATAAGTTTCAGCTAGGCCTGTTGCCGCTTCCCCACTGCAATGCTACACTGCTTCAAGCTACTGACTGATGGCTGACTGGTGCTGCAAAATAATAATTCAGAGGTGGAAGTGGAGGAGGAGAAGGGAGGGTTGCAGCCACTAATGTAGGTGGTGCCAAAAATCCTGATGAAAGTAGGGCCCGCAATCCTTGGCGTCGGTAGCACCTGTGCCACCCCAGAGTACGACTCGCTCCCGAGCCACCACAACGTTCACCCAGTGTGCCGTCAGCGAAATGTAGCATCCCTGGCCACAAGCACTTGTCCATGTGTCAGTCGTTAAGTTGACCTTCCCAATAACTTTGTTGGTCAGGGCATAGGTGATGTTATGGGACACATGCTGGTGTAAAACAGGGACAGCATATTGGGAAATATAGTGGCGGCTGGGAACTGAGAAACAAGGGACCGCCGCCACCATCAGGCTGCCGAAAGCCTCAGTGTCCACAAGCCTAAATGGCAACATTTCCAGGGCCAGCCTGGGTGCGCATTTAGTGCTATGGCTTGTGGGTGGGTGGCTGGGTATTTGCGCTTTCGTTCAAAGGCCTGGGGTATGGACATCTGTACGCTGCGCTGGGACACAGAAGTGGATGTGCTAGCTGATGGTGCTTGCGAAAGTCCAGGTGCAGGGTGGGCGGCATCCGGCTTCCACTTCCTCACTCTGGTCATCCTTCTGACTTGTTGACCTAACAACAACCTCACTTATTGACAACTGTGTGTCATCCTCCTCATCAACCTCTTAAGACGCTAATTGCCATTGACTTATTGGCAACTATGTCTCATCATCATCGTCCACCTCGTGAAACACCAATTGCCGTTCCCCACCGCCATCTTCTTGTGACTGTGGATGCTCAAGAGTTTGGGAATCAGGGTACAAGATCTCCTCATGTCCCTCTTCAACGGGGCTTGGCGAGAGGCCCAAATTGAGGAATAGCACTGAAAAGAGATGCTCGGAATATCCGAGTGTGGGATCATTTGCTTGCCAAGACTCCATGGTGGAAGGAAGGAGGATCAGAGTAAGGATTCTGTTGACCAGACTCTTGGCATCTGAGACTGGACTTTGTGGAAGACAGGGTGGTGCTTAACCGACTGGAAGCATTATCTGCTGCAATCCAACCAACTACCTGCTCACACTGGTCTGACTTTGAGAGTGGTGTCCTGCGCCGCCCTGCAAACTGGGACATGAAGCTAGGTATTGTGGATGAGTGTGTTTCTTGTGCTCTTTCAGCAGGCACAGTTTCACCGTGCCCAGGGCCACGACCCCTGAGTGCTCCATGAGCAGCACGGCCACTTCCCCATCCCTTACTGCTCGCCTTAATCATATTAAATAGTATATATGATATTTGGGATGCGGAAATGTTATACAGGAGAGGTACCACAGGTAATGGTGCTGCTGTCACCAGCAGCTAAGAAAAAATGACAATGTCACAGATATTTGGAATGCGGAAACGTTATACAGGAGAGGTACCACAGGTAATGGTGCTGCTGTCACCAGCAGCTAAGAAAAAATGACAATGTCACAGATATTTGGAATGCGGAAACGTTATATAGGAGAGATACCACAGGTAATGGCACTGCTGTCACCAGCAGCTAAGAAAAAATTACAGTCAATGTTACTGATATTTGGAATGCGGAAACGTTATACAGGAGATATAGCGCAGGTAATGTCACTGTCCGCAGCGTCTACGGAAAAAGTACACTGGATGTCACAGATATTTTAGTATGCGCACACATTAAATAGGAGATGTAGCGCAGATAATGTCGCTGTCCGCAGCATTTACGGAAAAAGTACACTGGATGTAACAGATATTTTTAGTATGTGCACACGTTAAACAGGAGATGTAGTGCAGATAATGTCGCTGTCCGCAGAGTATATGGAAAAAGTACGCTGGATGTCACAGATATTTTTAGGCTGCGCAAACGTTATACAGAAGATGTAGCGGAGGCAGTGTAACTGTCCGCAGCGGACACCGTCTACGGAAAAAGTACACTGGATTTTACAGATATTTTTAGTATGCACAAACGGTAAACAGGAGATGTAGCGCAGATAATGTCGCTGTCCGCAGCATCGATGGAAAAAGTACACTGGATGTCACAGATATTTTTAGTATTCGCACACGTTAAACAGGAGATGTAGCGCAGGTAGTGTAACTGTCTGCAGCGGACACCGTCTACGGAAAAAGTACACTGGATGTCACAGATATTTTTAGGATGCGCAAACGTTATACAGGAGATGTAGCGCAGGTAGTGTAACTGTCCGCAGCGGACACCGTCTACGGAAAAAGTACACTGGATGTCACAGATATTTTTAGTATGCGCACATGTTAAACAGGAGATGTAGCGCAGATATTGTCGCTGTCCGCAGCGTCTACAGAAAAAGTACACTGGATGTCACAGATATTTGTAGGATGCGCAAACGTTATACAGAAGATGTAGCGCAGGTAATGTAACTGTTTGCAGCGGACATTATCTACGGAAAGAGTACACTGGATGTCACAGATATTTTTAGGCTGCTCACATGTTACAAAGGAGATGTTGTGCAGATAATGTCGCTGCCTGCAGCGGCCAAACAATTGCAAGCTATTTAGCGCAGGTCGCGCTTAAAATAATTATTGCTGCCAAACAGAACAATAGTCCTTTAAAGGACTTCTGGGTCTCTAACACCAACCCTGCCTAACAAAAAAATTAAATTCAATCCCCTACACTATCTGTCCCTTCTACAGCACAGCTCTCCCTGACTAAGACTGAGCCGAACCACAGTCATCAGGTGCTTTATAGCACCCGATGACGCGTTCCGGCCAGCCAATCACTGTAATGCCAGTAACCAACATGGTTACAGCATTACAGTGAGTGGCAGTACTTACCTGCACGTTTATTGGCTGCGTAGCGGGGAGGAGACTCGAGCATCACGCTCAAGCACACACGGTATTCGGCCAAACACCGCGATGTGCCGAGCACCGCAATGCTAGAGTCGAACAGCATGCTCGCTCAACACTAATAAGAACCTGTAGCCTGTAGACATGCTCTGTGACCTGTGCAAAAGTCATTGTACAAGGAGCGGAGAAGTTATGACCATTACAAATTGTAATCATTCCTGTTCTGGAGATGAGAGGCCAATTAAAAATTAATTTTACAAGAGTTTTACAAATATTTTTAAAATAAAAACTTAATTTCCTGTTGATATATTCCCTTTAAAGGGGTTATATTAAATTAGAAAAATGTTTTTTTTTTTTGTTTTTTTGTGCTTTTTGCTATATTCCCCCACACATTACAATTGGATAACAATGCTCAATTTATTGCCAGGGTATCCTTCTAACAAAAAATTACTTTACATTTGAAAATGTAGGCAGGCAACTAGTTGGCCACCGGAAATAACACCATCAATTTGTCTGCACAACCTTCTGTAATTGAACGTCTGTGCCCTTGTTTAGCTTTAGTTACAGTCCTTGACGTGGCGGCCAATGAACATGTGGCTTCAAGACAGATTTCTTGGCTTAGGGTAAGCTCAGATGGTAAAATAAAATGTAGATTTTGTGGTGGATTGTGCACAGAATTCACCCTGGATATAACTGAATGCATTGCAACCGGTGAAACCTACAGTAACAATTCGACAGAATGCACAGCATGAAAATCCCCGACATTCAGATTTGTGGATGGCTTGAATACCTAGTCCACATCGATTGTACTCTAAACCACTGTGGATTTACAGATATTCAGTCACAACAACTAAACATGTGCAGTGGCCCGGGAGGAGTCGGAGTAGAGGATGGGAGTGGTAGTGGCTGTCACATTCAATCATAGGGCAGTGCAGTGAAAGGAGGGGCACCCTTTCTTCCTCCGGGGTACATCCTGGTTCTGGTGCTCCAGTCTAATTGTAGTCATGGTGCCCATGATGTTAAGTGTCATTATTGGTGCAGGGCAAGGTGTGTAGAATGCAATGGCCAGCGTATGATGCAGGTTTTAAAATGGAAGATGTGTAGTATATCCAATTATAGCAGACACACTTTCAACTATACACAGTGCAATTCTCTTCCAGATGGTAATGTATGGATTTAGAGAAGGATGGTAGTTATTATAACTTCAGAAATTGATTTATACTGTAAAAAAAAACATTACCTGAACTGGGGATAAATAGATGATGGGAGAGATCTCTGTACTGACCCCTGATATATTTATACATAGTAATTAGATCTCCCCTCAGTCGTCTTTTTGTCTAAAGTGAATAACCCTAATTTTGATAATCTTTCAGGGTACTGTAGTTGCCCCATTCCAGTTATTACTTTAGTTGCCCTCCTGTCACGGCTGAGGATGGGGAAAACCCTCAGCCGTGCGATGCCCGATGATGTTAGGCTGCTCGGCCAGGAAAACAGGATTAGGGAGCAGGTCACCTCCTAACTCGTCCCTAACCTGACCCTAACTCCTAGCTGCATGGGCCGACCTTTAAGGTAGGAGAACCCATGCTCGGGAACCTCAGATCCCTAACTCACCCTCCGTCCGGTCCCTGGGCTAGGAGTCAGGGTAAGACGACCTACTCCTCCTAGGCACGGAGGAGCAGGAGTCTCAATGGCCAAGCTGCTGGGAAAAGGGGAACACAAACAGCCTTACGGGTATGGCAGGCGAACTTAGTAGTTCCACCAACCTGCCACAGCCTTGCTGACTGGATCCCTGTGCACACAGGAATCCAGAACCGTAAGCTGCACAAAATCACAAAGGAAGGTCCCAAAAGAACATCACATACAACATCACACACAACAAGACATAAACATAATGTGACAATATCTTTATGACCACAGGGGTGGCTCTCACTGGCAGGGAGAAAACACAGGCGGCTGCTCCAGCTAAGCATGGCTGAAGCAACCCTCAGACCTGTGCTAACAGTGAGACTATATAGGCCAAGAAGCCACACCCCACAGTCGGACACACCCAGTAACACACACACACACTGGGAAGGGAGTTAACCCTTCGAATACCACAGAAGGGAAAACACAACATAAAGGGGAATTGTCCAAACACGAAACACACTATGGCTGTTGCCGCAGGCAACAACATGGGTGGCACTCATGACCTGGGAGTCAGCCCGAAGGCTGGGACACTGCCACCACATGTACACTCAACGACCAAACGTTGCCACGGGCAACCACAGTGAGGGGAAGATGTAAGTGCACACCACACATAAACCAGAGTGCACACAGACATACCAAAAGTGCTTACAAACACGCACACAACTCCAAGGGAACCGCACACATAGCTGTTGTCCGCGGCAACCGCACTTGAGGCCAACAACATTATGCCTCCAGCTGCGGTTGACACAACAACCCAAACCGCGGGCAACTGTATGCGGCTCCCAAGGAGTCACTGCCATAAACATGGTCGTGACACCTCCTCTGAACCCTCTCCAGCTCTGCTATGTCTGCCTTGTTTACAGGAGCCCAGAACTGTACACAGTACTCCATGTGTGGTCTGACTAGTGATTTGTAAAGTGGTAGGACTATGTTCTTATCACGGGCATCTATGCCGCTTCTGATGCAACCCATTATCTTATTGGCCTTGGCAGCAGCTGCCTGACACTGGTTTTTGCAGCTTAGGGTACTTTCACACTAGCGTTTTTCTTTTCCGGCGCTGAGTTCCGTCCTAGGGGCTCAAATCCGGAAAAGAACTGATCAGTTTTATCCTAATGCATTCTGAATGGAGAGTAATCCGTTCAGGATGCATCAGGATGTCTTCATTTCAGTCTTTTTGACTGATCAGGATTTTCAGAAAACCGTAGCATGCAGTATTTTTACCTCCGGCCAAAAATCCTGAACACTTTGACTGAACGCCGGATCAGGCCTTTTTCCCATTGACTTGCATTAACGCCGGATCCGGTGCTGTGTGTTCTGTCAAACCGGATCTGGCTTTTGCATGTTAAACCAGAAAAAATGTGAAAAAAACTGTTAAAGTCCATAAATGGCGGAATCGTTTTTTCCAATGTATTTTTACATTGTGATCAAAATCCTGATCAGGATTCAAATGTAATCTGTTTTCACACGTTTTTCCGGATCCGGCGGGCAGTTCCGGTGTCGGAATTAAACGCCGGATTTAAACAACACTAGTGTGAAAGTAGCCTTAGTTTGCTGTTTATTAAAATTCCTAGATCCTTTTCCATGTCAGTGTTACCGAGTCTGTTACCATTTAGTATGTACAGGTGACTTGCATTATTTCTTCCCATGTGCATAACTTTACATTTATCAGTGTTAAACCTCATCTGCCACTTATCTGCCCAAGCCTCCAATCTATCCAGATCGCTCTGTAGTAGTATACTGTCCTCTTCCGTGTTAATTACTTTACACAGCTTAGTGTCACCTGCGAAAAAATGTATACTTTACTATGCAAGCCTTCTACAAGATCATTAATAAATATATTGCAGAGAATAGGGCCCAATACTGACCCCTGAGGTACCCCACTAGTGACAGTGACCCAATCTGAGTGTGTACCGTTAATAACCACCCTCTGTTTTCTATCATGGAGCCAGTTACTTACCCACATACAGACGTTTTCTCCCAGTCCGAGCATTCTTATTTTATATACTAACCTTTTATGTGGTACAGTGTCAAATGCTTTGGAGAAGTCCAGATATACGACATCCATTGATTTGCCGCTGTCAAGTCTAGAACTTACCTCCTCATAGAAACTGATTAAATTAGTTTGGCATGACCGATCCCTCACGAAGCCATGCTGATATGGCATTATTTGCTTATTTCCGTTGAGATGCTCTAAGGCTGGGTTCAGACCTGAGCGTTTTACAGCGCGTTCCTAGGCGCTGTAAAACGCTCAACAGGCAAGAACCAATGATTCCCTATGGGAATGGTTCTCACCTGAGCGTTTTACAGCGCGTACGATCAAGAAGTACATGAGCTTCTTTGGGGCGTCTTGTCACGCGTTCCCGTACATAGACTTCAGCGGGAACGCGCGACAATGGGCGTTCGCTTGTCTCTGTATGCGCGATTGCAAACGCCCGTACAATCGCGCATACAGAGCGCTCCATCGCGAACGCTCAGGTCTGAACCCAGCGTAAGATAGCATCTCTCAGAAAACCTTCAAACAGTTTATCCACAAGAGATGTTAAACTTACCGGCCTATAGTTTTCAGGCTCTGTTTTTGGACCCTTTTTGAATATTGGCACCACATTTGCCATGCGCCAATTCTGTGGGACATTCACTGTCAGTATAGAGTCCGCAAATATCAGAAATAAGGGTCTAGCTATGACATTACTTAATTCCCTTAGGATACGGGGGTGTATGCCATCCGGTCCTGGCGATTTGTCTATTTTAATCTTTTTAAGTCGCTGTTGTACTTCTTCCTGGGTCAGACAGGACACTTTTAATGGGGAATTTATTTTTACATTCTGCATGTCATCTGACAGTTTATTTTCCTCAGTGAATACATTGGAGAAAAAAATATTTAACAGCTTTGCTTTCTCCTCGTCACTCTCTGTGACTCCCCCCTCATTACTCTTTAAAGGGCCGACACCTTCAGATTTATACTTTTTAACATTTATATAATTGAAGAACATTTTAGGGTTAGTTTTACTCTCTTTGGCAATTAATCTCTCGGTCTCTAGTTTGGCCGCTTTTATTTGTTTTTTACATGTTTTATTACCCCTATTTTTACCTCTCCCCCTCTCCGGTTTTGAAGATCCTTTCTAAACAGACTGTAACCTTGTACATTAACCGCCCAGTCATAGCTATCATCCAGCCATGTCTCAGTTATTCCCACTATGTCATAGTCCTCCTCACACATCACTAATTCCAGTTCCCCAGTTTTATTAGTCAGGCTTCTGGCATTAGTATACGTACATTTGAGAGGTTTATGTATATTTTTTTACCCTACACCTTTTCTTCTGAATGTTCTAGTCCCTCCTTCCATTCCTCCCACAGTCCCACTACCTTGCCCCCGGTCTCTATCTGCACTATCTTCCCCTCCTATAGTGTAATTTCCCTCCCCCCAGTCCCTAGTTTAAACACTCCTCCAACCTTCTAGCCATCTTTCTCCCCAGCACAGCTGCCCCTTCCCCATTGAGGTGCAGCCCGTCCCTACGATAGAGCCTGTAGCCGATAGAGAAGTCAGCCCAGTTCTCCAGGAACCCAAACCCCTTCTTCCTACACCAGTCCTTGAGCCACTTGCTAATCTCCCTAATCTCCCACTGCCTTTCTTGTGTGACTCGTGGTACAGGCAGTATTTCGGAAAATACTACCTTTGAGGTCCTTGCCCTAAGCTTTTGACCTAAATCCCTGAAATCAATTTTTAAGAACTCTCCACCTACCTCTAACTTTGTCATTGGTTCCGATATGGACCATGACCGCCGGATCTTCTCCAGCCCCTCCCAGTAATCTGTCAACCCGATCCGCGATGTGTCGAAGTCTAGCGCCAGGATCACGGTCTTTGTGACAGATTTCCCTATCTGTTCCCCTAATAATGGAGTCTCCCACTACCAGCACCTGTCTGGCCTGCCATGTTCTCCTGGTTCCCTGCTTACTGGAGCTGACCTTCCCCTGACTGGCAGAGGAAGTGTCCGGCTGCAGCAGTGCCGTCCCTGGACTGACATCCCCCTCATCTGCCAAACGTGCAAACTTGTTGGGGTGTGTCAGATCAGGGCTAGCCTCCCTGGCACTCTTCCCTCTACCCCGCTTTCTAACTGTTACCCAGCTAGCTACCTCACTTTCCTCAGCCTCCTCTCTGTCACCCTCCCCCTCATCTACCCCAAAGAGTGCTTGCTTGGTGAGAAGCAAACTCTATTGCAAATTGTCAATGCCGCTGTCATGGAACCATGAACCAGACGTACAACAAGAGATAAGTGGAAATAAGAAGGCTTTATTGAAAATCAAGCTGTCAGGCAAAAGTCCAAACGGATGGCTAAACCGAAGCAGGGTCTTGCGAAGCCAGAGGTCAGGAACCAGAAGGGTAGTCAGACGAAGCCTGGATCAGGAACCAGCAGGGTAGTCAGATGAGGCCAGGATCAGGAACCAGAAGCAGCAGCAGTCTTAGAAGCATGTGAACACAGGAGGACCAAGCAAGGAACTGAAGCCACAGACCTCCTATATATATGAGCTAGGCATCCAGCTCCAACCAGTGGGAAGGAGAAGCCGCAGGGTGGGAGGCTACAAGAAACCCAGAAACCAAGATGGCCGCCAGCACATGTCAAACGAAGGAGAACAGCAAGAAGGTAAGACCATGACAGTACCTCCCCCTCAAGGCCCCCTCCTCCGCGGAGTAAAGAACGGTTTCTGAGGGAAGCGTGCGTGGAAGGCTCGGAGCAAGGCAGGAGCATGGACATCTGCGGAGGGAACCCAGGAACGCTCCTCTGGACCATAACCACGCCAATGGACCAAAAACTGCACCCGACCGCGGACCAGGCGTGAGTCCAGGATATTGCTCACCTCATACTCCTCACGATTGCCCACTTGGACCGGACGAGGCCGAGGAACCGAGGAAGTGAAACGATTACACACCAGTGGCTTCAACAGGGAGACATGAAACACGTTGGAGATCCGCATGCCAGGAGGAAGCGCAAGGGCATAGGCTACCGGGTTTACCCTGCGAAGCACTCGGAAGGGACCAACAAAGCGAGGCGCCAGCTTGGGAGTGGGCACTTGAAGGTTGAGGTTGCGGGTGGACAACCATACGCGGTCTCCGACCTGGTAGGAAGGAGCGGGCGCTCGTCTGCGATCAGCCTGGAGTCTCTGGCGCCGCGCAGAGACCTCAAGGGACCTCTGGATCTGTACCCAAGAAGCACGTAGGACGGAAAGGTGATCCTCCACAGCCGGAATATCCTGGGGAGAGAATACCTCCGGTAACACGGCAGGTTGGAACCCATAATTGGCCATGAAGGGAGACGTCCCAGAGGAAGAGTTCACCGCCGTGTTCCTGGCAAACTCAGCCCAAGGCAGGAGGTCAACCCAATTGTCTTGGTGATCGGAGACATAGCAACGAAGGAATTGCTCCAAGGCCTGATTGGATCGTTCTGCGGCCCCATTGGACTGAGGGTGGTAGGCCGAGGAGAAAGAGAGATGAATCCCCAACTGGGAGCAAAAGGCGCGCCAGAACCTGGACACAAACTGACTCCCCCGATCCGACACAATCTCCTTGGGCAAACCGTGCAACCGGAAGATCTCCCTGGCAAAAATCGTGGCCAACTCTTGTGCAGAGGGTAACTTCTTGAGAGGAACACAGTGGCACATTTTGGAAAACCGATCCACAATCATGAGAATGACCGTATGGCCTCGGGATGCAGGGAGGTCCACAATGAAATCCATCCCCAGGTGTGACCATGGACGCTCCCCGGTGGCTATGGGTTGCAAAATACCCAACGGAAGGTGCCGAGGGGACTTACTCTGGGCACAAACGGAGCATGCCGCTACATATGCGGCGATGTCGGAACGTAGAGAAGGCCACCAGAACAGACGTGAAACAGCCCAGGACAGCTGATTCTTTCCAGGATGCCCCGCGGCCTTGGAGTTATGGTAGGTTCGCAACAACCGAGTGCGCAACTCCTCAGGCACAAAACATCTGCCGTTGGGTCTCCCAGAGGGAGCACCAGATTGAGCCGCCAAAATCTGCTCACCCAGGGGAGAGGTCAGGCTGGTGCGAATGGCGGCCAGGATCTGATTCGGAGGTATGACCGAAGTCGGAATCGACTCCTCCCCGGACAGCTCGGAGTACTGCCGTGATAAGGCATCCGCTCTGATGTTCTTGGAACCGGGTAGGTAGGAGACCACGTAATTAAAACGTGACAAGAACAGAGCCCATCTGGCCTGACGTGGTGTCAATCTCTTGGCCTCAGAGAGGTAGGTCAGATTCTTGTGGTCCGTCAGGATGAGAACCGGAACCACCGAGCCCTCGAGCAAGTGCCTCCATTCTTTAAGGGCCTGCACGATGGCCAATAACTCCCTGTCACCAATCTGATAGTTGCACTCCGCGGAAGACAGTTTCCGGGAGTAAAACCCACAAGGAAGCAGAGGGCCCTCTGGTGTTCTACGCTGAGACAGAAGGGCGCCTACTCCCGTCTCAGACGCGTCCACCTCGAGGACAAAAGGCAACCCAGGGTTGGGATGCGACAGAATCGGAGCCGACACAAAGGCGGACTTTAGAGCCTCAAAAGCTCGGATGGCCTCGAGCGGCCAGACCTGGGGATTACTGCCCTTCCTGGTCAGATCCGTGAGAGGCTTGGCTAGCATGGAAAAGTCCCTGATGAACTTCCAATAATAATTGGCGAAGCCCAAAAAGCGCTGCAGGGCACGAAGACCACTGGGCTGGGGCCACTGTAAGACAGCCGAAACCTTCTCAGGATCCATGGAGAACCCCTCAGCGGAAATGATGTAACCTAAGAAGGTTACCTGGGATCGGTGAAATTCGCATTTCTCAAGCTTACCGAACAGCTTGTTCTCTCGTAACCGTTGCAACACTCGTCTGACATCCAGAATGTGGGCCTCCATGGATTCAGAATATACCAAGATGTCATCCAAATAGACCACCACACACTGCTGCAACAGGTCACGGAAAACATCGTTGATGAATTCCTGGAAGACTGCGGGCGCATTGCACAACCCAAAGGGCATAACCAAGGATTCATAATGACCGGTCCTGGTGTTAAACGCGGTCTTCCACTCATCGCCCGCCTTGATCCTTACCAGGTTATATGCCGCCCTCAGGTCGAGTTTGGTAAAGACCGTGGCCCCTTTGAGGCGATCGAACAGCTCGGAAATCAAGGGTATCGGGTAAGCGTTCTTGATCGTGATGCGATTGAGACCCCTGTAATTGATGCAAGGCCTCAACTCACCGCCCTTCTTTTTCACAAAGAAAAATCCAGCCCCTGCCGGGGACGAGGATTTGCGAATGTGTCCGCGTGAAAGCGCCTCCCTCACGTACTCCTCCATGGCCTCATTCTCCGCTACCGACAGTGGATAGACCTTGCCACGAGGAGGAACGGCACCAGATTGTAACTCTATGGCACAATCGTATGGGCGGTGCGGAGGTAGGGCAACCGCACGCACCTTATCGAATACATCCCGGTACTCCTCGTATTCAGGAGGCAACAGAGAGTCCGAGGAAGTACACAGCAACTTGACAGACCCATGGATGCAACTAGCCCCACACTGCGGTGACCACGAGAGGATCTCGGCCGATCTCCAATCGAAAGTCGGATTATGCTTCTGGAGCCAGGGGTACCCCAAGACCACCGAGTAGTGTGGAGACGAAATAACCTGGAGACAGACCGACTCTCTGTGAACGGCACCAATGGCCATCCCCACTGGAAGGGTCTCATGAGTCACGTGTGGCGGCAGAAGGGGTCTGCCGTCTATCACCTCAAGAGCCAGCGTGGAACCTCGAGGCTGCAGAGGAATGGAATTGGCGGCAGCGAACACACTATCAATGAACAAACCACCAGCACCAGAGTCCACCAACGCCTGGGTCGTCACCGAGCCCCCGACCCAGGAGAGGACAACGGTAATCAGTGGTTTGTCAACACGGGAAACCGTGGACGAGGAGACTCCACCCAAGATCTGCCCCCAACAGGATCTCAGGTGCGAGCGTTTCCCGGACGGTTCGGGCATGCCAACCGAAAATGCCCACCGAGACCACAGTACATGCATCGGCCCTCGCGTCTCCGGAGTACCCTCTCCCCCTCGGACAGGCAAGCAAACCCCAGCTGCATGGGTTCACCCCCAGACAAGTCATCCCCAGGAGGCGTGGGAGGAGAGGGAGGCACGGGTGGGACAGCAAACGTAGGCGCCAAACTGTTAGAAGACCTCCGCAGGCTCTCCTTAAAGGAAGGTCTCTCCCTGAGTCTGGTGTCAATCAAAATCAGGAAAGAAATAAGAGACTCGAGCTCCACTGGTAGGTCCTTAGCTGCAACCTCATCCTTCAAGGCATCTGAGAGACCATGAGAGAAAGCAGCGACCAGAGCAACATTATTCCAGCCCACCTCTGCTGCCAGGGTACGAAACTCAATGGCGTATTCAGCTACGGATCGTGAACCCTGTCTGATGGAC